>NW_005054421.1:823562-824686 GCF_000277835.1 Geospiza fortis
CAGGGCTGCAGCCAGCAGCTGGCTGGATGTGACCCCAGAACAGTGGCCCTCTTCCTAAAGGAAACCAGCAACCTGCTGCTTCACAAGTTGGCACATCCCCCACTCCCCCAGTCTGTCCCAAAGCACCAGAGTGATCCTTCCTGCAGGAGCCAGCCCTGCCAGGAACATCTCCCATGAGAATACCATTGAAGAGGCTCCAGGAAACCTCCAGGATATGCTGCTGCTCATTTCTGGCCTTCTCCTGCCAGGTTAAGCCCAGAGAGAGTGCTACATTAAAATGCCACCACTCAAATATCTGCTGAGATCAAGACCCCCCAGATGAAGGGGACAGACACATTCAACCTAATTTCCAGAAAGCTCCAGGGCCCCAAGCCCTTTACAGCAACATGGCCCCACTGTCCTAATCCCAGTTTCCCAATCCCTTAGCACACCAAGCAGCAGGAAAAGACCACCGGTTCTGCTGCCTTTTGACGTGATTTCCCTCTTAACTTTGGAGACTCCAGGTGCAACATCCTGTGCCCTGGCTCTCCAGTGCTCCCACCAGCACACGCTGCTGGTGAGAGACAGGGCCTTCTCTGCAATCACAGGCTAAGCACAGGGCAGTGTGGTTCCTGGCTGAGTGTGATGATGGAAAGCAAACAAGCACATCTCGTCAGCCCCAGAAACCTGCCAGCCACCTACCCCTGCCCTCTCTGCAGGATAAAGCCACAAGCTTTATCTCGTGTTCTAACTAAAGCAGCAAAACATAGCCAAAGAGACCACGGGTCTCCCTGAACTCATGTGTAATTCAGGAGGGCTCTGCAGTCACCACTGCCATGGGAAGTGACAATTGGGCTGGATGGGAACTGCAGCACGGAGCTGGAGCAGCCACACGAGCTGTCCCTGACACCGCCAGCACCACAGCAGAGCCGGCCTGGCTGAGCGCTGGCAGGGCTGAAGCCCAGCCTTTGTCTCCAGGAAACTTAAGCCAGAGGAGCAGGAAGCACTCAGGGTGCAACATGATGCCACAAACCCCTTCCATCTTTCATCTGCTCTCCGGAGCTGCTAAACTAGGTCAGCCCAGCATGGAGCCAGCCCCTCCCAGAGCTCACCCCCGAGCCAGCCGGGGGCCTTGCCCACAGCCG
>NW_005054421.1:824762-840346 GCF_000277835.1 Geospiza fortis
CAGCCGGGGGCCTTGCCCACAGCAGCTGGAAAAGAAACCAGAGATCGGAGAAGCCACAGCCAGAGGGGCAGCAGAGACCGGCCCTCACCGGGCTGGGGTGAGCTCTGGGACACAGAGAAAGGGACACACCAGGGGACACCACCTTCAAAGCACCTCCTGGCTAGAGATCCACTCAGGTGCTGCTCACCCCAGGCCCTGCCTTTGCTGTCAGACCACACAGCTCCAAAGCAAGCAGGAGGGAGATAGCCCCCCTGAGTTTCTTCATTTGAAATGTACCTTCCCTGCCCAAAGTCTCCAGAGCTGAACACAGAGCTCTCTGCTCTAAGCCATCCTTCTGCACTCGCTGACACGGCCACGACAACCCAACCCCACAGGCTGGCACAGCTCTGCAGGCACGGGCCCTCTGCTGCCCCAGAAACTTCTCCTCATCCCACAGTGGTGATCCTTCAGGCCAGCAGAGCTCACTCCCAGCAAGAAACTTCCCCAGAAACTGTGGGGAAGTTGGGAAACCTGAGATCAGTCACTATTCATGGGACCAGATCTAAAGCTCCTTCCCAAAGCAGTCTGAGCCATGTGCTTTGACGCTCATTTTTCTTAGAGACAGAAAACTGTTTCCACTCCAGACAGGGAAAGAAACAGCTGCACAAAGTGGCTCCACAGGAGAAACAGCAGAGGCACAACAACCTGATCAGAGCTGTGCCACCAAATTTGCATGCCAGCCCTTGCCTCCAGGGCCAGGAAACACCACAGCCACCCCTGGGCACACAGCTGCCCACAGGCAGGCCCAGCCTGCCATGCTGGACTCCCTTTGGGATAACAAGGCTGAGGAGTCAGGATGTTTTCTTGCGTGGAAGACGCAGTTCAGAGCAACTACAGCTTTCCACACAGGGGAAATCAAGCCCTCAGGTGTACAGAGAGTCTCCCGATGAATTTGCTTGTATAAAGTCAGAACAAAACACAAACCAACATGAAATGCAACGAGCAGAAGTGTTTCTCTCACACGTACACACACACACACAGAGTACAGCAGGGCAACACACATTTGATAGGCAGGACTCTGGAAACCCTGTCCTAGCTACCAGATTTCTTCTTTACAGTAGGTTGAAATACAAAGAGGAGCACAGTGATGGTTCTCCCCTCACCCCCCAGTAAACAAAGTTATTGCAGTCAGTCAGTCCAACCCACCTCTGCAGCAGCACCACCAGAGCTGCCCAGGCTGCACACAGCTGGAACCCAGCCCAATCACCCTTGTCACACCAGTGTGAAATTCGAGGGAGAAATCACACACTGACTAATCTCCTTTTACAAAGCTTTTTTTTTTGATGCAACAGCCTCGATAAAGATGTGATGTGCTTATACACCCTCTCCCACACTGCCGCTGCTAGGCAACGCTGTACAGCCCCAGAGCATCAGCTCAGGTCACCCAAAAACATCAGCTGAGGGACACAACAACATCCCCCTACAGCCCAGCTTCTGCCACAGCCAGGAGCCAGCCCACAGCAGGCAGGAAGAACGAAGTATTGCAGCTAGACAGCGTGTCCTACCCAGCAGCGTGCCACCAGGCCGGGGACAGCGTCCTCCTCCCCACGTGCTTTGAAGGGAATACCCAGGCCCCGGCCATGGAGGGTGCCCTTGTGCTGGGAAAGGTTTCATGACATCAGCTGGTGAAGCAGCCCAAGCTGTGACAGGCACAAGATGCAGCTCTCACCTCAGAAGCTCCCTGCCAGCAGAGCACACCCCCAGTACCTGCCCTGGGAGCCAGCTGGTGGCCAGGCAGAGCAGGACCTGCCGTGCAGCACTAAGCGGGCTCCCCAAGCCTTTGGAAACCCAAATGTAAGGGATCAGGGAAAAAAAAAAAGAAGAAAACAGTTGAAAAGCATCACTGCCCTCAGAAAGTGCCTTCTGGAAATGCTCACAGAGCCTGGCTTGCCCACAAGGGGGGACCCAAAAGGGCCCCCATCAGAAATTTCAGTCCCTTAGCCTGAAATGCCAGAGATGTCTCTTCTTCCACACGACAACAACACCCTGCTCCCCATACCCCACCCAGCACCTGACAGAGCAGCCTGTGCCACCTCAGGTGTGCAGTGTGACACATGGGCAGGAAGGCAGCTGGACACACAGAGTGCCTGGCTGGCTCCCAGCCCAGCCACTACAGTGATGCATCACTCCACAGACAACGGCTCATCTTCCGGGGTTTGTGGGGTTTTTTTTGGCAAATTAATATTTTTCCTGTTATTTTTTGGTTTTATTTTATTTTATTTTTTTAGAAAGCATTAAAAAAAATCTGCAGCTGTTGAAAAAAATCCTTTCCCTTTCGAGGCTGGACGAGGTTTTATTGACAGGTAAATAATCGGTGTGAGTATGTAATAGCAGCGACCCCACTGACGTGGTGCCCCTCAGCAGCACAGCCAGCTGGGGAACACAGAGACTGGCCAGGTTTGGTCATTGTCACAGACCTGGGACACGGGAGTTTCCTTATACTTAGTGATTCCCTAATTCCTGTTCCTGCCCAACCCTCCTCAGGCATCGCTTCAGCACCAACACCTGCCTCTCCCCATGGCAGGCTTCATGCTCCGAAGGGGATCTCCTCTCCAGACCTCCCTAACTCTGCAAGTGGCTTTGCTTTCCACACCAGACAGTTGAACTCCCTCCAGACTCACTGATCTCTCATCCTTTGGCAGCAGGAAGAAAGACTGGCCATCCTTTTCTCCTAGAAATACAGAGCGGGGGCCAAACGCACGTAATGCACACGATCTTCTGCAAAATCTGCTCGAGCTGATCCACGGCTCCCCCAGCCCACTCACACCAATGAGGTCTCAGGTTAATAAGCAGTGCAGTTACTCAGCTATCTGCTCGTAAGTGGTAGGTGTTCTTGGGCAGGTTGCCTGCTCCTGCCAACTCCCCCACGACTTCACGTTGTCAGCACATCTATATTTAAGACTGGTTTGTTGGTTGGTTGGTTGGTTGGGGTTTTTTTTTGCCTTTGTTTAAAGGGGTTTCCTTCCTTTGTAGTAAACTTAAGAGTTAATAGAAAAAAGTAATTCAAAAGTAATCCAAGCACATCTGTAATTAATTCTGCAGGAGAGGGCAGAGCGACACGAGTCAGAGTTGGCACGCAGTTCCTGGCTCCTGGTGTGCAGTCCTCGGGATGGGCAGAAGGTCCCTGCGCCGAGCACAGCTAGAAGTTGGATTTGGAGTGTCCAAATATGCAGATGGGAAAGTGCTTGACATGAGAGGACCACTGTGCTGCCAGCTGAAAGAACTTGACGTCGTTCCACTCCACGCCATCGATCAGGACTGCAGGGGAGGGTAAAAAGACAGCAGAGTTAAGAAATGCTGAGGGGAAGTGGCCAGCCTGAGGCAGCTTTGCCAGAATTCCCCTGCAGTCGGCAGAGGGAGGCCTGGCCACGCTCAGCTGCTCTGCCCCACTGAGCTGCACTCACAGGGAGAAAGGCTGAGGAGCACACCAGGTTTGGGGAGAAGAGCTCAGGCTGTTGTTCCAGCAGCACTCACTGACACCAGAGCTCCCCAGACTGCTGATTTCAGTGTCACCTGATCCAGCTTCTCAGATTTCCTCAGCACACCTCATTTTCTTTTTTGGGCAAATGCACTCTTACAGAGATGGACATCGGTCTCTCCTCACTGGCACTCTCACCAGGACATCCATGTCTCCCAGAGAGGTGACACATGTCCTGTGAGCACCCCTCATGCCGCCAGTCTCACAGGGACCGGGCCAGGATGAAGGACCCAAGCAGGTCCCTCTGTTGGGGATTACTAACTGAACAGGCTACAGGGTATTTTTGCTCCTGGGTGTCCAGCTCCACTGACAGACACTCCAGGAATGTCTACAAGATGCATATATGGCTCCTGCTGTAGCATGAGCATGTGCCAGTGTCCTGCCCAGAGGAGCAGCCACAATGTCACCACCTGCCACCAACCAACACTTGCACCAGATGTGCAAGAGAAGCAGGGGATGACAGAGAGAGGAATGGAGCCCTGTCCAACCCTTGTCCTCATCCAGAGCACTGACTCAGAGCCAGCTAAAGGAGGATTTTCCCATATCCCAGACCTATTAAAGTCTTCCCCCGTACTGGGCACACTGAAGTCCATTCCCCAGGAATATCCCCACCATGCTAGCTGCAGGGCACAGGGCAGGACACCAGCCCAGCCCTTTGCCTGGAGGACAATCACAGCATGTGAGCCTTGCCCCAGCACCCAAAGGGAGGCACTCACCACGCAGCATGTTCTGCTGATGTTTCGCTGTGCAAATCAGCCTGCTGATTCCTTCAATACACTGGCTCTTTGACTCAACCTCCTTGTCCTTTGTTTTCTTGGGCAAAAACATCACTGGAAGAAAAGCAAACCAGCACAAGGTCAATCTGTGCCACTCACAGGAGCTGCACTGATTCTTGTTTGAGCTTTTGCATTTAAACATTCCTGTCTGAAAATTCTTACTCCTAAGATCCTCCCTTTTTGGCAGGGGTCTGTCAGTGCTGAGCACCATCACTGATGCACATGAGCATCTTATTCCTAAATGTCTCTTTGTGAAGCCTTCCCAGCTCATAATCCTGACCCCAAAGGGCATGAGCTGTCCAAATGCATGAGCAAAGATGTACAAACTGGTTTCACAAAAGCTGGTGGTGTTGAACACCTCTGCTGCAGGCTGGGCCACCCCAGGGAAGAACGCTTGGAGTGTCTCAGGACTGCTTCTCCCACCAGCAGGACACTCCCAAAGGGTGTCACCAGGGCTGGCAGCTCAGCCCCAGCAGGGCCACAGCTGTGCTGGCCTGGCAGTGACCTGACTGCAGGGCTGTGTACCCATGTCCTGCAGCCCAGGAGGCCCTGCCAGCCTTCTCTGAGTCCACCAGGAGCAACTCCCAGGCCTACTGGCAGAGGATGTTGTGAAGGACAACTACTGGTAGGCAAAATATAAATGCAGAACTGCCTTGTGCTTCCTTGAAAATAATTTGTTGCAGAGCTGTTCTCAATTTCTAAAATGTTTCACATTACCAAGGCCAGGAGCAAATACAAAATCACTGACAACATTCAAAATGCCATTTTGTTCGTTTGGTTTGAGAAAATAAAGCCACGAGTTTAAGAGCAGGAGAGTATTTATCTTCTACTTCCTTTTGACCCACAAACCATTCTGTGCAAAAGCATAAGAATTCTAAAATCATGGAAATACTGAGGTTGGAAAAGATCTCCAGGGTCATTGAATTGAACTGCTAATATAACACTGCCAACTGCATCCCTAAAACATGTCCCCAAGTGTCACATCTATACATCTTTTAAATACCTCCAAGCATGGGCGGATGGTGGCTTGGCCACTGTCCTGGGCAGCCCCTTTTAGGGCTTCACAACCCTTTTGGTGAAGAAATTTTTCCTAATAGCTAATCTAAATCTCCCCTGGCAAACCTTGAGGCTACTTCCTCATGCCCCGTCTCTCATTACCTGGGAGAAGAGATTGACTCCCACCTTGCTCCAATCTCCTGTCAGGCAGTGGTAGAGAGTGATAAGGTCACCCCGAGCCTCCTTTTCTCTGGGCTGAACACCCCCAGTTCAGCTGCTCCTCCCAGGACTTTGCTCCAGGTTCTGAATCCCCTCGCTGGCTCTTGTGGGGTGCAGGAGGTGAGAGGGAGGCCCCACACTCCAGTTCAGAGGTACTCCTGCTTTGTCACCTCACAGGGATCTGTGATACTTGCTGGGCTTTTGTTTTCCCTTACATGCCTCTTTCATTCTCTGTGCCTCTTTTGAGCTAAAGGCTCATAGGACAGGGATATCATCCCAGAAAGTAAAGTTATCCCAAGTTTCCAGCACACTGCCAGAAAGGAGGGGCTCATTTACCCTCACTGGTGCTGGGGCACAAGCTGCCTCTTATCCAATCCAATATCCCAACACAGCACCAGCAGGCTCCCAAGGAACACAGGCAAACTGTCCAGGCATGGCCTACTGCATGTCCTTGCTCTGTCCCCACCTTGCCCTTTTGGGTGATGGCTTCAGCCACCAGGATGAACACATCTCCTTTTCACCTCTCGCAGAGGAACCACCCTTCCAAACCCTATCACTTCACACAGTCACTCCTCATCAACTGATTCGGATTTTGGGGATAAAAATAGGACTGAGATGCTGTAATCCAGCACTGACAAGTCAGGCAGCCCTGGAGCAGCAGGACAGGGACAGAAGGATGTTGAGTTTGTGAGGTCCCCAGGATGAGGTGAGAGAGAGATGAGGAATCTGACTCCACGTTCTCAGAAGGCTGATATTATATTATATATCATATTATGTCATAGCATATCATAGCATATTATATATCATAGCATATTATACTAAAACTACTATAAAAATAGAAGGATACAGACAGAATGCTTAACAAGAATGAATAATAAAAACTCGTGACTGACTCCTCAGAGTCTGACACAGCTGATGGTGATTGGTCATTAAGTAAAAACAATTCACAGGAAACCAATTAAACATGCACCTGTTGGTAAACGATCTCCAGACCACATTCCAAAGCAGCAAACACAGCAGAAGAAATCAGATAATTATTGTTTTCATTCTTTTCTGAGGCTTCTCAGCTTCCCAGGAGAAGAAATCCTGGCAAAAGGATTTTTCAGGAAATACGACAGGGACAGAAGGACACCGTACCTTTCTTGTTCTTCTCTTTTGTCACCACAGTCATGGACATGGTTGGCGTGGTGGCGATCTCGCCGCTGGCAGGGAGCCTGCTGACCTGCAGGGACCGGAAAGTGCATTTCAGTGTGTTTTTGGTGGTGGAGGGGTCCTTCTTCTCTGGGTCTCTCTTCCTGTCCACGGGTGGGGCTGCAATCCAGTAATCCACCTGCAGGCCCATCAGCTCAGCACCGAGGCCCTGGCTGGGAAACAAGAGGAGGTGGTAATTCCTGCATGCCTCTCAGCAGGGTTCTGTTGGAGTGGCTGCATTGCTGCTCAAAGGATAAACTGCTGGCTCTTTGGGCAGTCAGGCAGTGACATTTCATAGTGAGACTCAGCAATTACAGAAGCCCAAGAAGCCACCCCTGAGAGATGCAGGCTGGGTCGCACTGCACAGAACCTCAGTGAGCCAAGACAAGCTGACCTGCTGCACTCACGAGGGCAAGCAGTGGGAAAGGGAACACACAAGCACTTTCCCCGTGACACAGCAGCAAAGGCAGCTCCTGAGGTGGCCCAGATTACTTCATCTTTGAGTGGAGAAAAGAGGCTGTAAGCACCTTGCTGCTGCCCCCTGAGCACTGAGGAGTGACTTTATCCAGGCACAGCACTGCCAAAAACAACTCTCAGCTGGGGTGAACAAGGACTTGGCAGGTCCATCAACATCAGGCACTCAGTTCCCAGTTCTCCCTGACTTGCTTCTTGCAACTGCCTATCCCCAAGCCTTGCCACTTGCTGGGGAATTCCACTGCTGGAAAAAAAAAGTTCTGCCAGCCCTGTGATGTCTGCTAAACAACAGCAGATTTCAGGATATGCTCTCTTGTTGAAAACTCCTTGCATCATGTGGTAGCAGCTGTGCATCACCAAAACATGCTGCCAGCCCTTTCTTCAGCCAGCAAAGGTAAGATGAGCAGCCTGGGAAGCTCCAGCCCTTTCCTGCCCCTGCCTCTCACTGACAACCCTGAGGGGAGCAGACCTACAAGTGACAGCCTATACTTCTTCCTACACAGTGACAATCAGCATTGAATAATACACAAGTACTAGACAAAAACCTAAATTTATCTACCAGTCTGTGTCCCCAGTTTGAGAAATGGCAGTTGTTAAGGAAGATAAATCTGTGATCTTGAATGAAATATGCATTCCTCTGCACCACCCGTCTAATAAGGAGCTCAAGGTAAAACAAGGACACCCCATCCCTACAGTCCTCTCAGCATATCATTTCCTTTTCTTTGCCATTTATTCAGCTAAAAGTCAGACTGCAAAGCAGAGTTCATCTTTGATGACTAAAACCAGGGTTTTGGTTCTCAGGGCAATATTCAGAAGTGAGATTCTTTAAGGATGATGCTTTTGGAGATGTTGCTTTGAGTTGTAAGGCTCCTTTGCATCACATTTCTCAACTCAGTCATAAAGACAAAGCATCCCAATATTCACCAGGCCCAGGCAAGTTTTTATGTTCCCTTCCCAGTTAAACACGTGGCTCAATCATTCAGTTTGGGTCACCCTCCATCCCCCGTGCTGTCACTTAGAGATCAGGGGAGATGGAACAATGTTGAACCTGCAATTCCTTATTTCTTGATGATTTTGCCACACAGTATGAAACCAAAAAGTACCAGATTCTTAGAGCTGGGATATCAGGTTCAGATTTATCACATCCATGGCTCACAGCTTTGATACCCTACACTCTTGGGGGCACCAGTTTCCAAACCACTTCCACCTTTGGAAAACCCCCACACAAAGCTCACACACAAGAATTCAGCTCTGCTCCCTGGAGCCTGCCCAGCCCCAGATCTCTGCACTGCCAGCCAGCTGCTGCTGGGGCACAGGGGCTCTCCTGCCATCCAAGCACAGGGACACACCAGGAGGGGCCTGGGAACTGGGCCCTGGCACAGGTGAATGGGCACTAACACCTTCCAGGGCTGGGCACCCAAACTGGCACTTTCACATCTCCATTGCCTCCTGTTCAAAGGGAACTCTTAAGCCACTCTAAGAGGTCAGAGGTTAAAGGTTGCTGCAGGGCACCCTGGGGTGGGATGAAAGGTCCCCATTCTGTCCCCAACAGGGGCAGCAGGGGATGCTGCTTAGGGAGAGCACATTAGCCCAGCCTCAGAGCATGCTCTGGCACTTCCACAGCCTGACAACCACAGCACTGCTAGAGGGGAGGTCCCTGACACATCCCCTAGTAGCCATTAATGGATCTGCTGTCTGTGAATCTGTCTGACCCCTCTTTGACCTGCTGATGCTGCTGCCACAGAAGCAGCAGGGAGAGATGTGGTCCTTCCTCTCTCCCTTTTAACTGAGCTCTTGCAGTGTCACTGTGTGCCCCCAGCTCTCAGAGAACCCCAGAACTGCTGGGGAAGAGACCTCTAGAGGTGACCCCGTCCAACCCCCCTGCCAAGGCAGGGTCACCTGGAGCAGGTGATGCAGGGATGCATCCAGGTGGGTTTGGGATGTCTCCAGAGGGGAAGAGACTCCACAACCTCCCTGGGCACCTGTCCCAGTGCTCTGCCACCCTCTACAAACCCAACCCCCCTGACTTTGCACACCTTCAGTGGTTTATCATTTTCCTCTCCTCTCCTAAACTGCAGAGTCCCAATGTTCCTAGTTCCCCCTTCTCACAAGACTGCTGCTATGTTCCCTCAGAGGCTCAGGGGAGTTAACAAAATCAAGGGGAACTTCACCAAGTGCCTCTGAGTATCAGAGCTGCACACAGAGTGTTAGACAGCTACACCAACATTTTGTGCAGCAACAAAATGAAGAGTCCTGGCCAGGCCAAGTCTTACTGGCAGTTTTCTAAGGGTTTTCTCCCTTCACCTCTAAAATTTGCAGCTAAACCAGGGCTTAGTCTTACCTGTAGGTGCAATCCCCTTGCTGTTCAGATGTGCTTTTAGGCACACACATGAATGGAGCTGCAGTTCCACCTTACAACTGCCAGCATTACCCTCACAGAGAAAGTCATCAGCTCCTTCAAAAGTCACTCTGATCATCTACTCACTTGGCCTTTACAAACACAGCAATCATGAGGGATTAGCCTGGCACCCACATGTACTAAGAGTCAGTAATTTTTTTGAATACATATATTCCCAAGAGAATCCTGCCCTTGAGACATGGAGCCTTCCCACTAAGTGTAAAATCCCCCCTGCCCTCCCCAGCCCCTTGGCAGCCTCAACAAGGACACAGTCACTCCAGAGGCAAAAGATGTGAGGGAGAAAGGTGACAACTCCAAATGTTTGCTAGGGATGAAGGAAGAACTATTGGTTTCCCTCTGGAGTTCTCAGCCACGTGTATGCCAGATAAGCCAGCCAATGGAGCTGTAAGGAGACAAAACATGGTTTACCTTGGGGAGGAGAAGCTGCCTGTAACAGATGGTGAGGAAGGGGGCGTGGGGGAGGCTTCTTTCACAGCAGGAGACACGGAAGGCGGGGTGGAAGAAAGCACAACGGAACTTGAGGGAGCTGCGTCATCAGAGTCACCTTAAAAAAAGGAAGCCAAACTGTTTGTCTGGGTTTGTCTCACAGCACAGAACACTGGGATAAAGCTCAATCTCCTTGTCCACGCTCCTGCTGCACAGGTTTTGTTCAGATTCAATCCAGAGGTCAGCTGGCCCATCAGTTCTGACTGGCTCCCCATTTCCGAGGGGCTCTGTGCGTCTGGGTCCAAGGCAGGCACAGACACTGACACTCCTGGGGCTCCTCCTTGGGCATCTGCTCTCCTAGGGTTTGCTCCCAGCTGATTTTGAGCCTCCTGCACAGCCACAGCCCAGCCCACTGATCTCCTTCCTACAGGGAATCTCTCCCTGCAACCACTGCAGGGCAGCACCACTCTTGGAATCCAGCACCTCTGGGCAACCACAGGGATCTCCCCGTTCCATCTGCCTCCACCCTCCACAACCAAGCTCTCATCCCCTTCCTGCTGGCCCTCTGGGATGGTGGGAGCACTGTGGCAGTAAGGAGTGACCCACAGAAGGGCTGCCTCCATGCACAATCCTGTGGGTCACCCAGGCCACAAGAATCTGGGTTTGACACTGAAGCAAAACAAGAAACAATCCCAACACAAGGAAATCAATAGTCCTGTGCATATGGAGGGAAAAAATAAGTTCACATTGACAAAACAGCACCACTCCATGCCTGTGTGTGTAAGCAGACAGTACTCTTCTGCATATCAGCTTTGCACTCCTCCAGTAAAAAATAAATGGGCCTAATATTTTGCCCATCCTGAAGTTCTCAGGCACTGAGATCAATTTCATTCAGCAATTGAGACCTGAGACTGCAGGGAGACAGGCATGAACTTCTGATGAACTGCCTCCTCAGGCTGAAGCAGGAACCTCAAACAAGTGTAACAGCGAATCCACCCCACTGACAACATTAGAAAAATGGTGTTTGCACAAACGTGAGAGTAGAGCTTTCCTGGATGTAGGTGTGAGAATTTCAGCTGGCCTGAAGCTCCGTGTAAAGTAACAAAGATAAAAGGGCCTCTCCCAAGAGGGAGGGCTCTCTTTCTGCAGGCAGACAAACCACTGGGAGCTAATAAAATCCAACTCCACCTCCCAGCTCCAAGGCATCAGTGATGGACAGTCTGCCTGATGACCTCAGGCTCCCGTGCTGCAGCACACAGGAAACACACACAGGATGGTCCTTACCTGATGTTGCAGAAGATTGTTCCACTATTCCAACCTTCACCACCTAAAGGGGGCAAAACAGAAGAGCTCTATCAAACAAGAGCCCCCTGAATTTCAGGACCCCAAACCCCAGCCCTGATCTCATCTCTGCACTCCCCAAGGCACTGTCCCTGCAGTCAGAGTCGTTAAGGAGCCCTCTAAGAGCCAAGCAGGTCCTGGCAATGTCCAGCCAAGCAGCGCCAGCTCACAGCCCTGCCCTGACCCACACAAAGGACAGCACAGACCCTGCAGGGCTGCCACAGACCTGCCCAGCTCTGCAGCCCATCAGCTCCAAGCTATGCCAACTACAGGGAGGAGAAGGGTCAGAAACATCCCTTCAGCACTGCTTTGATGCACCTGCTGATTACAGACACGCTGCTTCCGTTGCTCAGGAGCAGCCACTTCCAGGGTGCAGCAGAGCTGGGGTTTGTGAGGAAACCACAGAAGCAACAAAGTACAGTTTCTGATCAGAGTTATCCATTCTCTAAACAAGGGAAGTGTCCAACAAAGAAGATGAAGCCCCTACCAAAGCCTCTGGAGGCAGACAGGGACAAACCACCACATGGACAGGTCAGAACGATCCAGATCACCCTGTAATAAGGGCACAAATGTGTGTGGCCAGTCACCAGCTGGTACATCAAGATTAATGATAAATGTCACTGGCAAGAGCTTGTGGAACAGAACATGCTGCAAACAAACTCCCAAGAACACACTATGCCTAGAAAGATAAAGTGGCCCTTGGTGATATAAAAGCAGAGACCTTCTGCAGTGATAATCTGCTATGGTACACAGGGATCATCACTCTTAACACTGCAGAGAAGAGAGCCTTTTAAGGGTTCTTAAGAAACTTGTCTCCAGGGCTAATGTCTACCCTACACAAATGCTGACAAATGGGAAAGAGCTGCCAAGGGAGCTCAGGTCAATAAAAACTGCTTTAGAATGAGCACCGATGTCACACAGGCTGTGTGGTTTGAAAACAGAAGGTCATTAAGGTCAGACATGACCATGTCTGGACCACATCTCTAGGGAGCACATTTCTGTAATATGGAGTCCAAAAAAAAAAAAAAAAGAAAAAAAAAGTTCATTCTTAGAAGCAAAATGCTTTGCAGAGTTTGGAGGGCAGGGAGACATATGCTCAAAAGTAGATCCTGGAGAGTTGTCAGGCTCTCTGGTGGATTCTCATTTAGATCCAGTCTTGAAAAAGCCACCATGAATTCAGCAGTGTGTACACAGGCTCCCTGAGGGCTCACTGGCCTGGGAGAGGAGGCTGCAGCTCAGTTTGGCCAGTCTCCACCCAAAAGGCAACAAACAACTCAGGCTCTGCAGTGCAGCTGCCATTTGTGCTGTATGTGTTGAACACCAAGAGGATATTCCACAAACTGTCACTGGCTGTGAACAAGGGGAACAGGGTTAGGGGAGGGACAAACAACACAGAAAATTGCCTGCAGCCACCCTGATCTGCAAGCCAGGCAGGAAATCTCTTCTGGCCTTTTCCTCCTTGTTGGCTGACTGAAGATGCTCAAGTTCAGACACATGGGAGGAACACAAGGTTAAACACTTTCCCTTCCCTCCACTCGGGGAGATGCACGACAACACTGCAGTTCCAGCAGACCTCCATCCAGGAAAGCTGCAGCAGCCAGGCCCCTGTCCCTCCAGGAAGAGGCACATCCTGTTAACTCTCCGGGCAACTGGCTGTCAGTCCGAGGCAGCCTGAGCCTGGCCCTTGTAAGGCTCCACTCCCAGCACTGTGAGCCCAGCTGAGCAGCGTGGCACTGCCCTGCCCATTTCTGGGTCAGAGACTGCACAGTCCAGCTGCAGGACACCAGGTTTTGCACCCCAAAAGCCCAAAAGTGCAGCCAACATCAGCTGCAAACCCAGAAGTCACTGGCTCCCTCTCTTCCTTGTCCAACAGCTCTGAGCAGGCTGCAGTTGAAGGGAAGAGCCTCAGTGCTCATGTCCAGCTTCAGACTTTGTGAGACACCTGCAATTGGCCTTTCACTCCCTTCAGATGTGTTCCACAGGGCATTACTGTGTCAGGAATGCTTCAGAATCAGGAGCAAGCAGCACTGATTTGACCCTCATCACCAGTGACACAGGAAGTCTGTCTGTTCTTTCAAGGCAAGTTTTTTGGGGAGCTGGCAATGGTATGTACACAACAAAGCAATTCCACCACTTTCAGGTAACCAAATCCAGACTGGAAAAGCAGTGCTAATGCCAGGACGACAGTCATTTCAGAGAAACTGGATAAACACTCTGAGCCCCATTTGCTTGCACAAAATACAGGACTAAATCAGTTCTGAAAAAAAGCTTGCAGAGCCCCACAATAGTCTGGGATGTTCCAAGTCCTCTAGGCTTTCCATGTTAGTGGGAAAGGTGCAACAGCTGTTTTGTAAGAACAGTCCATCAGTAGAAATTGCAGTTCATGGGAGATACAAGTTGCCAGCAAAGCTCATCAGCAGGGTACAAATTGGGGAGCTGTGTCTCTCTGCCCTTGCAGAAGACCTCTCTCCATCAACAAACAAAAGCAGATTGTCATCTCAGGAATACTGCAGAGAGACACTCTCACTGAGGAGACACCAGAGTGAAAGCAGGGTCAGCCTGAGGGCAAGAGAGACTAAGCTCTTTAAATGCCTTGGGATTTCAGAGGAGTTCTGATGCACTGAGGGACACAGAGGGGACACAGAGGGGACGTGTCAGGGTCACACTGAGCAGGCACAGCAAGGCCAGTGGGCAAGGCAGCAGCAGGAACTGGGAAGAGGACATCCCAGAGCTGAAGAGCAGCCAAGGGATTTCTTCTGGCTGCAGGTCAATGACTTTACACCTAAAACTTAATGAATTGAAGAGCATGATCAAATAAGGGGAGGGGGGCTAGAAAAAGCAAAGAGCACACAGTGCACAAAATACAGTGACAGAAGAACAAACATGGCCCTGTCCAGACACTCTGCACCTCAGATGGGAACACTTAAGGACAAAAGGGGAAAATGAAGAACTATCCCAAATAAATAACAGGGGTATCAATTTCCTTCCTGTCAGGATGTACTTTTTACTTCCCAGGAACAGATGGGATGCTAAGAGGATGGGAGACCATAAGTGACAAGCATGCAGAGAAATTACACTGGAATAGCAAATTTGGCCAAAGCAATCAACCAGGCCAATGCTGGGCACAGCATCCCTATGATCAGGTTTCCAGGGACACATCACATTCCTGCCTGAGAAGTAAAATACACCCTGTAGTTTGTTGAAGTGTCTCAGAGGTTTGCTTAAATATCAGGCAGCTGCATCCAACCACGAGACAGATTTTCATGCTGATCATCTGCCTTAGAGCACCCAATGGCTTCTGCTCAACTCCAGAAACCTGGTAAGTTTAGATTAACACCTGAGAACATATTCCAGCTTGCTTGAGATAGCATCACCACGACAACACTCACCCCGACAAAGGGAATGAACTTCTGCGAAGATTCTTCGTCGGGGCTAAAGGCAAAGAGAAGAGAGTTGTTAGCAGCTCGCCTCCACCCCGCACCATACTCACTCCATAGGTGGCATTCCAGCATGCAGCAGGGACGGACAGGATGCAAGCACCAGTCCAGCCTCCTCTCGAGGCCCCTGCCAGCACCGGGAGCCTGCAGGGACGGCAGGAGCACAGCCCGCGGGGGAGCACAGCCCACGGCACTCTCGGGGGGAAGGCTCTTCCTCACTCCCTCACGCTCCACAGAGAAACATGCTTGTATGGCATGGCAGTCACCACAGACACACGGCCTCCAGCTGCAAGGAAACGGATCTGTGCCACCACAACACAGAGCGATGGGTGTCTTTTGCGCTACTGGTTGTAACTTCAGGGCCACAACTTGCTTCAATCCCTCCTCTTTGCTCTTCACAGATACAAGTGGTCGGTTGAATATTCCTCCCTAACTTCATTATTTCGGCATAAAGACCTTCTACACTTGTTTTTTTCTGGCATCTCTTCAACAAGCCCTTCAAGTGCGTTGTTGTTGTGCCACCACAACACACAGTGCTGGGTGTTACTGGAGCCTGGGGCGCTGTGCCCGCGCGGCCTCCCAGTGTCCCCCCTTGGAGCCTGTGCCATGGCCAGCACATCTCCCATGGAGTCTGTGCCATGGCCGGCACATCTCCCATGGAGCATATCTCCCATGGAGCCTGTGCCACAGCCGGCACATCCCCCTTGGAGCCGTGCCCCTGCCCCGTTACAAGCCTGGACCCGCCATTTCTGCCACAGCACCGGGACGGCCCTCACGCCCTCACGGTA
>NW_005054421.1:840459-853022 GCF_000277835.1 Geospiza fortis
GAATTAGGGGGCAAAGACAAGAGGAGGAAGAGATGAGCGAGGCGGAAGGCAGGCCAGAAGGGCCTGCAGAGCCATTGCTCCCTTCAGTGGCAACAGAGGTCAGAGACAGACCCACAGGGTGAGGAGAAGACCACAGGAGCACATCCACATGTTTGGAGGAGCTACAGCTCAGCAGAGGGAAGTGACTGCACAGGCAAGACACACATTTCTCAGTGACTGAGCACAGGAAACAGGTAGGAAGCACACAAACACTTCTCGTGTTTCTCTTCCTGTGCATCCCCCAGTGCTCAGAAAAATCCATCCAGCACTGCTTTCATCCAGAATTTAGCTGGGAGTAGCATAAATACTGCAGGTCTTTCTGTGCTGTTTCCAGCATGGATCAGAAATGCACCAAATGCACAAAGGTTGTTAACCTGTGTGATCAGCACAGGTTGGACACTTTGCTCTAAGCCCCAAGGAATGGATGCCATCAAACTGCAGTGAACATGACTCAGCCAGAGCTCCCTCTGGTCCGAAGCAGAACACGACTTTGCAAACAGCCTCTCGCTTTGGCTCAGCTCTGCTGATCCATCCTTAAGGCAAAGCCAGGGCCTTTGCTCCCTTCCTACCTTACACCCTCAGGCACTGCACCCTTGCTGTTCTCCTCAAGCACAGGACAAAGTGACCAAGTCCCTGATTCCGTGCTGGAAGGCAGAAAGGTCCCATCTTTGCAAACACCTCTGCAAACACATCTCCTACAAACAGGATGTTTCCAGCTCCAGGTTTGCAAAGGGAAAGGAGAAAACCACAGAGCTGTTGGGAGAGGCACAGAACAGAGGCTCAGCTCTCTTCTCCTTCCTTCAGCTCCTTGGGCTTGGAGGCTGGCAAAAAGTGAGTCCCACTCACCAAGCTAGGGAAGCACCACAGCCACCCAGTCATCTCTCAGCTACTGGATGGCTTTGCTCCGAGCTCTGAACAAATCAACCAAGTCCAGTTCCAGCAGAAAACTCATTCTCGTTCCCCTGAGAGCTCTGATTCCCACTGCAGAGAGCTCAGGGGCAACTCTGAAATACATCATTTGCTTCAGCCACCATTTATCAGGGCCCACAGAGATGCACAGGCTGTTCCTGAAGCAATCCAGCTGGATTTCAGCTCAGCCAGCCTAGTCCTGTCACATATCCTCCTGGGAACTCTGCTCTTGCACATGTGTCTCTGGAAATGCAGCTTATCAAAACAGCTGTTCTTCTTGTGGATGAGAGAAAAGATGAGATGACCATGCTTGTTCTTAATTTCTTCCTTGATGCTCTTCCCAATTTTTGTTCTTCAGGATCTCAAGATCCCAAAACATGAATTCAGAATCCCTTCACCTCAGTAACAGCTGCTTCGATTCTTCCTCCTATCACAGCCCTGCAACTAAAATATCTCCCATCTCTGGAAAGGCAGCTTCCCCTCATTACCTCAGCTGCACAGATTCCCAGGCTGCAGAGGGTTAACTCCACATGTCCAAGGCTTTTTTTAATTTTACCCACAGGGCTTCTGAAGGCCCTGGTACCTCAGCGGTAATTTAAAGCCAGACCTGGCCCAAGTTTGTGATTTTTAGCAATAATTGATGTGTCATCTCTCTAACCAGGAGGGTCTCAGGCACCACCTCTACTCCAGTCAAGTCCTGAAGAAGGCAACAGAAAAGAGAGGACTTCTGTCACTGAAGGACTGTCAGGACTCTGGGCCATTTCAGGCCAGGCACCACCACCACTCACCTATGACATGAAATCTGTCCTGCCCCCTGGGCAACTCCAGCTGTCAGCTGGCTAACACTGTCCTGCTTCCACCAGGGCCAAACCAAACAAGGGACAAAGCAACACCTGGTCCTCATGACACATCACATGAGTCTCCTCTTAGCCTTCCCAAAAACCTCCTTTCCAGCATCTTCACTTTCCTGTGGTGGGCTGGACATAACCAACAGGACATCCATCATTTCTTGAGCCTTGACTCTCCTCTGCTGCACTCCTGTTGCATTTCCAGCAGCTGCCCAAGGAGTCTCCTGCAGTAACCAGCAAGATAAGATGAGCTCTGCTGAGCCAGAGGAAGGACCAGGCCCCTCTTGGCCAGCCAGATTCAGGTCCAGCAGCTGCTGCAGGGTGTGTTTGAGGAGAAGCACTCAGAGCAATGACCTGGACTGCTCAGCCACTGAGACACACAGCAGGCAGGATCAGTGTAATCTGTGCTCCTGCCCAGGAGCCCTCCAATCCAAGGGAACTGGGAGCAAGAGCAGGGAAGTGCTCCCAAAACCTTTTGGTAAACACATAACCAGGCAGGCAGTGATCCAGCCCTTGCCCTGACAAGTGACCAATGCCTCCATTTCCAGCAGCCAGGCTGCTCCCCAGATTCATGCAAGGGCTATCCAGAAGCCACAAGGCATGAGCTGTGCTGGGCACTGAATTACAGTGGGTGACACCAGCCCAGCAGTCCAGCTGCACTGGGAATGTGTGAGAGCTGATTCTCAGGCCTCAGATACCACAGGGTTTCTTTCAAGAAAGCAATGCAGAGACACATCAGTGACATGCCCCTCCTGGTGAGAGGCCCACCCCATCCCCAGGGTCTCAGCTCTCCAGGTGTTGCCTGGATTGCACTGCTCCTTCAGAATTCAGTAACCAGGGCTTCTCCCAGAGCTCACAGATAGTCAGTCACCCAGTGTAACTCAGAGGAGCTGCAATGGCACTTCATTTCCTTTGTGAACCCCCTTCCTCACAGCCAGGCCCTGTGCTTTCAGGTAAGGTCAGCAGATGCTGCAGAAGACCAGGACAAAGCTTTGGCACCATTGCAGTCCATCACAGGCAGTTCATGCGCCAACCTTTGCCATGACAAACAGAACAAGGGCACGGGGAGAGAGCAGGGTCAGAACAGGGACAGCTGGCAAGAGAGTTGTAAAGCAGCTCATCACATACAGCTACATCCTAGAGACTGGCTGGGCTTTCCTTGCACCACTAGGACTTGTTTAACAGAGCAAATGCCAGGATTCTGGGAGAATTCTTTTGCAATGAATTTGTAGGTAGTGCTGCTTGTTTCTACCTGGACCACTGCCTTGAAAGCTGGCCTTGGAGAAGTCTGACCTCAGGGGGGAGGGAGTTGCAGTAACTTTGTGTGCTGAGTACAAAATAAAAAATGCCCAATAATCATATGATTCAAAGCAGGGGACCCTGCAGAGCATGGGGGGTTTGGAGGCAGCTCAGAGAGCACAGCTCCACTGCCAGCACACATCTGTCTTCTCTTTCTTAAGCTCAGAGAAGTCCCATATGTTTGGGGTTCTCTGCCAGTAAGAGACCGGTTCTCAAATTTTTGATTACAGGGAGGAGATTTGCTGGTGTGCGCTCGGACACTGCACAGCTGATCCCCACCCTGAGCCACTGAGTGCCACCTACAGCACTCCAGCTCCAACAGATGGGAACTGAAAAGCCTTTTCTCAATCCTGATCCTTCTGGAGCTATGCTCTATATTCTGATGGCTAAGGGAAAAGGCAAGAAAAAAACCCACCTTCTCCATGCTGCACTGCTCTAAGCTACTCTCTGAACAACCCCTTCATTCCCACTCAATTGACATCCTGGGAACCCAAATGTGTGGTCCAAAGGCACAGCAGTCACTTTCAATGCTGCATTCTGCCAGCAGATGCCATGGTTTCAAAGCAGTGAGCAGAATTCAACCCAAAGCACAAACTGTGCATCCCAGACCTGCAGGACCTGTTAAACAAGGCACAAATCACCAGTTCACTGGGAAAAGAGAGAGGAGCTGGGAGAGGGAACCTAAAAGGAACTGATACCTTATGGTAAAATCAAAATGAAAGCTCTTTTTCCTTTTCAGCAAGCAACCAAAGAAAAAGATAAATGTGTTATTATACTTACAACAAAGTGATACATTTGTTTAAATAGTGCTAATGGAGACACAATTTAACAATACCCTTCCCTAAGTTGCTGCCAGGGACAGAGACCCCCATTCCTAACGGAAGGCACACGGGAGACAACTGCCCATGCTCCACTGAGAGCCTCTGACTCACCCTCCTTTGCTCTCGGGGCACTGACCTGAAAGCAGAAGTTATTTTAGGGCAGACACACAGAAATACTGAGAGATTGCAGGTTATGCCAGAGTCTGACTGAGTTTCAGCAATCTCTCTTCCCAATAACCTCCTAAATGAAAACTATGAACAGCTTCAGGCGTGGCACCAGAGTCCAAAGGGTGTCAAACCCAAATGGATCAGATCAGCCTGGTAAAGCAGTCCTGCACACTGCTGGGAGGGATACAGCTCAAATACATTTCAGCTGTTTTCCAATAAAGTGCTGAATTGACCTTCTGGACACATTAAAAAGTCAAAACCTTTAAATGTGTTTTAATGACACAAATGAAGCTGTAACAGGATGGAGGGGGCAGTGGAAAGCAGTGCAGAACCCAGCACCTGAAGGGTGCAGAGGAAGAACCAGGCAGCCTCAGAAGGGATTCCCACTGCACTGGGGTGTCTGAGCTCCCTGCTGGTAACCAAGGTAAGCCTTCACACCAAAAACTGAATGCAGAACTGAAGGCAAGAGCTTCAAGTGCTCTGTAGCTCTTTAAATTTCATCCTTATTATCATGTTAACTTTAACAGAAGTCCACAAATACATGAAGAGACTAGACTAGTGTCTTTTACTTGACTAGTCAGTCTGGAAATACAGGAAAAACACGCAGAATGGGTGAAATTTCACTGAATCATTTCTGCACAGTAATGTGAGAGCAGACAGGAATTCCACAGGAATGCAAAAGCAATATACTATGAGAATTTCCAAAAAGAAGGGGGAGAAGTGATGCTACCCACACTTTCAATTTCTCCCAATTCTTAGGCAAAGGAGACACTAATAAGGGATGTTAATGGACCAAAAATGAAAAATCAAATAGAATTAATTAAAAATTAACAACATCCGTGTCTCACAGGGACTTGCTAGTCCCTAACTGAGGAAACTCACATCAGCTGAGTTCAAATCTATCATTCTCCTCTGTCCCTTGATAACAGTGCTTCTCTACCCTTCAGTGACAGTTACTCTTCCTCCTGGACCATGGCCACAGGAGGCCCCACTTACTCCTGAGTCTTGTTTTCAGGCCCCAGTCCTCCCTCCTACAGCCTGCTTATCCCTTAAGAAAAGCTGAAATGAAATCTGTTGAATGTCAGCCCTCCCCAGCAGGAGTCCTGGTAGCTTGCAACTGCCAATCAACAAGGATTTTGTCTCTCCTGCAAGAAGCTCTGCTATTTACACTCCAAAAAGAAAGGGGCTTAGTTTCCTAAATGCCAATGTAAAAAAGGTCAGGTCTCACAGAAGATACTCTGTGGGAGAATGCCAAGGTCCAGTCTGACCCACCTGAGGTCTCTGTGGTGAGAGATCTCTGGAACCTAAGCACATAAAACCTGTCCATCCCCATCCTGCTTAGCCTGCACTTCCCCAAACCTCTTACATCTTCAAAAAAAGCAGAATATCTGCACTTAAAGTAACCCTGCTGCTGTAGATTCCCTGAGTGGAACACACTGCTGGGTGCAGGCTCCCAAGGGCTTTGCTGTTTGGTTTTCAGACTGCTGGCACGACATGAGAACAGCACTTTGCCGTCAAGCAGCAGCTCGTGCTGGGAGCCAGCAGGACAAGGGGGCCATACCTCTTCTGTTTGTAGGTCAGCATGGCTTCAGCAATGGGCAGCTGGTGAGCACAGTTTGCCCCTGCAATGTACTGAGTTATCCGGGACACGACGTCGGGCGCATCCGAAACTGCAGAGAACACAGGGAAAAGCATTCAAGTGACTGCTCAGACCATGCCCTGGCCTCCCTCAGACCACTGCCAGCCCTGGCCTCCCTCAGACCACTGCCAGCCCTGTTCTTCACCTGCTGGTGCTGCCCAGCCAGCTCTGCACCTTGCACAAGAAGCTCTGCCTATCCCAGAGCGCAGTAAAGCTGAATCTGTACTCAGCATTTCTGACCAAATCTGGGGTCTTTTAGATTTATTAAAAGCTTTTCTTTGTCCCTGCCCAGAGTCAGCTTTAGACATTTCATGCCTTGGCTGCAGGTGTCTGCTGAAGAAAGTGCCTGGCCATGTCTCCCAGGTGAGCTGCTCTTACACCAGCACTGAGTTACCCGAGTTTCTAATGAACTCATGGCCCTGCTCACTTGGGCAAAAAGACTGAGGGGCACACAAGGGTAGGAAGAGCACAAAGATCCCGTGATTTTGTGAGACTGTGGTTCATTCAAGTTGACACAAAGACATTTCCTAAATGCCTTCCATACTTCTTTGGTTTCAAGCAAAGAGCCTCAACTGTGAGATCCCAGGAACACAAGTGACCTTCAACAGGCATTTCCATACTTTAAAATGGGCATTTCAACCCAGACTCTTTGTATTTGAACAGTGAACTGGTAAGACTTATGGTTCTCTGCCAAATCTTCTTGTGCCATTATGGAGTTCCTGTGCAGCTGCCACCACACAGACAAAAATGCAGAATGTACAAAGTCTGCACTATACAAAAATGAAGTGGACTTTTCCTTATAGCATGCAATCAACTAAGGAACAGATATGGCTCTTTCTGGGTTTCTACAGGCAATGAAGTATTCCTAATTCAGACACAAAAATCAAGTCTGTATTGACATTGTTCTGCATTTTCAAGTGCACCAAGTAATTAAAGGAAACCAGTTCCATACACCAGTTCTTCCCTGAATTCAGGATTAAGGGAAAGTGTAGCTTGGATAGCACACTAGGAGATTTCTAATCCAGCCTCCTGCTCCAAACAGGGCTGACTTCACCTTCAGAACAGGGTGCCCCAGGCCTTGTCCAGCCATGTCCCCATCTGCTGGAAACAGCTCTGAACAATTATCCCTGAAGAGGTCTCTCTCCTCCTCTCATGGCTAGAGGACTTCCAGGAGCATCCTGGGAGTCTCAGGAACTCTGCAATTCCAACAGGGAGAACCACATTGCAACACTCATGGTGCTACACAAACTTCAAAACTTCTTCCTTCTAATGAAATTTCTGTGTGGGCAATGCTGCCCACAACAGCATCAAATCTCAAGCCTTCATGTAGCCCTGAATGTGGCAAATCCTCCTTTCTCCTGTTCCTTTCCATTCTTGAGGAAATGGAGGAAGAAACTGTAAGCATTCATATTTTAAACAAATTAGTACTTTAACTGAAGTAAGGCTTTAATCTGGCCTAGAACAAACTCAGATCAGAACAGGAACTTGTTGGTCTGACCTAGGGCAGCTCCCACTTGTTACCACACTGGTGAAGAACAAAATTCTTCTTTAATGAGAATGTTTTCAAGTCTGCTGGCAGGATCTTTCTCATACATAACTAACAGAAGTTAATCTTCCCAGAGCTTCCAGTTTTCCAAACGTTTTAGGCTGCACGGTTCCTGAAGGAAAGCAATGTACTGAACTTAGGAGCAAGACCTCCACATCAAAGAACAAAGCTGAGAGCCAGGTAAGAACAGCATGACTCACAGGCAGCTAGTTAATGCCTCTGAGAGCCCATAACTGATTGCAAACCACCGTGGGCAAGACTTAGAAAGGTCAGCATCTGAAATGGGAATGTGGTGGAGTGAGGAGAAAAGAGGAACAAAACCACTTGTCTGCTTCCTCTTGTATTTACTTGACCTCTGCTAAAATTACTCACTCAAGCTTTTCCATCCCACACAGGCCAGACAGACACAGAGTCTTACCAGTGGTTTGTGCTTCAAGTTTGTTGAACAGATCTCTCCAGGCTAGATCTTGGAAGAAGTTGTTGTATCTATAATCTACAGACCCCAGATACTTGGCCACTGGATGAGAGCCTAAGAAAGAAAGGAAAACATCACAGCTGTGCTCTCCAGCACTGAACACAAGCATGGCTTTGATCGGTAAGGAATTAAACCCCAAAATCAAAACCACACTAGACACCTCAGAAATAAACTTCTTCAATTATAACCAAGTCATTTAGTCCAGCTTATCTCTACAAGAGCATGCAAACAGACTTCCCAGTGCAGACTGCTTCAACACTCTGCTATCTTTCACTTGAACCTTCCCCCTACCAAATTAAATTTTAAAAGGCCATAGGAAGCAGGACTAGGAAACTGCTGAGGAAATAAATTATTTGGAAGGCACAAAGGCTCTACAGCTCTCCATGTCTCTCAGTTTTGCAAGCAGCTCTCCCAAACAGCCCTTCCTGCCCACAGGCTGCACCTCTGCCAGGAGGGGCCAGACCCCTTCCTCCAAGCACCATTTGTACCCCACAGCTGTTCTGCAACACTGAGAAGAGGCAATTGCCCCCAGGCAGGAAAAACAACCCAGGGAGGCTTGTTTAATCTGTGGAGAAGGGCTATAAGCTCAATAAATAGGCTGCAATTTGAGGCAGGAAGCAGAGCCCAGGATTACAGGACCCAGTGAACATTGGCACGTGCAGCAGGTCCCTGCTTACTCTGCCTGAGCCTCGTGGCCCAGCTCCTCCATGAGCACGGAAAGACCTCCTGCAGAAGCTTTGTGTGTCCAGCCTCCAGCCCTGCATGGAGATCTGACTGCATACTTACACTGAGCAGGACAGGGAAGGTGTTCAAGTGACAAACTCTGCCCTGGGAGGGTTCATTGTGTCAGGCCACCTTCCTTTTAGGCCATCTGTGTCCCCAAAACAGACATCATCCCCTAGCCACTACCTCTGCAGTCTCTGAACACAGGAGAAAAGGTGTGCCAGGATCACCCTGCCCAGCCAACCTGGCAGTCAGGCTCAGCACCAGCCCTGTACATTTACACTCAGCCATGAACCAGCCTCAGAACTCCTCTTAATCACATTATTTTCATCCTTCCTGCACACCAAATTTGCCCATCAAGCCACACTTCCAGACAGCTGAGTTAACTGGAAACCTGACAAATCCCTTCAAGACAACCCCAGTTGCTTAACTGCCCTCACCATGGCCCAGGAAAGTTCTGGTGGAAAAAAAACCCCAAACAATAAACCCACTGTCTCAGTGCTCCAACCCTCCAAGCTGATTTCCAGCCTTCAAGGAGAGGTGAAAGCAGGAGGTGCCTCTGAGCTGCCCTCAGGGTCTGTAGAGGCTGGGACCCCACATTTCCCCTGCAGGGGAGTTTTGAGCAGGGCACACAGCACAGCTCTGCACCCTGTGCTGGAGAAGCTTTCCCACACACTGCACATGGGAACAAGCAATCATAGCAAGGCTCCCAAGAAGTCCTACCCATGGGATCTACATAAAATGTTAAAATACCCCAAACAGCCAAAATAACCCCTCAACATTTTATTTTCCCCTTTTCAGCTATGATACAGTGTTTTAGACAGCAGAGGAGTCTTACAGCCATGGAATCAGGGGCATGGAGCAGGACTGAATCTCCCAGTTCATGTATTTACAGACACTGAGCATTTCTGATTGCTAATAAACCACTGAGGGTTGACCCTTCTGCCACCAGAGTGTGTAGCTGTGGGCTCAGAAGGTAAAACCATCCATGGAAAAACCCTAGTTCACCACCAACCCCATTTCAAAGGTATTGCAAGCAGCAGAGAGGCTTTTCCTTTAAGACATTTATGGCATGGTCACCATTCTGTCTTTGGTGCTTTTTCAATTGTCAGACATGAGAGGTGGCTCCTCAATCACTTTAATGAACTGCCAGTGAGCTGGCCAGAAATAAGCACTTGATCCAATCAGGAAATACTGCAGACTTCTGTGGAAAAGATCCTGTTAGAGAAGTTCTATATTTAAAGTAGAATCTAAAAAGAATTCGCAGTTCTAAAGCATTTCATTATCAAAGTGCCTGGTTCATTTTTTTCTTTTTTGATTACAAAACAAAGTTTTAAGATTAAAAAACCAACCTAAACCCAAACACTAGCTAAACCTTGTGTTTCACTTTCAAAGAGAGAGTATTTTCAGATCATTAAAAACTGCAGGACAGAAAACTTCTTCTGAGGCCAGGAGACAGTCAGCAAGTGAGCAGCAAAGTCTCAGACACAGATTCTCATGCAAAGCACATTTAACCTTGCAGAAATTAATATTTTTTGGTTTTACTCCCTAAAGGGCTCTCTCTTCTCTTCCTGCCAACCACTTTGGAAACTAAATGCCTTTTTTTACAGAAGGATCCAGTTCTTTTCCTCTGCCTTTTTTATTTAACTTTAGCAAATGCCACCACTGAATGGACAGCCTAACTCCAGTGTTCATGGTGCTGGGCAGCAGGTTCTGATTCCTACAGGAACTTCCATCAGCTGCCCCCAAACCCAGAAAACTGAAAAACACTGGCAAAAAAGTGCTTTTCAAGTGTTCTGTGGCTTACATCTCTTAAATGCTCTGTCCACACAAGTCAAGGCCTGGACCCCACTAGCAGTGCCCAGACGTCCCTGCCCACTGCACCAGTGACTCCCCTGCTTCCCAGGCCTTGCCACCATCACATTCCTGACTACACCAGGACCCTGGTGCTGCTATCAGTGCACTCTACCTCCCTCACCACAAGCAATCCAAGCTGGGGAATGTTCCAGCCCAGGCAGGTTTGCTGAGCTGCTGAACGGGCAGAGATAAAGTGAGGGAAAAACCTGAGCAGACCAGCACGAAAAGTAAAGGTCAAGAGATGCATGTAATTTGAATAATTCAAATTCTCAGCAGTTTCAGAGCCTTTTAAAAATTTTCAACCCCTCCTCTTAACATTTTCTGAATCAAGCCCAGGGAGGCCAGAACAGTTATTGCTTTGGGAAACGTGGTGCCCACTGAATTTAACATTTCAGCCAGGGAAAAGGGTTTCCAGAACAATTCTGTGCATAAGAGTCTCCCTGTATGGGGAGGAAGTACAGAACCCCTTGCTTCAAACAAAAGGCTTACAAGCAGACTTTGCCATCAGGAACTTAGAGGTGAAATTCACTCCCACAAGAGCAGCAACACCAGCACTGCACAGTCATGTAACAATTTGCCTCATTTAA
Organism: Geospiza fortis; assembly: GCF_000277835.1. Taxonomy (NCBI): domain Eukaryota; kingdom Metazoa; phylum Chordata; class Aves; order Passeriformes; family Thraupidae; genus Geospiza; species Geospiza fortis. Next base: position 851,371 of record NW_005054421.1, read on the forward strand.
CCTACAGCCAAAGCTCCAGAAAGGCTTCTCCTGAGGGAACACAGCACATTTCACCCATTCCCCTCCCTGTGAAGAAACACCATTCCTTATTTACCTAGAGGGATGATCAGAAATTTCATGTAGCCGAGCCAGTCGGGGGTTTTGTGAGACAGCTGCTCTACAAAGAGCCTCAACACAGCACTGAGGTAATTCTGGGCTCCTGCCACTGCAATTTTAATTGGGTTTGGAGGCTGTGAATTGCAGTTACAGCTAGACAGAAAAAGAGGAAACATATTTGTAATTGTGCCTTCAACCACGTATTTCAGAACAAGCAGCAAAAAAACCCAAAACTGGTTAATAACAATTATAGCAGAAGAGAGTTTGTTCAATACACAAGGCAATATTGCAACAATTCTCAGCAGCTTAAAACATTATTAATAAAATACAACATTCTTCAGTAATTCCTTAATTGGTCTCCCTGCTCCTTCTTTTGCACATTTTGATATTCTAGAGGGCTGGGCTCAACTGTCTAGGTTAGGATGTACCTACTAACTGCTGGGTCAGAGAACACACTCTGGTACCCACAGCCCCCAGCAGGTAAGCAGGGAGTGCCTTCAGAAACTGAGGAATTATTCTGGGAATTGCTTGGAAGGGAGACCAAGAACTATTTAAAACCCCTTTATTTGTTTTGCACGCACTACACCCCCAAGGCAGCCTCCAAGGCACAGTCTCTGATAATCACTGCTGCTGGTGACTTGCATGCCCCACACAAGGCAGAACAGCAGAGGTGGTGAGTGCTGAAGAGCCACACAATTCAATTCTGACTTCAGGAGAGCAGACTGGAAAGGTTTCATGCAGCAGTTGAGAAATGAACTCGCTGAGTCCTGGGGCACAGGAGCTGAGAGGCTTTTAGGTGAGAACTTACTATCTCTGTATCCTGGAGACAATTGTGCTGAAAGCTGCCTGAATATCAGCAGAGGAACATGTGCAGACCACTGGCAAGGTGTGCTTTTGCAAGACATCTGAAAGGTACTGAGGAGAGAACAGAACATTTTTAGTCATTTTTTTCAGTAGAGTTTGTCACAAGAAGAAAATGTGCCTTCCCCAACCTCCTGGGTATTCTCACACCCACTCCTGGGCACTCTCCCTGTGTCTGAAGGTGATGTGGCTATTTCAAAAATGCCTCCTCCCTGCACAGCAGCCAAAGGAAAGTTCTCCTAGAAAAATGGAAGCATCTTCTCGACAGACACAACACCATGCCCCAAAGATGCAGCACAGTTTTTACAGCCACAGAGGGCAGGGCCAGCAGAGCATTCACTGAGCAGACAGCCCTGGGAAAGAGCAGACACTGCTCACCTGCCTGCTTCTGGCAGTGCAGCTGCAGCTCTCTGATTTCCATTTTAAAGAAATGCAATGCTCTGCCCACCCTTAAACACTGAAGAAAGGGAAGGGTGCTACCACACCCATGTTCCTTGTGAGGGACTGTTTCCCCTCCATGGAGCTGATGGGGGCACCACACACCTCAGGTACACATGGACATAATTATGGCACTCAGTAATTATCTCACACTTTCAATTTCTGCATGACTGATCTATACACCCCAGTCCATATCCCTCATGCCCTCTGATACTGCAGGCACAAGCTGCCAGAACCCCTGGAAGGTGATCTACATC
>NW_005054421.1:853046-859856 GCF_000277835.1 Geospiza fortis
AGCTCAGATGGTATTTTTTGCTCTCTCACACATTGAGACCCTAGTTCTTCCAGAAACAGAAAGCCAAAGCAGACAATGTAACTCCACAAGCCTGGCACAAGTTCCCCAGGCAAGGGCCACCCAGCACATGTTCACTGGTCCTCTTCCATACATATTTCATTGCTTTCTCAGAATAAGGTTCAAAAACGAGCAAAATTTGTTCCAAATTCGTAACAAACATGTTGTCAGCAAAAGAAAGTATTGCTCAGGTTCTCCTTAAAACAACCATCACTCAGCAAGGACGGGGTGATTCCTGCAGTCAACAGCCACAGGCACGTGTACATGGCTACAGAGCTGATCCAAAATATTTTCTCCTGTTCACCACCTGTGCTCAGAAATCTCAGCCTAAACCACCACAAGGTCAGACCTTCCTTTGTCCCAGCCTACCACAGTTTAGGGGGCTTCTGAGTGCAAGGGTTTAGCCACATTCTCAGTGTGCTGCTAACCAGAAGGAATGGCAATGCTTGGGGGAGAAAACACCTCTGTGGAAAGGCTCAGGTGGCAAAGTTTTATAAGATTCCAGCATCTCCTGGCCAGATGAAATCCAGCCTGTGGGCACTGAGCACTCTGCAGGCAGCAGACCCTGCTTGGTTAGTGCAGAGCTCAAGGCCTGTCCATTCCTGAGGAAGAACAGTGCAGGAGAACCGAGCTCCAGGTATTGTCTCCTGCCCTTACCTGGCCTTGCCAGTCAGATGTATTGACAAGGATAATGTTTTCTGGCAGCTGGTCATCAGAAACCAGGATGTGATTCAGCTGATCATACACTGTTTTCCTGGGGATCTGGAAATAAGGACACAGAGAAGGAACAGTAAGAGGTGTCAGCTTTAGCCATCAAGCCTCCAGCTCCAGTGTTTGCAATTTATGTACATGCTGGCCAGTCACCCCATCAGCAAAGACACACTGGGCTGCTGACACTCTGCAGCTTCCTCAGTGTTAGCCACCATGGATTTGTGGGCCACTACTCTTTCTGCCATGCACTTTTACTTACATCACTTTATACCAACTAACAGCAACCCAGGAACTTAAGATTCATAAAAGCCAGGAACAATCTCCTTCAAGGAGGGAAATAAGTGAGTCCCACAGCTAACAAAAGCACAGCACATATGCTGTGCACAAGACAGTCCCTAGCAATCTGCCTTATTTCAAAAGAGTAATTCCTCAACACACCCCTATTCATTTCTCATTCTAACAATCTGTTCCAGTGTTTTGAGTTTATGGCTGGCTGACAAAGCTACAAGCTGGCAAACCCCAGCAGACTGGATGGAAGATAAAATTTTAGCCAAGACAAATTCCCTCCTTCCTGAACTGCGGGGCCCAGTTCCTTCCCAGCAGGGACAGAGCCCGAACGAGAAGGACAAGGAGAGAGTGGAGAAGAGGAGCGCTGAGTGGCTGCAGGGCAGCAGTGCCAGCTGACCTGCAGGTGGTGCCGGGTGTCCGGGGAGCGCTCGTTGTCCAGGCTGTTGGCTCTCTCGTTCTGCGGCCGCACCGGCTGCCGCTCCTTCAGGGACGTGCTCCTGCCCCGGCGCCCCGTCTGCTTCCCTTCAGACCTGCTGGGAGACTCACACTGCCAGGGCAGGCACACTTCTGAGCGAGACACAGCCCCCAGAGCCCCACCACCCGTCTGGCAGCCTCAGTGATGCCAGCAGAAGCACTGGGGAATTCTGCATGGAGATCTGAGCTAGCTTGAGCTACCCTGATTCTGCTTCTGACAGCACAGCTCGCAGCTCAGCACATTCCCAGGAGTCCAGGATGACTTCCACAGCCCGTGCTAAAACCCACACCCCCTCTCTGCTATTGCTACACCAGCATCATAAGATCCAGCCAGGCAAAGTGCAGTCACACACCCAAAGCAGCCCAGAATACCTCTGGGCAATCATTTACCAAGTGCTCCAGACCCATCACTCAAGTGCCCAAGCACAGGGAGGATATCCTTGCAGTTTAGTGCCTTAAGGCCACCCTGACCAAGTCCTAGCACACTGTCCATGACTGCAGCAGGCACAGCCCTGACCCCTTTACCTGGTGGATGGGATGATGAGGGACTCTGTCTTTGTGATCTTCCCACTGGGTGGGAGCTTCTCCACAAACACATCTGGAGTGGGGAGCTCAGCCTCCTGGACCTCAGCTTGCTGGTTAGACTCCTGCAAAAACACAGGGAACAGAGTTAGCAGGAACAAACCCTCCCCTCTGTCTCACCTTGGGAGCTTAGCTCTGGCTGGGGCACATTGAGCCTGCCTCTTCCAGACATCCTGCTCACTGCCAAAAGGGGGGAACCAGGAGTGGCTGTCTGGGGCTACCTGTTCCCAGCTCTGCCTCACAAGGGAGCTGGAGGGAGGAAAGGTGTTCAGATCTGCTGTTTGGAACAGGCACTCTCACAGCTCAAAGCCAGGGACATGCCTCCTCATGCAATGCAGATGAATTCATCTTACCCAAATGAACTAGCTAAGAGAGAAAGACATGAGAGAAATGTTACACACCCCATGTTCCCAGCAGAGCAACTTGAGCTTTGGGATTTCTACCCCAGGACCAGCTCGATTTCTGCCAACTCAGCTTAAAGTAATACTTCTGTCTGATCAAATGGAATGCCTTGAGCATCCTTTACGTGCTCAGTAGCAAACTTTGGGCCAGCCTTCCTCCTCAGGCTGTTTGATCAAAAGGTCAAATAGAGCATTTCACCTGCAAAAGGCTGAAAGACAAGAAGCTCCAAACTAAGGCCAGGGGGAGAACTCAGTGCTATCTTCACTGCAGCTGATTTTACTCTGGAAGTTGTGTTGCATGTGCAGCTATACAGACAGACAAATGCACCCCACAGAATGCAGCCCACAGCTGACACCAAACTGACAGCAGGAAGGTCAACAAGTGCATTTTCAACTTACATAAGGGACAGTGTCAGAAACGCTGTCGCCTGCGTGTTTGGTTCCAAGACTCTTTGTCTTTTCAGGCACTTCTACCTGCTTGAGAGAAGAAAAATCCTCAGGAGGTTTAGCACCAGCACAGTTTCCAGCCATGCTCTCTGGGTCAGGCTGTTCAGAAGAGAGGTTTCTCCTTTTAAACATCACACAGCTCTGCAGCATGGCCAGCAGTGCTCCCTGCTCACACCAGGACTGCACACATCACCGTGGGATGTGGCAAAGCTGATGCACAACACACAGGAGAGGCAATGAAATCCTCTGGGATGGGACTGACACTTTATGCCCATTCAGGAGGGAATGGAAAAGCAGCTGAGCTGCCCCTGACCATTCACTGTCAGCCACCAGGAAAAATACCATCAGCAAAGAAAAGCTTCCTCCACAGAGTGCTAGGAAGTCCCTAAAACTCCCAGGCAACATCTCCCATCCTGGCAGTCATTTCAGGCACATGGGAATCTGAAGCTATTTACACCATCAGCAACTATTCAATACATAACCTGAAGATGCATGCTTGAGTTAATATGATATTTGCGTTAAAAAACCCCAAAAATCAAAACACACACACCAAAAAAAACCAACCCCAAAACAAATGAAAAAAAAACCCAAACAAACAACCTCCCCCCCCAAAAAACTACCCCAAAAAACCCAAACAAACTCCCCCCCCAAAACTGGCAAAAAAAAAAATCTCCAGTCCCCAAAAAGTCCAAATGAGTTTTCTTAGCAGAAAATTTGTATCTCTGCATCCAAATCTTTGGGATGTTGGGGGTGTCAGAGAGGGTGTTTCAATTTACACATGCAATTAGAGAGAGTGCAGAGAGGTAACACTTGAAATGTGACTTACAGGACTTGGTGGCTCTCTCTGGCTCCTGATGCTGTGGATGCTCCCAATTTCTGTCTGAGAGCTGGAGTGGGACAGTCCTTCAAAGTAAGGTCTGAATAAGAAAAGTAAAACCCATTTCTCATTACCAAAAACACTGACAGAGCAAGTCCACCACACTCACAGCAAAGCAGCACAACAGTTCCCAGAAGATCTTACTGCTCCCCAATGGTTCCAGTAAAATAGGCTACTTTTGAAGGTCAGGAGGGTGTCCAGGACAGTAAGAAAAGCCAGAAAGTCCAGGCATTACTGAATTTAGTTTCTGACTGACATACAGCAAGTAGAATTACTGCTTCCCCCACACCCCAACACTCTGCTCCTGGGTAAGTGATTCTTGGGCTAATATACATTTTGTTTCCAGCTTGCATCTGGATTTGGCTGCCAGCCCTAGGCTCCAATTACACATTTGCTCAGTAAGATAAGGTACCACACACAATCAGATTGTGCTTCCACTCCAAAGACAGCTCATCACATCAGGCTACAAGACAATTACAACGTAAGGAACTGATTTTTTGTTGTTGTGGGAAAAACCTGCCTCAAAGGCATCAACATTTATCACATCCTCTTCAAGATATGAACACCAGAACTGGACCTAGGAAACTACAGAGCGTCTCCCCAGGACCACACACAGCAAGTTCTTACTCCAGCAATCACATAGCCCAGCACAGTTTGCTCCTCAGCTCCAGGGAACAGGATATGAACTCTCAGTGTGCAGAGTGGAACACTTTGGCTTGTTCCAAAGCTGTGCTTACCACAACACATCTATTTTCAAATCCCTTCATGGCAGGGCCAACCAGCTGGCTGGAATCTTGGGTTAAGCACCAAACACCTTCACATGCCAGCAGCCCCACCATCTCCACTGCTGCCCCAGTCTATCCTTGGCATCTCCTGGCTCACTGACAGGGAACAGCTCTCCCCAGACCCAGAATCTGTTCCCAGCCCAACGAGGTTATTCAACATTAATGAGGCCATAATGACACCTGGTAATTAGCAGATTTAGCAGATGCTGTACTGACCAGCTGCAGTGGTCAGTGCCATAACTCTCTGTTTCAGAGCCATCACACACTGAGGGCCTGAGCCTGCAACCACACCTCAGCCAGAAGCAGGAGTCAGCTCAGTCTCACGTTTTCAGCCTTCATTAAGCACAGTGTGACACAGCTGTGTTAGCTCAGGGCTCTGCATCTGCTCGAGACCCCGAGCCAGCAACCCCCAGCTCAGCCCCACAGCGCTGGGACTGACCCACAGGAGCTCTTTAAGAGCAGGCTGGAGCACATCCACGCGTGCTGCAGCCAATGCCTTTGGGCCCTGAGGAATCCACTTGTTTCCTGCAGCTCTGCTTCCTTAATCCCTGCAAAGACTCTCTTTCCACACAGGGTGTTATTACAGGAAAGGTCTTTCCAGAAAGACAGTGTGCCTTGTTCATCCCTGCCTCTACTCCTGCCTTAGCACACATTTCCTTCCTGTGTCTACCTTCCCTGTGCTCAGGTGGCAGGGCAGCAGAACACCTGCAAAGGGAGCAAGGAAGAGCTGGGACTGAAGGGAAGTCAGACCCCTCACACCTCTAGATCACTCCCATTCTAACACCACCACGTCAGGAGGGGGAAAAAAAACCACAGAAGAGTGGGAATAAAACCAACACCTGACATTGTACATGGCTGACAAAGCTACAAGCTACCCAGCAGACTGGATGGGGTTTGCCAGCCATCTCTCTGGCCCAGCATAAGCTGCCTCCCACTTACTTTAACTTTGGCTTTGGAGTGCTCAGGACGCTGTCATCATCCTCCATTTCTGGCCCGCTGTCACTGGGGTTCTCTATATCCAGCGTGTCATACAGAAGGTCCAAATCCTCCTCCACCTCTGGAACGTGCTCTGCTGGGTCCTGCTCTGAATCCAGAACCTACACAGGACAAAAAGAGGCATCACCAGCTCTGCTAGGAGCCAGACTGATCCCACACCACCCGTGCTCCCCCCAGGACTGCAGGACACCAGTCCTGGCAGTAAGATTCTATTCCTGGTGCTGGGATACTATATCCAAGGAACATTAAGGACATGAGAAATGCTTGTCTTGGATCAAGCCTGTCAATGCCTGGTTAAACAGGAATTACATGTTGGACCAGGCATCCATGAGCCTGCCATTGGTTATCTCCACTATTCAACGCCATTCTACAAACAAAGCTTTAAAGCTCCAAAGGAATCTCAGTCTTCCTAAAACCAGCACAAAATTCCACTATTTCCAACAGTGTAGCATGTATTGGTTTTTACTGAAAAAGCTGCCCTGACCCCTCCTGATCTGATACCCAGAAATGTCCACAGGAGGCGCCTGAATCCTGGAGGAGGATCGGCTGCCACGGCCGAGGCAGGGAGAACAAACACCTCCCACCGAACTCGCTTTGCACACACCCCGGAGCAAGCGGGGGCTGTGCCCTGTCCAGAGCTTGCTTTCGGAGGGGCAGCTCCAGAAAAAGCAGCAGCAGCTCGGCTGCCTGAGCTCCCAGCTGTGGGTGCTGACTCTGCCGAGCTGACTTGGGAAGAGCAGCAAAGCCAACAGGACTGCTTGGAAGAGGAAGGCAGCACCAGGAGTTACTCACAAAAAGCCACAAAATCAGCACACAGCCCCGCAGCCAAAGGAGATGTTAACTGGTTTTTATTGGATACTTATTGTTACACAGGTTTCTGGGGCTTTGGACCTGTTTCATCCTTTCCTGCTCTGACCAAGCAGCTGACTCTTGTGGATTGAGCTCCCCATCCAAGTTTTTCATGTCTTGCCTGGCTGCTCTAGTAAGATGATCAAACAGGCTGGGCTTTAACCTCACAAGCAATACACACCATTTGGACTGCTTGCCTTTGAACGGGTCAAAGACAATTTCAAAGTAATCTGCAAAACTAATGGGTACACACACAGCTGCCAAAATCTGCTTTTGATAAAACTGCATCTACAAAATGCTTGTTGACATTTAGAAGTTGGCCCTCAAGCCTCCCTGCAAGGCC
>NW_005054421.1:859898-870210 GCF_000277835.1 Geospiza fortis
GAACAGAAGGAAACGGGAGTGTCCCTCAAGACTAAAGCAAGATGCACCAAGCACAGGGCAGCACACAAGGCAGGGAGGTTTACAGAAGGAATTACTCACCTCATCAGACACTTTAAACCTCTTCAGCAAAGCCACAACCTTCTGTTTGAAGTTTTGTTGCTGCAAGTTAAAGACACTTTTACATAAGTAAAGCATTAAGTGAGCTCTTTTCTCCCAGCCTGCAAGAAGCCAGACACATCTGACAGTGGTGCTGCTCTGCTGTTTAAAATCAAACACCACCGGGCACCACAGACCACCTCCCTGCTGTCCTTACACTCAAAGCAGCTTTTCCACACCTGGGATAACTTCATTACCACCAATGGTAGGTCCCACTCCAACAAGCACTGTAAATCTGAAAGATGGCACTCCACTTTTGGTTGGACACACAATGGATAACAATTTTTATCTGCCAGATCACCTCCCTGTGCCTTTTTGATATATTCCTGGAAAACACCTGACAGGCAACTTCTCTGATTCTTACCAAGGGTGAGCCAACACAGACAACTACCCACTGAGCCCAAGAACAAATGTGATTTTTACCACCAAAGCATGGGGTTTTTCTGCAGGAGTTTGCATGGTAGGTTCATTTATTTCACTAGCAGCACTGGTGAAAAGCTGTGGCACCTATCCTCAGCACTTGCCCCATCACACAAATGTTTTTTGAGTCACACTCCCAGATCCTGGGCACAGCAGGAACCAAGGCCAGAACAACACCAGGCAAACTGCTGCCCTCCCTCTGTGCTTGCTCACCCCCAGGTGCTCCCCCTTTTGCAGGATCAAAGAGCTGAGGTTGCCCAGCCCTCCTCTGCCTGTCACTGACAAACCTGCTGTGCACATCCTCCAGAAGGGCCCAGGTCTCAGTGCAGGTACAGAGCATCTGAGGTGGCATCCTTGGGTCAGGAGAAAGGGAGAAGGAAATGGCTGGCACCAGGCCACTCTGAGGTGAAGAAAGTTCCTCATTTGCTGACTCTCCTGAGGTCCTGCAAGTCCAACTGCCAACTCCCAACTCTGGCGTCAGACACTTCACAGAGACTGCACCCTTTATCTCTGAGCTCCTATCCTGCAGCCACCTTCCACACAGCTGAAGCTTAGGTGAAATAAATCCAGCACACTGTCCCAAGACAGCCCTGTTTCCATCCCCAGTGCATCCCTGAGGCTGAGATGCTCTCACAAGAGTGACAGTTCTGCTCTGGCTCAAGCAAACCCATCCATGACAACACCTGGGGCCAGTTCAGCAGCCCACAGAGGGGGGACACTCAGCATGCAGCAGCCAGGGGGACATGGCAAGAGCTGTTTGCTGGCCTGAATGGTTTCATAGAGAGCAGATCTGGTTTGGAGCTGGGCTGATGGTAACTTAACTGGCATCACCAAACCCAGTTTTGCACCAGCTGGACCTCCAGCATCAGTTCAGAGGAAGGGCTGGAAGGGCATTCCTCTTATGGGTTCCTTGCTTAATACCAAGTGGTGGATTTTGTCCTGCCTGGTCACTGTTCAAAGCAATACAGACACCAAGGGTATGAACTAGCACACTCCTGGTCTCACAGGAAGGGTCTTTATAGTGACAGATTCAGGTCAAAACAGGGTTTATTTCAGACCTTATCAAAATGTGGATTTCAGAAACAGCCTTAGACCATGGTGTGGTGAAGTACAAGTCTCTGCTCCACACAAGTGCAGCTCTGCAGGCACACCCATGCTTGTGGGGGAGGGTAGACAGCCACATGCATCTTTCTAAAGCTTCTATATATATCATTTCCAGCTACTTCTTTTGCCTCAGCACCACATGCACCACCTGAAGTTTGTACATCAAGCTCCAACCCCTGACTAAGCCACTTCATTTTGAGAGCTTTCCACTGGCATCTCCCATGCAGAGTACAAATAGGAGAGCATTCCTCCACTTAGAGCCACTTTCAGGACTTACACAAGCATGGATCCTGCACTGCCTTCTTCATGGGGATGGAATTTCATACACTTGCATGATTTTTGGAGCTCCTTAACCTTGCAGCCAAGGGACACTCAAGACATGCACACACCTTGCACGGTCCCCCTGCCTGAAGTGGCTGCTTTCTCTAGCTCTTCATATGCTGTGACCATGCCCCCAAGCTCCATGCTGGGCCAGCATGCCTGGTGTCCCACAAGCCACATGCACTGCACATCCTGGCCAAAGCCCATCAGTGTTAGTAAAACTGATTTCCACCGACCCTGGTTATGGACGTCGTTCTTACTATCGATCTCCGCTGCTTCTTGGGCTTCCCCATCTCGTACTCATCATCATCCAAATCCTGAACAGAAAGAGGATTCCCGTGTTACCTTCGTCATTCTGAGACACATGAGCATGTCAAAATGTTCTTTCTATGTAGATGAACCTGCTGCTGTGTCTTCCAGGCATCCAGCATTTGCCTTAATTGCAGTTATGATGGTAGAGGGAAAAAGAAGTGAGACAGGTCTGCAGGGACAGGAATAACAGCTTGGAGAAGCAAAACAGCTCTAGCTCAACATTTAAGGAACAAGGACAGTCACAGCCCCACATCTTGGTGGGTCCCTCTCTCAGTACCCTCTGATAGGTGATGCCAGAGTCTGAAGGCAAGTAAGACCCAAACTCAAAAGCATCTCACATCTAGTCAGGGATTCTCCATAAGGACCTATTGTGAAAAAGGTATTAAAGACTAAAGGCTGCCTCAAACCCCACTGGCCCTTTAATTACAGCTGGGGATCCAGTTGGGCTCTTTGAATCCAATGAGCACTATAGAAGCAATTAAATGACTCCCTGACCATTAAGCAGAGAAGCACAAGGATGCCAATGTTTTTCCAGGGAGCTCAAGTCCAAACACGTGAACAGATAAATCACAGCATGGTAGAAGAAATGGGTTACTGTGCAGGCCCTCTCCAGTGCAGCTGAACACTTGGTAACAGTCTCACACTGGCGTGGTTTAGATACAGAAATAGGCTTTTAGTTTCAAGCAGGAGCTGGGAGTGCACATGCTCCACTGAGCCCTCTCAGGGAGAAGCCATGCCCTGAACAGTACCTGGCCCTGTACGGCATCATCACTGGCCTCCTGCTCAGAAGAGAAGCTCTCGTACTCTTCCTCGGAATAGTTGTCTGAAAGGGAAGGAAAGAGGGGAAAGATCCTGTGAAACTCCTTCAAGGTGAGGGCACGCTCTCATCTCAGGAGCAGAAAAGGCCAGCTGAAGGCACAAATCAAGAAAGGAGGCACACAAGGAGAAGATAAACTAGCAGGCATCTATCCGTGCTAGAACCAGCGAGATGGGAATTGTCTGGAGGAAAGGAATGAGGAGAAACACACCCAGTAAGAAAGAAGGACCAGGACACAGATAAGGCTCCTCCTCCTCTTAATAAGAGGAGGAAACTTCCTCCCATCGGAAAGCACCAACCACCTGGTAGACAGCAGCAAGTAAAGAGGTTTCTCCACAAGAGAAATTACTTTTCCCCCTAACATGTGCATAACTGACTTAAAGAGGCAAGTGAAACACGACAAAACTTTATGGAAATGACCCTTCAGGTGAGCTCCCCGGCCCCAGGCAGCAACAAACACCACACCTGCACTACCTTCAGCAGGTCACTCTTCCAGCAGCGAGCAGAGGGCTGGTACCACATAAAAACATCACCACAAATCTAAACCCAGTGACTTCCCTATACAGTGCACAACATCATGGATTTACACTCATTAAGCCAGGCCATCACCTCCAGCAAAACATGCTGCAGGCTTGCAGGTCTCATCTAAAGTTAATGAGATTTATTGTAGAATACTCAAAGGAAAAAGAAGATGGAAGAGTAGCTTAAATGTGAATCTCCTGAATAGAACACTGATAGCCAGGTGAGAAGTTACAGGCTCTCTAAACATCCACCAGTAATGCTGGGAGAGCACTGGTGAGGACACAGCCAACCCTTGCTGGATGGCTCAGGTGTGGTGTGGCATGCAGGAAAAGCTCTGACAATTCATTCCTGTACCCCTGTCACACTCCCTGCTTGCACAGCAGCACTTCTGCAAAGTGGGTTTTCTTTGCACTGATCACTTAAAGACACAGCAACTTGTGCAGACCAGTCCTCATTTGTCCCAGGAAGCATCCAAGCCCAGGTAGGGTAATTTAACTCCACCTAGCTCAGGAAGACACTGGTCCTCAGAGAACGTGGTTGCAGTCTCACCTGTAGACTTGATTTTCTGGCTGGGCTGCATAGTGCTGTCCTCATGGTCGATTGGCTGACTTGACAAGGAGAAGATCCAGATTTCTGCCACCTTCACTGGGGCCTCTTTGATGTTGCTGAAAAGGCTCAGAACCTGGCCACCTTCTGTAGGGTGCTGCATGACCTGGGACAGAAATTAAGCAGAACAAATCTGCATTCAAGCGTATTTAAACTTGTATCATTTGCATACTACAAGAGTTATTTATGTTAATGGAGTTACCCTACATTTCCAGGACCTTGTAACCACAGGAGCCACTTGCAGGCAATCCACGAGGCTAGCTGAGATTTTATCTAAGTGTTAATGAAAGTGATGGAAGGAAACAAAAAACATTCTGAGCTTAAGAGCTGATTAGCTCACCCTGGAAGCAGAGTACTTGACTACCTCATTATTATGTATCTGCTTCCCCAGCACAGTACTGATTTGAATTATCAAGTTACCCACCTTCTGAACACCTAATTAAGGAACTTGATATTGTCTTAAAACCAAGCAAAAGAGCCGGTAAAAGCAAAAATTCTTGGTGAGATACAGATGTAAAATGCCTCCTAAAGCAAAATATCCTTGCTGTGGAGAGCTGACACACAAATCTCAGAGGAACTGGCCACCATCCCGGGACAATGAAGCAGCAGGTCATGAAAAACAAGTCAGTGGTGGAGGCAGAGGGACACTTTGGTGCAGGTTTCTCCTTCCTTTGCCACTCCCAGCTCAGAGGTTTCTCCCCAGAATCTTGTGATCTTCTCTTGCCCCACCAGAGTGAGTGAGCACATCCCCTCACCTGCACAGCAGCACACACCAGGCTGCTCTGTGCCTCCTCACAGGGACCTCAACAGACCCGAGCTGATGAGGAACATATGTCCCCCTGCTCTGACACTGCTCACTCTCAACTCCAATTCACTGCTTTGTTTCAACAGCTTAAGAGAACTTTTTATATTTTTTTTAAGAAATGAGTCAGTGGAGTTTAGGGGTCATCATCCTATAAAGTCCAAAGAGGAGGGGAGGCTTGTAAAATCAGTTTTCCTGAAGACTTCAATTTCATAAATATTCCAGATGAGCTGGAAAACAACTATTTCCTAACATGGTGAACCTTTGAACGTTTTTGACCTTCTAACCCCAGTCAGCTGACATTACAAACAGACATAAGAAAAACCACATGTAGCAGCAGCAAATGCCCAACACTTAGAAGTTCACCAGTGACTCTAATTAATGGGCCCACATGTTTTCTGCCTTACAGCAGTATTTACTTTCTGGTTGTCCAACAAATCAAACAGTGCAGGAAAAATGTTAGCTGCAACACCATGCACTTGGCCAATTCAAACAAGGAGCTCACCATTCACTGCAAGGCTGAGGGAAGCTGCACTCACACAAGAGAAGCACTCTTTAGAGTGAATTATTTCATATAATAATAACTCACCACAGAGTAACACTGGCTTATTTTGGATAAAAGTCATTTGTTGACAGAATGCAGTCTGATGAAAAATATTGGTGTGAAACTGAACTTGCTACAGCTAAGCCCATTTCTAAACACTCAGACACTGAAACAGCAGAGATTAAACAGGGCATGAAGTAACAAAGCATGGAGCTATGCCATTCAGAAAGCCTTTGTGAATAATTTATCCATACTTGACTCCAGCATTAACTTTATCATTTACTTCTCATGAATAGAGCTCCACCTAAATTACCAACAGCCATGAAATAACAATGGCCAAGGGTTTTTCAAGCAAAATGAGAGAAATTGCTTAATCCTGAACTCTCATACTGTGGCACTGAGAAGCACAGCAAATCTTGCTTTAACTTTACCACTTCCCAGGGTTGGAAGACTTGCCCAAGTGACTCTGTCTCGTTCTGCACTTTTGATCTGGACCCCCTAACTCTAACAAAGCCACAAAACAATAACACAACCCTCAAAAGGTCACAAGCTATCCTTGTGAAAGCTTTAGCTATTAAGAGATGAGGCAGAAAATGCTCGATATTATTACTCAGTAATAAAATCTGGTTAAAATATTGCCCTGTGAATATTGATTGCAGCTATTAAGATTGCAGCTATTTGAAATCCTGTCAGGTCCTTCTCAATGAGGCAAGTGACAAGAGTGGGTTTGGAGGGAAGGGAAGATGTCCAGGTGTGTAAGCAAAGCCTGTGAAGAGCAGCTCACCTCAGCCATGTTGATGCATCCCACAGCCAGGGTCTTGTAGCCTAAAATGGTTCTGTTCTTGTAGCGCTTCCGCCGCTGCAGCATGATCTGGAGCTTGTTGCCTTCTCTCTTCAAGAAGTGAGGGTACTGAGGTGGGAAACACAGTGGAAAAGTTCATTTTGCTTCCTGGCAATATCTCCCAAGCTTCATGGATAACCTGCATTCCTAAGGAACAGCCCCAGGACTTTTCTGCAGCTCACTCACACTCAGTGCACAGTTCTTCATTATCCTGGGGAAGACTCAAACAGCTCAACAGGCACTCCAAAAACACAAGCCAGGCACACAGAGCAGCTGCCCAGTTTGGGGAGGGCTGGGCCCAGGGAGATGAGCAGCCTCCAGGAGACACTTTCCCCAAGAGCTGCACAGAGGATGCCCAGAAGTGGAGCCTCAGTGCTGCCCTGCACAAGCAGCGAGCATGGCAGGGACAGCCACAGAGCCCACACTCCTGGCAGGACAGTGCCTTGCCTCCAGCACAAAGACACTTCTCAATTGGTTGTATTTTAAGTCATTAAGTCAAGAAAAAAAACCCTGTCCTACTGCCAGGTTATGCTGCAGAGACATAAATCCTCCCAAGGCACGTTCCATACAAGAAAATACATTTGTTTACACACCTCCTCCAGGAAGCCCCCAGGAAGAGAAAGCTGTGAAGCCAAGCAGAGACTATTAGGGAATGAGTAAGGCTAACCATAACCATAACCATGAAGGAGAAGCTGTCCTAAGGAAGAAAAGTCTTCAAGGAAAGATAAAGCAGCAACCTGACCAGTTCTCATCCCAAGAAGAGAGGAGACTGGGACATGTGCTCGAAATACACAACATAAATAGTACTAAATAGCCAGCAGACAGTAGAACCTAATTGCTGGCATCTCAAAGAGGACATTCCCAAGCAAAGGATGCTTCTCTTGCAGGGAAGAACTACTTTCTTTTTTCTCCTTGGGACATTATGAAAATTAACTTCCTGCCCATAAAAACACGTGATAAAATCAAATAGCAAGCACCCCCAGAAACCCCTGAGATACTAATTTGCAGTCCAGAGCAAGCCTGACTGCTCTACAGGGAGCTGGGAGCAGTGACACCCAAACAAGAAGAATACTAATTAGCTGATTGCCCTACAAGGGCAGGATCTACTGCTCACTGCCCGAGGCAGAGGCATTGCAAAGACAGGAATAACAATCCACCCGACTAAAAGACAATCCCAAAACACACAGAGCCTGTGACCCCACAGATGTGCAACATCCCTAAAGAAGGATGGAATAAAGTTACTGGAGAGAAGGGGCAGGAGGGGCTCAAAAGGCCAGAGGCACCTTTCACACTCAAATTTACCATTTCCTTGCTTCTGGAGCCCTTCTACATATTGAAAGGGCAGCAGGGAAGAGAAGAGGGACTCCTTGCTCTCAGTTCACAGCATCTGAGCCACACCAAGGCTGCCTAAGTACAAACCTAGAACTGACGTCCCAAGTCACCCTTGGTGCCAGGCCAGCTCAGTTTGAATGTGTCCAGTTTTTTGGGATTAAACAGCCCAAGTCCATAGATGTACAAGTTTCTGTTTTTCTCAGCTGGGCTGCCTGGCCTCCTCTGATGAGCATTCACAGAGGTGGTGAAGGAAGGAACAGAGAGACTCAGGCCAATGAGCTCCTCCACCAAGAGCAAGGCCCTCCAGAAGAAAAGATGAGCTATCTGATAGCCCAGTCCAGCTTTTTTAACACCAGCCATGACTTACCAACTCTCCAGAATTGCTTCAACACAAACTTTTCAGTGATTGTCAGTCCATGACAGAGACTGGAGAGGAAAAGTTTGGCTCAAAACGTTTGAAAGCTTTTAGAGGGAGCATCAAACACCACAAGGCACCTCTGAGGGATGAGAAAATGCACACACCAGAACAGTGAGAGTCAGGGCAAGACTTTTTCTGAAGCCCCAATAATGTAATCTCTCCCATCTGGAAAGGTTTATTAGATTAAGGACAGGAATTAAGTGCAGAGCTCTTAATTAATGCCAGAGAGCTGTGATGTTGTGCTTGGAATGTGAGGGGAATTTCCCTGGGCTCTGTGAACCCACAGAAGCGTGGGTCAGGAGAAGCAGACATCCCAGCAGGAAGGGTGATGACAGCTCACCTGCTGGCTCAGCTTTAGCCCTAGCTGGGAGGGGAAGCAGGACTGCAAGGGCACAGACTCCAGCCCCAGCTGTGTGACAGGGCAGCAGGGAACTCCTCCCTTCACTTTGAGCACAGGCAGGCCAGACACCAGGGGCTGCTCACCCTAGCTGAACACCCCTAGCTCAGCTCTGGCAAGGGAACCCTCCCTGCAAAGGACAGCAGTGTCACCCAGGAGAAGGAACTGAGCAGGCAGGTAGCACAAAGGCACAGGGGCTGCAAATCCAGGCAGGCAGCACAGAGCCAGGCACACGGTGTCGAGAGCTGACCGTGCAATATGGAGATCCTGACTGCTGCAAGACACAAAACCCTGCTCTGTGACACCCACATGCTTTTACTTTGTGGCCCATCACCACTCTCAAATATATCCCAGGCACTAAATTCAGATTTAGCTGAATTAAGCTATGGCTGCTAGCTAGAAGTAGCTCTCAGCCATTGTCCAATTAAGCAGCAGTAAAAGTTGCTATAAAAATCCAGCTGTGCTGTTTCCTGAATGCTTCCCAGGCCTTACTGCATCGAAGACCACCAAGCCTTCCTGCAGTCAGAGACCAGCAGCACTTCTCTGCTTTAAGCTCACTCACCTCTGCTGCAGGCTCAGCGTCACAGGGACTCCTCTCCCCTGCTCTGGCTCAATCCCCAGCCCCATCAGGGGAAACAGAGTTAAAGGCAGTGCTCTGCATCCTGCTGCAGCATTGCTCTGAGCCCCAGGAAAAAACCCAACACACCATAATCCAAATGAATTCCAAAAAGAGCTGCAGACTTGCTCCTTGCTGACACAGGACTGGCAGAGGGAGACCTGGCTTGTCTTACAGCTTTGCTCCCAACCATGGAAATGCTGCAGCCACAGGATCCAGGTAGATATTCCTGGCATCCTTGGTTATTCCTGTTCCCAAAGCAGGGGATGCAATGCTGCAGTTAACCCAGCCATCTGCTTGGGCAGCTGCAGGGTTATCATCTGTCTGCAGGGAAAGCTTTCCTGCTGCAGCCCTGCACAGGTCTGAGCAACAACCAGCCTCACATCATCACCTGAGCCTTTCTCCTTACCACATCAAAGTCCTCAAGTCAAGCTCTAACCCACAGTCACAAAACAAAGATAATCCAGGTATGAATGCTCCTGAGGTCTGTCTGGCTCTGCTCTATGTGTGCAGGATCCTCTGTCTCACTCTCAGCAAGCCAGCCCTTATTTACCTTATTTCCCTGCTCAGGAGGCAGTACCAGGGCAGCAGGCTTTGAAGAAAAGAGGAACCAAAAAATGCAGTTGTTCCAAGTCACAGCTATTCCTGTGCCTCCAGAGCCAGGAGTAACTACAAGCACACTGCTCCTGCTTCCCCAAATGGTGCCTCCCTCAGCAACTGCAAACCAGAGACTCACCTGACTCATTCCTACTACTGCCTTCTGTCAGCCTGACACTCCACACCAGCCTCACGGCTGCCATCCTCCACTGCCTGCTCATTAACAGGGCAACAAAAGGCAAAAAGGAGCCAGCTCGCTCTGCTTCAGCTCTTGCCACAGCTATGCCCTGAAGAGGAGAGCCTGCAAAGCCTTCCTGCTCCAGGATGCCCTGTGCAGGAGCTGGGAGCCAGCACCCTGCTCCAGCCCTGAGAGGAGATTCAGAGAAGCTGTGCTGCTGCTGCTCACCAGGACCTGCAGCTCGGGGCCTCCAGGCAGCCCTGCATCACCTCAGAGCCTCCAGGCAGCCCTGCATCACCTCAGAGCCTCCAGGCAGCCCTGCATCACCT
>NW_005054421.1:871168-881516 GCF_000277835.1 Geospiza fortis
CAGGAGCAGCCCTGCCCAGCCCTACCTGCAGAGAGAAGGTCAGCGCCAGCTCTGTCTCCACGTGTCCACTCGGGGGCAACACGATCTCGTGGGAGCGCAGGATGCGCTTGGAGCCCTGCAGGGAAACAAAGTCCAGCAGCAGCGGGTGAATTGCCCCGAAGGCACCTCTC
Source organism: Geospiza fortis (assembly GCF_000277835.1). Lineage (NCBI taxonomy): Eukaryota > Metazoa > Chordata > Aves > Passeriformes > Thraupidae > Geospiza > Geospiza fortis. The sequence continues at coordinate 871,339 of NW_005054421.1, forward strand.
ACATCCCATCCCAGCCCTGTTTACTGCACACCAGGAAACGTTGTCAGGGACTACCACAGAGAAGTGAACGGATGGCTCTGACCTTGTACTTCTGTGAAATATTAATGAGATGAAAGGGAGATATTTGACTAATAAAGATTTGGGCATATTTACTGTCCCTAACTGCAACAATGCAGCTTTTGTTCTGCCAAACCCCAGCACTGAAAAGCTGCGAGTCAACCCCCCTCCCCGGAGTCGAAGTCTCCTATTTTCACTTCAGCCAATAGGTACAAGGCTCCTCGTCTCCTGGGTCTGGAGCTGCAGCATCATGCTTAAATCTCTGGGGTTAGCCATGGCAGACTGGGCTTTTCTTTTTGTGCACACACCCTTCCCCGGGGAAAATGGGGACTTCAACCTGTTTAAACAATTGCCAGTAGCTAGGGATATTAAAGAAAAAATTCACTAAGCATCTCAGTGGAGTCTGGAGATTTAATGTATCACAGGGCAACTCCAAATCAACCCTGTGTGTGGGTTGCCTTATGCTAACAGAGTTACCAGGCTATTTACTGTGTGAGCATTTCATTTCAGGCAATGTTTGAAGGAAAACTAGCAGGAAAACATGACAGACTGCTGCCTAGCAAACCCTTCTGCATTGTTCAAACACAGTGCAAGTTTCAGAGGTCTCTGGCTCAGCGTTCTGCTGAGGCTGCAGATCTGGCTTTGTCCAGACGGGCTGATCTCCCAGAAGCACAGAACTGTAGCTCTCGAAAAAGCAGCATCTGGGAAATCAGAGACAGACTGGGGGGGTAAACACCTCCAAGCTACATCCAGGGGGAAATGTGGTCTGCCCCATCAGCCTCAGAGAGCATCAGGAGATGAGACAGCAGCAGAGAGAGCCTCGTCTCCATCCCCTCCTCCCCAAAGGCACGGCTCAGGCTGTGATCTGCAGCGGTGCCTCAGCCCTGCACAGCTCCAGCTCCTCTCTGGGAACACCGAGGTGCCTGAGCCCCAGCAGATGTGACAGCACACACAGAGCAGAGCCAGGCACCCACGGGCTGCCCCCAGGACAAGCAGCACACGTGCCAGTGAAGCACAGCCAGCCTGGCCGCTGGCAGCAGCAGCAGCTGCTCCATTTGTGCAAAGCTCCTGATGGCAGCAATCTTGCTTTGCTGGTTACGCAACCAAAACCTAATGAAAGCCCAAATATAGCTGCTTTTAAAAGACTGCAGCAGATAAACAGAGCAACGGCTCGGGAAACACAGCTGACAACTCTTTGAACATCTCTGCTCTGGAGGCTGCAAGGAAACATGGGAGATGCAGGTAAGATGCTCTCATTAGGTCTGAATTCAGTCATCCCCTCTGGAAGGGCTCTGGTGTCTGACAACTCGAGTGCAATTCCCCACACAAAGGCAGTTGTTTGACAGAGACCTTGTATCTGATGATCCAGTGCCACCAGCCTCAAACAAGAGCCATGTCAGAAACCTGAGTGCTGGCAAATAAAGCATCCCTGGAAAAGCCTGTCAGCATCAGCACCATAACCTGCATGCTCTGAAGGGATTTTTAATAGCAGGGCCTGGTGTGGAGAGGACTGCTCAGGTTCCAGTGTCTGAACCCTGCAGCAATGCAGACCACAACCCACACACAAAATGGGATGTGAAACTCCCATGTGTTAAAATTCCCTTTGGATCTGTGGGTCTGGACAAGCTTTCACTACAGAAAGTGTAAGCAGCAGTAGTCTGGATAGGAAAAGAAGGTCTTGCTCTAATAAAAGCTTCTGAATTCTTCAACCCAAGTCTGGCACTCTCTGGGCACAGATCAGTCTCTGACAAGCCTCAGGTGCTGACAGTGATGCATTCATCATCTAGGAGTACAAACATATGGAAAGCTTTCAGCCTTGATAAGCAGTATCTGACAGCCTGGAAACCCACAGCAGTGCTTCTTCTGGGGCTGCCACAAATCCAGGTGTGTGAAGCAATTCCCTGCCTTTCTGCCCTCTGCTGTGGGTGCACAAACGCCCTCCAACCTAAGAGTGGCACATTTTTATCCCAGCTGGACCACTCAGAGATGAGAGACACCAATTAAATCCTCAGCTATGTGTTTTTCCTTCTGATTTCACCTTCCAAACGAGACTTTGCGTGCTTTGACACAACCAGCTCTCTGCAGGGGTTTGCCTAGCTCTTCATTTGAAAAGCAGCAGCTTCTCAGCCCAGTTAATGTTCTACTTATAGGTCTGCTAGGCTTTTCCTGGTTAAGCACTTTAGGGTGTGCAGTGATGGGAGCACGTGGGCCCCTTCCTTCCCCCCTCCAGGCAGAGTGACCTACATGGAGGCACCTCATTAAATGGAACAAACATCTGCTGTGAAGTGGGTTATTTACTTAGGATGACAACTGTATTTTAGGAAAGCAATTAGTCTGCACAGGCACCCTACAAACCCACTGACAAGTCTTGGCTACAGACTCGACAGCAGAGCTGCCCAGCAGCAGGGGAAGGCCCAGACTCCCCCAAACCAAGACCCAGTTACCAAGATGTTCAGCCCTAGACTGGTAAATAGAGATCCAGGCTTGGATTTAGTGCCAGCTCAGGAAGAAAAGGGGACCTGTGATCTGTGAAGAGCATTTTTACATGCAGATAAGCTCATGCTGAGCCACCGGTGAACAATATTCTTCACTTACAACAGTGAAATGAGTTTGGAATGTGGGAGAAGGGTAAGAAAAGAGTCTACACAGATCCAGAACTCCTTGATGGACTTGGGAAGAAGTCTGTGGATGCAACGAGGAAGCTGCAGAAGCTGAAGAAGTCTGTGGATCCTTACGTGGGGGTAAAGCTCAGTTTGGGCACCTGCCAGTATTCTTAGTGAAACAACACAATTCTTAGACCTGGGCAGTAATTACCTGCATTTTGACAGCAATGACCCCGGAAATAAGCTCCTTATCCAATTCCTTTAAGACTACCAGTTTCTTTAATGTCAAGCTGCACAACCTGCAAACAGGAACAGAAGAGAAACAGTTACAGAAATCATGTCTGAAAAAGGAAAAGCTCTGATCAGCTTTTACACACAGCAGTATCCCAGTTTGAGGGAGAACAGGCTCCAGACACAAGCCCCATGCTGATACAGACAAAGAGAGCAGAAATAGATGAGGCTTCCTTGGCTTCTCAAGACTGAACTTCTCCAACCTTTCATAAATACAAGGAGGTGGCCAGGGGGTGCATCTGTCTCTGATACAGACTCACGGCCACACGAGAGCCCCAGACAGCACTGGCCTCCACTGCCCACAGCCTGGGAACCCTTGCTTTGAGTCAGACCAAAAGCTTCAGGGTCAGAGGAATTAAATTCCAGCAATATGAAAGCATAGGGTCAATCTAATTTTAAACTTGTCTACAAGGCTTTCCTAGATTGTTGGCTTTTTCAGTTTCAGACTTCTGGCTCCTGAAGATCTCGCTCCCACCTCTTCTTGTCAACCCACACATTCTTCTGCTCACCCCCAAACAAAAGTGCTAGCAAGTGGCTCAGGCAAGGGCAGGGAAAAAAAAGGAAAGAGAAAGGAAAGGACTCGAGTGGTGCCCTCTGGCCCTGGTGTTCACATGCCACACATATGCAAGTAAATCACATTCTTCACCCAGGCAATGCTACATTGTTCTGGTTAAAGCTGTTTGCACTTCTGCCTCCCAGCACGGGGAGCTTGGGAGCAGATGGAATTTGGTCTCTGCAGCCCAGTTCAGGCTCTGGGTAACGGGAACACTGGGGCTGTCACAGTTTCACAGAAGTTACCACCAGCTGGGGGAATTCAGAATGCATACCCATAAACAAACTTCAGAAAAAGATAAACCTGAAGCCAAGACAGCTCAGTTTGAGGATAGCAGAGGCCAGAGAAAGTTGCTGGGCGGGCTGTAGTGACTAGACATCATCTGTCACACTGGCCCGGAGCCAGCACTGCCTTTGTGTCAGGTCCTTACTCCATGGCATGGGCATCTCTGGCCTCTGGCATGGAATGTTAGCAGGCATCAGCATTGCTCCTCTCAAACCCACTGCCGAGCTCTTTCTCCCAGATCAGGTGAAACATCAGGGCTGCTCATGCAGGGGTGAAGTCCAGCAGGAGGTGGGAATGAAAGAGGAGCTGATGCTGGATTTTGGCACAAGTGCCACTGACTGAGGCCTGCACCTGAACTACAGTACTTCACCCTGGTGCCAGGTGCCTGGCAATGCAGCACTGCAAGGCTGACTTGCACCTCCACCACCTTTTCCACTGATTTGCTGCAATGCCCGAGGGCAGGCAGGATCAGCCTGGGTGTAAAACAGCAGGAGAGATGCAGCTAAAGGCTCCTCCCAACAGGAGTGGGGGCAGGTGTTGAAGCAAGCACTGCTGCTCTCATCCTGAAGCACCCGTGGCTCTGCCTGAACTCTGGTCTCTCACACAGGGCCAGCAGCAGGGAAGAGCCAGGCTCATGGTCTGCACTCCAGCACCTCCCCAAACATGTCCCTGCCAGGACAACATGTCCCTGCTCTCCTCTCCACCCCATGCCATCTGTTCTCCCTCCTCATTCGCAAAGCTCTTGTTCCTGCTAAAAGCCCCAAAAACCAAGACGAGAGAGGACCACAAGCTCTCTCCTCTGCAGAGCTTTGCATCACAAGACAGCACAACCAGAGATGCTGCAGAAGTTACAAAGAGGTGGAAAAACCAGGAGTGGCAGGGCCTCTGTCCCCTCCTGTCCCCCTGAGTGCACTGGGAGACAGGTGAAGCTGCACCTCTCAACCTGGAGCACAGGAGAGGCTGCTGGCTTTTCCTGTGCATCCCAAAGGAAACAGCAGGCACAGACACACACACGTGGACCAGGATCTGGAGGAGGGGGGCTGTGAAGCCGTTTGTTTTCTCTGTAATGCTGGAGCTGGAGGACAATTGCGCTCAGCCTGCCCAAACCCACAGAGCTCCGGCCAGTCAGGTGCTGAGAGCAGAGGTAGGACAACACACTGGCATTGTCTCAGCTGACAGGCAAGGAACAAAGGCCTTTTCTGTGCAGCCCCGAGCTCGAGGATGGAAAAGGTACTGGAAGAAACAATGGTGTTCTCAGCACACAGAGCAGAGCACAAGGAGGGCGTTCTGTTCTCCGCCGGGCATTCCTTCAATTCATCATTTATGAGCTTTGATCAAACCCTGTGGAGCACTTGCTGCTTGGGGGGGAAAAAAATTAAAAAAATTAAAAGCCTCCTTTACAGTGATCAGAAAAACAAAAGCAGTTTAAAAAGACATGGGACACATCTGCTTTCTTCATCCCCCAGTGCTGGGCTGCTGGTACTAAAAGGCACTTCACACAAAAAACAATGGAATGTTTATCCTCTCCATCGGCGGGGGGCAGGGTGTGTGGGGGATGGATAAAAATCTGTTTAAATCCCATCAAATCACTCTTACCCTCAACACACTATTTCAGTCTAAGTTGGCAGCTTACAAATCAAAGCAATCTTCAGAACATGCGGCAGAAAGGGGCCACACCTTACTCAAATCACAACCAAAAGGCACATGCCAAGTGCGTCCCTGCCACCAGCATGGGGATCCCGAACTACTCACAGGTACAGCGAGGATCTGTGTGCCAGAACTGCCTCTGGTAACACTGCACTTATCTTCCACCAAGGTTTTACTGTGCTCCCTGCAAGTCTCAGGGGTCAGCACAGGGATCAGCCTCACAAGCCACTTCTATCAACAAGGCTGTTAGGTTAAACACCGGTAAGTCAAACAGAACAGACATGGCTGGAGCTGGAAAGACATGGAGAAAGAACAAGGCTGCATTTGGAAGGGTCTGATACCTACAGATATGATCTCTGTGAACACAGAGCAAATAACCTAGCACACACAAGGGGAACTGAGGAAGCCTCAGATCTGGAGCTGAAAGAACCTGAAGTATTTTGAAAGCCTGGGACAGCAATTCAGGAGGTGCAGAGAAATCCTGTCTTTGCATGTTTCAGCAGTGACCTACAGCTGCACAAGGAGAGTTCAGTTAGCAAAAGCACTAAGTTAGCTGAAGCAGACCTAAATAAGGACAATGGAAATCGGAGAGCCAATATTTCCACCCTTTATTGAAAGTTCAGAGTCGATCTCCCTGCCAGGAGCTCAGCTGGGTCCCAAACAGCAGCAGGAGCCTCTGTCTCCTCTGGCTCCCACAACAAGCAGGCACAAGGTACTTTTGCCTGGTTCTCTTCTCAGGTCAGCAAATCATACACCTTAATGCTACAATAAAACTCCATATTTTTACATCACTGCTGCAAGAACAGAGTTGTGAAGAGAAACCTCCACCTGCCCCAATGGTTTCAACTCGCCTTGCTATCCAAGTTGTGCTGAGCAGCTTCATCACAAGCCCTTTGCTTAAGGAGGCAGCTCTCTGCAAGGAACACAACATTTTGGTAACTGAGACGCAGCAAACGTGTCCAGAACAACCAAATAAAGTGTCGCATTCTTTACTCACTAGATGTTTTGCTTTTGCATCCCTCTGAGTAGGAAGATCAGGAAAATAAACCCCCTCCAAGAAAAAGTCTGCTTTGCTGAATTAAATGTCTGTTTCTCCACGGGGAGCACAGTAATTGCACCGAGACCTCGTTCACGCAGAGACAGTCGAATCAACAGGAAGGAAAAATTAAAAATTAAAGACCTGCATTTTAATTAAACCCCACAGAAGTAGAGAATAATAACAGGATGCACCACAGTTATAGGAGACTCCAAGTACAAGATGGGAGCTGGGGCAGGAAGACTGTAGGACACAGATAGCCTTTGTCCAGGTTAAGAGCTGTGAAGAACTGTTCCTAGAGAAAGTGTTCCATGCCAGGAGCACTCTCCTCTGAGGTCTGAAAACCTCAATCAGCCCATGGCTATAAGGAAGGAATTGGTTTCCATTTGGCCACTGGACAGTTTCACCTCATCCAAGTTATTTCAGCATTTCAGGACAGCAAGCAGCCTCCCAGCCCGGTGCTCTCAATGTCCACGCTGAGTGTTTTGCTTCAAGCCGACACTTTACACCCACATCAGTCCCAAAATAAACCATGAGCCATGGAAGGAGAGCTGGAGGGAGACACCCCCCTACACTGCTTGCCCAGACAAACAGAGCCATTCTGCACACAGCTAAGGGTGTCTGTGCAGGAGAAGCCCAGCAAGGAGCCCTGCACAGCACTTTGGGGACACAGCTGCTTCAGGAAGCTATGGATGTCTGCAGCACACCAAGAGCCAGCTGCACCAGCAGTTTCTCAGGAAGAAAAGAACAGCACACAGACAAACCTGTTGCTGCACTCACACGCCAAAGGCAGGGCTCTGTACTGGCCTAGGAGCCAGCCAGGGCAGAAGGCAGGGCAGGAGTACTGTCCCCTGATGTCACTGACACACCAGGTCTGGGCTCTGGTCAAGGGCAGCAGCAGGAGCCTCAGGAAGATGCTTCCTCACTTTCCAAAGCTGAATGAGACAACTCCCTCAACACGATCTAATCCTGGTCCCATTGTCAGGGAAGCTCCCAGGCAAGGTGAAATCAAAAGAGGAGGCAGAGGTCAGGCACAGAAACATAACCTGAGTAACCTGCAAAGAAACCTAATAGTCCTTCATTCACATTTCCCACTAAGCTGACCTTTAATCAGCTGTTCTGGCTCTAGATCCATTTGAGTAAGGTTTAAGCAGCCAGGGAACAATTGCAGAGCCAGTATTTTCATTATTCTTCTTCTCAAGGATCTTGAAATCCTCTTCCCAGCATTCATACAGAGAATTAAGCTCTTAAGATTCTGGAGACTAAGATCTATAGAAATGCTGGAGCAAGCAGGTCTTGTTCAGCCAGGCAGGAGGATGGCAGCTTATTTTACACAACAGGTTCTACCCAGGACCTCACAAGGACACACATGTACAGCCAGACACTATCCTTTTATACCTGAAATACTGTCCTGCTCACTTCAAATAAATTACATATATGCCTACTCCAAACTGAGCAAGCAAAAGGGGGTGGGCGTGTTAAAATTTTGCAGATCTGCAGAATTTTTACAAGATCCTAGAACTCCACATGGGCACATTTGCTACTTGAAGTTAATATGACCAAGTAGTAAAGCACATCTGGGCTTAGATACTCTAATCCAATGTGACAATTGGAAAATGCTGAGAGATGCCTTCCTTCAGTAGGTCAAGACATTGCTGGCTGGCTCTAGGGGACTCACCAAGGGCACAGAGGGATCAGGGTCCCTGCAAGCCAAATAACCCTGAGTGAAAAAGCAGAGTTTACATATTCCATTGGCACTCCTCATCTCTTAGTGCTTCAGTAATCTGGGAAGGAAAGGGCACTGCTGAGACACACAGGTGTTAAAGCCAAACCTCCACAGCTCCACACACTCTTCAGAGAGCCAAGCAGAATTTCTTGTGGCAGTTGTGTCACACACAACTGTTCCACCTGGCCAAGACGTGACATGTTCAAGTCACACCTGCAGGGAATCAGTCTGACACCAACTGCTCACCTCCAGCTACGTGCTCTGAACTGGGCTACTGAGAACCAGCAGCTTCCTCTCCCTTTAGGAAATCATCTCAGCAAGAGCAGGGGTAGCTCTTCACACATACAGGGGTAGCTCTTCACACATCTGTTGGGCTCAGTCGGATCTCAGTTCCTGCACACATTGTTATACATTGGTTACTCTTCAATTTGATGATTTCAAATCCCTTTACAGGGTGACGTAGAGGAAGGAAAAAACCCAACCACTGACAAAACAGGGATTAAATCTGTTTCTCAAACAGGCTACAGAGTATAAAGGAGTTGGTCAAACTCACCTATGTGCTCACACCACGCTGCCTGCAAAGCCAGGCACGGGCACAAATGTGGTTAAATACATCTCTCCTGGTTTGCCTCTTCCAAACCCAGCATCCAGAACAACAGGACTGCACAGCATCCTGATACCAAAGTGAGCATCACTGAAAGTGCTTGTGCTACTGGTGAATTAGGTTTGACCAATGTTTTCAAAGTTTTGAGGCAGTAGGAAGATGCTTTATTAGCTTTAAAGAATAAAGTCAGCAAATAATGAAAAGCTGATTCACGGTTAAGGCTCCTTTGACAGACATCAGGATGACATTTTCTAGATTACAGATGACACTAATACATTTGATATTTGTTGGGTTCATTCAGTAGTAGCTGGAGCAGCCAGAGGCACCACCAAGGAAGGAGATGGAGGCAGACCAGGGACATCCACACCCATCAGACCAAAGGCTTGGGGCAGCTGTGGGCCTCACAAGTTTGCAGGAGACACCCATGGACTGCAGCAGAGCTCAGAAATGCCGATCTCCCATTTGAGCACTAATGAGTTCCACCAAAACACCACTGTCAGGGAGGGGGAGCCTTTAGGATGTGGGCTGGACAAGCCATTTCTGTAGCTAGGGCTTCATTTCTCAGCTAGTCGGCAACAAAGGCACAGCCCACAAAGTTTACGTGAGCCAGCAGGGTGGAGGGCAGCTCCCACCACATGCCTCCCACATTGGCAAAGAAACACATACACAAATGAGCAAATGAATCACGCCCTAGACCGAAAGGAGACTCAAAAAAACAAATCAGGGGGCAGGGAATGAAGGGGAGAGACCTTGGCAGCCACAACAAACCCAGCAGCCTGGCTCACGTTGCGTGCCTTCCTTATGCAACCTGCCCCAGACAGCAGTGCCTGTCACACAGCACTGAGCAGCGGGACTGCCTATTGCAGGCATGCTGCAGAGCCCTCCTGCCTGCCCACCGCCTTCCCACCTGCCCTGAGCCCTCCTGGACCAGCAGGAGCCACGTGAAGTCACCAGCAGCTGAGAAGGACCATGGGAGCTAAAGGCTTCCTGCCGTGTCCAATGCCCCTCATGGTTTGCAGCAGCACATCTGCCCCAGCCTGCAGCAGCAGCAGCACATCTGCCCCGGTTTGCTGCAGCAGCAGCAGCACATCTGCCCCGGTTTGCTGAAGAGCAGCATCCCCCTGCCAAGCTGCCAGTGCTGCAAGAACAAAGGCAGCACCCAGCCTTCCAGCACACACCCAAGGGAGTCCTCCCTGTGGCAGCCAGCTCTGTTAGAGGTGTCAGCAGATGAAAGGGTTAAATACGTGCCTCGAAGCACAGTTTTCTCAGCACCTGCCTTGCCCGGATACCCCTCGCCCTCCTGCCCTATCCACGCCTCAGCCCGAGCACAGCATCCTCAAATACAGCGGCAGCAGCACAGGGCGGGAGCGGGAAAC
>NW_005054421.1:881706-900889 GCF_000277835.1 Geospiza fortis
GGGCCGGCCCGTTCAGGGGGCAGCACTCCATCAGCCAGGCTGGCTCAGTATTCAGTATTTCCCTTTCGATAGCAGGAAGCACAGGTCTCCAAGGACTCTTGCACTCTACTTTCAAAATGCCCGGTGTCATTCTGCTTTTGGTTCCCATTGCTGAACAGCCCACAGCAAAGGCCCACCGTGCTCTGCACACTCCTGTCCCACTTGAGGAGACAGCACAGGCCCAGTCACAGCACACTGTCCCCAGGGCCTACAAATCTCTAGAGAAAAAGGACTCTGCACAAACATTCTGATCTTCCCCTTTGTCGGTAAATCAGCCACCAAGAGGAAAAAATGACGCCAAGAGGAGCCTGAACTTCAGGCTCAGCCAGAAGAGCTTGTAAGGAAGGCTCAGTTCTGCTTGGGTTATCCATCACTGTGATCTCTTCAGCAGGAGAAAGTAGGACTAGGAAGCCTCCAGCTAGGAAAGCAGTCAAGGAAAAACAGATGGCTTCTTGGTGTAGCCAAAGCTGAACCTGCTCTCAGGGCATGAACAGTGTGCCATCTCTCTGCCTGATTTCTCTCCCCTTCCAATAGCTCCCACAACATCACCTGACACAGAGGTGAGCTGAACCCCAGTGACCAGACTGGCTCACACCATGGGTCACATCCAATTACTTCTCACTCAGCCATCCAAGAACAATTCCAAGCTCACTAGCAAGTCAGGCACACAGGCCTCCCACTCAAAGCCAAGATCCTGATGTCATGTAATTCCTAAGACTTGGTGCTTCTTTGGAAGACAACCACATTACACCGTTACAAATAAACAGACTGTCTGAAAACTGGTGTAGGAGATTTTTAAAATTCATTTTGGGGATCGGTTTTATGGTTGGTTTTGAGCTTGATTTTTTTCCTTTGCTGACCCATCTGGACCCAAGGCAGCAAAGCCAGGGCAGGTGGACCATTCCTAATCACTTTCTGTAACCTTGATTAAAATCAGCTGCATCAAGTACCAGTGATGAGGCTTTTGTTTGTGAACTTTGCCATATACAAGCTGGGAGAGCCATACAGGCATAATTTAGACCCCAAAATGCTGTTTGCTTCTTTACTGAGAACTCAGTGTCCTGTAAAAGTAAAGGCAGAGCAGCTGTAAGCAGTGAAAACCATTGTGAACTTTGATAGTACGTTTGGTATTAGCCAGCACAGCAATCAAATATGCAAAGCATGTTGCTGGCAGGCTTGCTTTCAGGCTAGAACACTTCACAGACCCCAATGCCATTCCCACTGCAGCCAGGCTGTCCAAGCCTGCCATTCTGGCCTTCTTCCAGACAGGCATGTGCAGCCAGCCACCCCAACACCTCTCAGAGCCAAGGTCTGCACTATTCCTTCAAGTGCCCCATGTTTAATGCTGGCCCCCTTCTCCCCTGACCCCAGAGATGAATGGTCTGACAACCAAAGAAGTAACAAAATTAGTCACCAAAGTTTGAAACATAATTGTTTTGGACAATTCCCATTGTGCCTAAAATACAGGAGAACTATTTACCCCCCCCCAAAATTTTTTTCTCTCCAGCATGCAAAAATACAGAACTAACAACTTGAACTACAGGGAAGGAGGCAGGAGAACTGAAACTCTAAACCCCAATGCATTCAACAGCAGGTCAAGAAGGAAGGTTAGGAGAAAGACCAGCTCCAAAAAGAGCAATTTCTAGAATTGCTACAGCTGTGCCAAACACCCTGTGTAATGCTCACAGCACCTCAGCTGTGCACTGTGACTCTGAGCCCCACAGCCCTGCCTCACCTGTGCACAGGTGCTTTCACTGTGGGACTGCAACACTGGCAACCCATTTGTTCTCTGGCCACAGCTCAAAGGATGTTCCCAAACCCAACACATTAAAACAGTTAGAAAAGAAAGGTGGTTCTTTCCCAGAAGAGTTTATTTGAACAGTGCTGGTTTTTACATGGCAACGACACACAGCTGACAAAGCAGCCTCCATCAGCACTAAATATAATTCACAAAGGACTCTAAATCCTGCCACTAAAGCTGGGGCATTCAGCATTAACTTGCTGGAAACACTGATGAACAGCCCTCAAACTGGACCAAAACACTGAGGGTAGAGCAGCTGAAAGGTACTGTCCATTGCAGATTTGTCTCCCCAGAAAGGAAGGGGCAAACTGAGAGGAGCTTTCCAATATTAACAGTGGTCAAAAAAGGTCTGAAAATGCCAAAGCATTCAGCACTCCTTGCAAGGAAATGCCTCTGATGGAAGCTACATTGTGCTCCAGCGCATATCCCTTGCATTTTTTCCATCAAATATTCTGGGCAGCACTTGCTCATTTGCACACTGCCTGCTCAGAAGAGCACAGATAAGCTGGGAAGGAAATCACCAGAGGACAGAAATAAGGGATCTGGCGAGAATCTGAAAGCCAAACAGCTGAACACATTACCCCAGCTGATGCAAGAGTGAGATGGCTGAAGTGAAACTACCAGTGCTGCTGCCAGGGATGGAACTTCAGCAGTAACTAGCAGCAGGATTTTAACTTCCAAAACCAGCTGAACTGGACTAAAAAGGCTCACAGAGGGTGCAGTGCCCAGCCTGCTGCCAAGCACAACACGAGCTCTCCAAACACAGCCCTGAAAACTGCAGAACCCACCAGAAATGGGATCTCTTGTAGGCTTTAAAGCTGACCCGTGGGGGTGACCTTACACAGAAGCAGCAGCAGATTTTGCCCTGGCAAAGACTGCAAGAAACCCTCCCCATGCCCTGAGAGGGGAGGCACCTGCAACACCAGGCCAGCCTTGTGGCTGGGGGACAGCCAGGACGAGCACTTCCAGCTGGTTTGCAAACAGCTCCGATTTTCAGGCCACTTCTGATCCCCTCTCAGTGAGAGCAGCTTCATTTAGGGAAAATCCCCATCTCCAGGTGATCTCAAAATGTCTCTCAACAAAACCTGAAAAATGCCTTCCCCCACAGTACGTCTCTTTACATCTAAATATACCCTGTGTGCTCTAGTTTAAAGCATCACTACTGAAAAAGAAAGCATTTGTTTGGAAATAACTCAGCACAAGGTTTTCTGTTTGTTTTCTTCTCTGTAGAACCCCTCATGACTGAGATTTCTCTGTGTTCCTCATGAAAAAGGGAGAAAACCTGGCAACTCAGACTCTGTTTACACTCTTTTCTGAAAGCTAACATCACCTTCAAGTTTATCAGTGAAAGAAGCAACCACAATTTTTACTAAAAAAGTACAGAAGAATCCCAGTGCCAAACACTTGCTGTGGCAGGCAGAGTACAGTGGTTTGCTCCAGAAAAACATTTGCATTTCCTTAATACTCTAAACCTCTTCAGCAGCCATGGGAAGTTGAGCTGGCAAGCAGAAATTCAATATTATGTAGAGATTACAGTTCTTCAGCATTATTGCTGGTGATATTTCATTCCTGAAAGCAATAAGGGAGCAGCAAAGCAAACCAAATGCCTGAACTTGCTAGTTCAATCTGCCAAGAATATTTATTAAAACATCAGTGTGACCTGTGTAAGCCAGCAAAACAGTGGGCATTGAAAGACATAGGGTGCTCCAAGATGTTCAGAACTTGTTCCAGACTCCTCTAGGATTATTTTAATGTTGAACACAAGCAATAAAACAAAAAGCAATTTATAACAATCATAATCCATTCAGTCCCCAGAACCTTTCATCAGGCCTGTGAGTTCTCACTGAAACTGGATTTATCAAGATAAACTGTAGATGCTCTACAAAATAAGCAGACTGAGGTAAATGAGGCATGAACAAGCTGAGTTTGAATGAGAGGCTGCTCTTCTCCAGCAGGATATTAAGGTTCACTGCAGGGAGGGATTACCAAGAAGCCTATGCAGGAAAGTGATAGTGACTCCATTTGTGAACAAGATCACACCATCAGATCATTCCTGGAGACCAAACTCCTCAGCCAGAGCAATCTCAGTCCCCTGACAACCTTCTCCTCTAATGCCTTTGCTGATGCAATCAGCTGATGCTAACATGACAGTGATGCTAAGAGCAAGGAATAGATATCAGCATCATTCTTGGGCAGTGCTCATGGATGAGGCATGGCACATCTGGAGCTAGGCACGCTTACTCAGCCTGTCAGAGAGCATTTCCATCACAGAAACAGCTGAGGATCATCAGTGGGCATGAGACAAGGCCGAGTACCACAACATCAGGGTGGGATTTTTCCTTGATTTTATGCTGTCCTCACTCAGAGGACCACTCAACTTCTGATTTTCACCAGTGACTACAGGTAATACCAAGCACATCAACCTTTGCATTAGGATCTATGGCTAATCATACAACAGAAATGTATTTCTGTGCATTATCTGTTTCAGCACAATCCTGGTGAGCCCAGCCTCTCTAGAGCACCAGTGCAGATCCTCTACCACTTCCAGGGTGTTTATTTTGAGCCTTCCTTTCCATCCCTGTGAAGCAGAGGTCTGCTCACAGCAAGCACCTTGAAACTGGCTAAAGGGAAACCCTGGAACTGAAGCAGTGGTAGTGGCATGACCTTTCACTAAGACATGGTGTGTTATGTGTATCATTTGTTAAGTAATCACACATAAATGTCCATCTAATTACAAATTACCGAGCCATTCTCTGTTTTCACCCCTGAATCAGAAGAACACTGCAGACACAGGTGGCTCCCCATGACTGGTCCTCGGTGGGGTGCTCTGTTTGCAGATGTACCACCTCAAACACAGATTAGCTTCCACTCAGAGCAGGTCCTCTTGGAGAGGTGATGGAGAGTGAATTCACTCGCAGGAGAAGAGCCCAACGTTACTCATGCAATAGCTTGGAAAATGTGGTGATAATATTGGAAGCAAGATAGGCCCAGGAGACTTAGCAGGAGCAGCAGCAGTCTGCTGGCAGAGGACAGAGAACAGAGAAACAAAAGCTAGAGGAGCCTCAATTCCCTGCTCAAGAGTCAGGAACTGTGGGAGACAGGACAAAATGCTGAATTTCCAGATATTAGAGAATTGTTTACATTAAACTACACTAAATTCTGCCAAGTATTCATTCAAGTACCTAGATACTGATAAATCCTTTCACCTTATTGATAAACAGACGTTGGATCTTGGTATGTTTGAGATTCAGGCAGCCCCACACAAATCCTGGCAGCCCTGGGCCATTGTGCCTGTAACAGGATACTGTGTGCCTGCAGTCCCCTCCCTGGGCTTTGTCACACTCCAGGAAAAGCAAGGAATCACAAAAGCATCTGATGGATCCAAAGAGGGAAACAGAGCTGCAAAAATTCTCCATTCAACCGGACAGCAGAGGAAAGCTGCAGCATGTAGCATTTTTCTAACTTTTGTCTTTTATCATACTCCAGCTGTCATATGATTTCCACAACACAATGTGGGGAGAGCAAAGGAAAACTCAGCTACATCCCCTTTTCTCAGGGACACATCTAACATATTTCCCTAGCATAGATCTCCCCTGCTCCAGATACTTCCTATCTGCACTCAAAAGTAGCAAGTGGTCAATACATTCTCAGAGCTTGGTGAAAATCAAAGTCAGCTGTTTTCAACAAAATCCTTTTTGTTACTGCGCTCTGATGGCCACTGAAGCTGCCAACCTGGTCAGAGAGATGCTTTAACCATGAAGCATCATTTTAAAAACGGATTTGCAGCTGTGCATATTTCACTTCAATCACTCAATTGTGAATTATACCTCAGCAAGCCCTTGAAGAATAGAGGTGGGCTGTCAGGGCCATGCGAAGGGGGAGAGAAGAGAAAGGAATTCCTACCAAACAAAAGAGCTCCAAGAAACCGATACAACTTTGCTGGAAGCTATTCCCAGCCCACTCAACATTTTTTTCTGCATACAGACATACCAGAATCCCAACAAGGGGCATTTTTCCCAGCTAAAATATGAACCATCAGCAAATCTGACCACAGCCAGAGAGAAATACAGCAACCTGGTGGATGCAAAGCAAAGCACAGTGAAATAACCTCAGAGGTGTGTAAACCCAAGGGCCCAGAGGCACCTCTGAGAGCTCACCGTGGTGGCAGCCTGACACAAGCACCTGCCCAGGGCCCAGCACGCTGCCTGGCAAAGCAGGAATCCTGTTTGCTCTCCTGACAAGAGCTGTTTACATAAGATAGGAGTACACAAAACCCAAAGCACCTTTCCAGGCCTCCCCAGAAGGCTTGTGAAGAACAGTACAGCTTCACTGATGCTCACCAGGTGGGTTTATTGTCCATTCTGCATTGCTTTTGGGACTGAAAGCAGCAGCAGGGGCCAGTGGCAATGCTGAGAGAGGCCAGGGCAGAAGGAAATACCACAGAACACTGGAGGCAGTGGTTGGGACATTGGTGGAGTTGGGCTAAACCTACCCAGAACCCAGCTCCAGAGCAGATCCTGTACTCCAGCACCTGGGTGCAGCTGTTTTCTTAATCCAGAGATCCCCTGGATCCCAAGGGCTGTGCACAACACCAGCAATCAGGCTACTGGAGCCTGCAGGAGAGCAATGGTGCCAAGCAAACCTCAGCATGCAAACCCAGACAAGGCAGATGTGTGGTCCAAGTGCATCAGCACTGTGGGGAGAGCTGAGCTTTGCTCTCCACACATGCACAGCAAGGGGCCTGCAGCAGAAAGCTGGCCTTGAATGCAGGTGCAGCAGGAACACAAACAGCCACTCGGACATTTAGCTTCTGATTCTGGAACAAGGAAACAACTGAATGGACAATAAAAGCTTATTAGAAATGGTTTTTTTAAAGACACCCAGCAGGACTTGCCATTTAGGTGTCAGAAAAACAGGAGCATGCTGACTGAAGGCTGAACTGAGAAAATCCAGCTCTGAAACCCCTTCTCCCTGGAAAAAGCTGCATGTGTTTGCTTGAACTAGCACTATCCAGGCTTCTGATCCTCAGGCACATCCCCCTGGGCCAAGGGTAAGGAGCCACCAAAGTTTTGTGTTAGTGAGCAGCTTTACACTTGAGCTGCTGAATGCTACGTGTTGGGAGGGAAAAATCCTCTGATCTGCTTTGGAATCTGCCAGTGGCTGTCTCAAATCCTCACTGGGACTGAACATGAACAGGCAAAGCTTATCCAAGTACCTGGAGACACCCAAAGTCTATTTGTGAAGCAAGGACAAAGTCTACACTAATGGTCTTCAGCTCTATTAAGCAAAATAAAGCAGAATCGTGGCAGAAAGAAGACACTGATCTCCCAAGCCTGAAAGAACTGGGAGCACCTTGAATTGTGGCACACTCTCAGGCACATAGGGAAGAGGTAGAAGAGCAAATAAAAGGGAGTTCAGCCCCTAACCATCCACTAGCAACATGAAATATATATGATCCAGTTCTTGCAGTTCTCAGCTTTCCTTGCAAATCCTTCATTTTGAGGCAGTGGGTGCAACTTGATCGGGAAAGCAGCATATCATCTTTCTACCACCGGGAAAGCACGCAGATATATTTTCATTAAAGGGGTCCTTTTGGAGGGATCCTTTTGGTGCTGGAAACTGCCCATCTGAGAGGAAGAGATCACAGGGGAAAGGCTGCAGGACAGCCCCAAGAAACTCAGAGCAAACCCTGCAAACTGAAAACCAGCAGGCTGATGGAAGAGCGAAATGGGAGGAGGGCAGGATTAGAAGTGCTATAGATTTATGATAAGTGATGCTCTAACAATAGCTTTCTTTTAAGAAGGAAGCTCTTCCTGCTGTAGTTAATCTGGTTAGCCTGCCCATACTTTCATGCACTGGAGAAGGACTGCATACAGAACAGGCAACTCCTCAAGTCAAGTGAAACCACCCACTTCAAAGCTCATAAAACACCAACCCAGTAACATGGACCATGGCAGAGGGAAAAGAAAGAGTTGCTCCCCTCAGCAGCTGTCAGGGGCTGCTCAGGGGATCTGTTCCAGCCTTTACATGGGCTAAATGTGCAAGGAAGGTCTTTTTCAGCCATGTTTTCCATTTTCATAATTTCTCCCCACCCTGAAAGGTCATGCAGATGAAAACATCAATTTAACTAATGCCAGATGGAAGACAAGTTAAGCCATATGAATCTTTGCTGATTATATAATTACCTTCATTTCTTGCAGAAACATGGAAATGCTTACAGTCGCTGGCAGATTATTTTGTACGTAAACAAACATTTCTAGGCTGTTTGTACTTTAAAGAAATTAAGTCCACATGGTTCTGACCAACAGCTCCATTACCACGTGGCACATGCATGAAAAAAAACAAGCCTGAATTTGAAACTCCACCAGGAGCTTGCAGACACCCATCTTCCCCAATAAATAATACTTTTTTAATGGGCTCATCAACTCACAGTTATAGATTTACTGGATAGAAACTTATAGAGTGTATTTTGCACTCAGTGTAAAATACACCAAATTATTTTCTGCAGACCTCAAGGTCATTTAATTTACCTCTAATGAGCCCCAACACATCAGCGAGGAAAAGAGCACTGAAACGTTCAGGCTCGTTTGCTCCTGAGCCACAGCAGTGTGGCAGTGGGCAGTGTCAACAACAAACACACCAAAGCACCACAACAGGTGACTTGGGCAGAATCTACAGGGAAACTTCACGTGTACAGGGAAGGACAGCACTGAGAAACCAGCACAGATGCAGTTCTGTGAGCCTGACTATAAAGCCACGAGCAATTAAGGATCCACTCCACAGATGCCGGTTTCTGAATGGAGCCGGCTGTGTTTGTAGGTGTCCCATTAGAAGCCAGGAGCACATGTTTAAATTTGCATAAGAATCGGTGTGAAAGATTCAGTTTCATCCCCAGCAATCTCCGGTAGCTTTGGTTACACTGTCAGATACTCAAGTTAGAAAGTGTCTATTTGACAATCTCACTGCAAAGAGCCCAGCTCCCAAAGCCTTCTTCCCCGCAGAGCCAAAGCCAGGGAAAGACCACCTCCACTGCAACCATCTCTGTCGCAGACATCTTTTATGAAAAATCCTTTCCTTAGGATTTTTTCCTCCTGAGAAGCTGAGAAGCCTCAGGAACAAAATGTAAACAATGGTTATCTGCTGCTGTGGAATGCAACAGGTGCCTCTGTGATTGGCCCATGTTGGATGTTTGTAATTAATGGCCAATCACAGCCCAGCTGGCTCAGAGAGAGAGCTGAGCCACAAACCTTTGTTATCATTCTTTCCTATTCTATTCTTAGCTAGCCTTCTGATGAAGTATTTTCTTCTATTCTTTTAGTATAGTTTTAATGTAATATATATCATAAAATAATAAAACAAGCCTTCTGAAACATGGAGTCAGATCCTCATCTCTTCCCTCATCCAAAAACCCCTGTGAACACGGTCACACATCTCCTCAGCCTGACCCGCTCTGAGCTCTGACAGCAGCAGCCCTGAGCTGGAGAACACACACAGGCCTTTGGACCACCCAGGGTTTACAGCACAGAGCCTCTAAACAAGGGGCTGGACCTCTCCTCCCACAGTCATTCAAAGTCATTTCCTTGGCCAAAGAGAAACTCCACCGAATTAGAAAGGTGGTGCAGGGCTGGGTTAAGGGAGTTACCTGCTCCATGCTCACCTGCAGACTCTACTGCACAACCATTTGGTCCATCATGCAAGGCACAGCAGAGAACTGAGCCAACTGAGCACAGCCCATCTCCTCACCTCCTCCCCCAGTGAACGTCCACCTTGATGATCCCCTTCACCACGTGAACTCTCAAATGCTTGCACTGGCACAAGGCAGAAGGTGCTGGCCAGCAGCAGCCCAAGTGGGCAGTTTACAAAAAGCCACCAGGCACACCAGCTTGGGAGGAGCAGCTAAAAGCCACCTCTAACCTTTACCTGGATGGTGTCAGGATAGCACAACAGCTCTGCACACACCTGAGAGAGCTCCTCGGGGAGCAAGCTGCTGGAGCCTTGCTGTACCTGGCAGAAGAGCTAAATGCTTGTGTCTTACAGCCCCAAACACACACTGGCCAGATGGAACAGGAGGAAGACAGCCCTGATGCTGGGAAACAGGAACCACAACTGCTCTGCTGAGAACAGCAAGGCCCCATCTCTGTTACACACATCACAGTCACACAGCTGAGGCAGCACTGAAATCAGGACACGCACAACAAGCTGAAGTGAACACTGCACACATAAGATCTGGGAAGTTTGCAGGACTGCACTGAGACTAGACACCCATTTTCAGCAGAGCCCCTCCAGAGGCAATCAAATTGAGCTCTGGCACAGCCTCCAGCTGAAGTGTGCAATCCCTGAAGAAACTCAAGACTGAGTGACCTCAAACGATCCTGCTATATTTGTAAAATCGTGTGTGAGGAGATGTCCTCCAACAACCCTATTACATTCATAGGAGCTACACCACCAGACCAGCTCCCTAAAAGAGAAAGAAATCCATGTCTCCAGTGTAGAAAATGGTGCTGCTTTCTGAAGACCTAGGCCCACAATCCCAAAGCCAAATGCATCCAAAGAGAAAGCCACGTCTCCAGCTGGTCCAACAGAACCTTGTGAGCTGTTTGCTGACATTTCAAGCTGGTACAAAGCTCCCCAGACTCTCACTTCTGTGATTCCAGGATGTGCTGCAGAACAGCTAAGCGGGCAGCAAACTCTCTGCAGTAGAAGGAAGGCTGTGCTCCTCCATGGCTGGCACTCAGCAGCTGCCAGGACAGCTAGGAAATATGGTGGTGCACC
Organism: Geospiza fortis; assembly: GCF_000277835.1. Lineage (NCBI taxonomy): Eukaryota > Metazoa > Chordata > Aves > Passeriformes > Thraupidae > Geospiza > Geospiza fortis. Next base: position 892,319 of record NW_005054421.1, read on the forward strand.
AGCTGGAAAAAGTCATGGACTAAATGGAAAGGAAGGCTGAGAATGGCCTCAGACATCCTAATGGTGAAACCATACAGAAGTGAATAGGAGACCACACTGCTGCATGAAAGGGCACCTTGTCCACCTCACTGTGTGTTCCCACTTCTGATCTAAGACACCTGCTCATGGCTTTTTTGTTTGTTTGAGGTTTTTTGCAGGTGGGCTGAGCACTGCAAATCGCTTCTCATTCCCAAAGCAGCAGAATGTCCGTGCAGGTCCCTCTGACAGAATATCCTGGTAAGCAGCTGCAAGAAAGGGAACTGTACTGGCATGAGAACCCTGCATAAGCTCTTTCATGACAAGTCAGTGCCAAGCTACGACCTCATTGCTTTAATGAGAGCACCCAGCAGAGCAGCGTGCTGGAAGGCACAGCGCCATCAGCCATGTGCCCCAGCTGTTCCCTCTGCCCTTCGTGCTGCCACATAGGACAAGCCTAGCTGGCCACAGGAGCGTGCCACCAGCCTGCCCCCCAGCAGGGACAGCACAGCTGGGGCTCTCGGCAGAGCATTCCCGGTGCCACCCAGCGCGGCGGGAGCCAGGACACGCAGCCCTGGCTCTCGGAGCTGGGGCGTGTCCGCATTAACCACGCTCCCGGGCAGGCTGTCCTCCCAGCAGAAAGGGGATACAGACTTATATGGACTATATATAGATAAGGCTTCCTAAGAATCTCCCCATGGGGGTTATTCTCTGCTCTATATCTAGATCTGGCCTGGAGCCTGTTGGGAAACACGTACCAGACATGTGCAAGCTGCAGCTCGCTTCGGCCATCAATGAGAGCCCTGCACCAGAAACCCCTGAAACACAGGCCAGAACCACGTTATGAGCTCCATGGTTTTCCCCTGTCTCCATTTACAGCCTTCCACGTGTCTCCCTGCAGAGGTAAAGATGCCTTTAGCAATCCGTCTCCTGCCCATGATATTTACTTAGCAGCAATGAGGAGCGCCTCCAAGCCCTTGCACAGCAATGGCTTTGTAGAAAAATAAAAAGAGCAGGAAAAGATTCTGAACAATTGAGCTCCACAGAGCAAAGGGATCTGATGAAAGCAGACAGTGTCTTTTCCAGAAGGTTTTAAACAGCAAAATAAAGTGCTCTGTTGAGCAGTGAACATGTTTCACCCTGCACATGCAGGCATACCCTTCATGCCCTGCTCCTTCACGGCCTCCCACCTTCAAACCTCCACTTCTCCCCAGCAATACGTGCTTTAAAAAAATAATTAAAAAAGAGGTCACCCTAGATCACCAGGTTTGTTCATTTTTTTTTTCTTTTTAGAACAAAACCAACTATCTCCCTGAGGTCCAGAAGGCCCTGAGAGCTATGTAGGTGTTGGTTAAATACCAGCATTCCCCCTTGGCTATTGCCTTTCACTTTCCTCCTACAGGCTCCAGAGCACCTGACTGCCAAAAAAGCAAACAAGCAGGAGAGGGGAGCGGGTTTATCATGACACCAAACTAGAGCTCGGGGAGGGAGGTCCCACACGTTAGAGCACTGGGGGGAAAGCGGCTAAGCTGCCATTTCCCAGAAACAGTAAAGTGATCACATGTATCTGATTGTCTGGATGAGCCACAGCAAGAAGCAGGACAAGTTGATCAAAAGCTTGCAGTGCCCAGGTGCTGCTCCCTGCCCAAGGGCACACAGCATCCTTGGGGCATTTCCCAGCCCATTCCACACTGAGGAGCCAAACAGTTAACTCTCCAAACCAGTACAAAGGCTATGGATGAGGAGCACACTTCACACTACATCAAAGCTGATATTTTATGCTAATCCATCTGCTTACAGGAGAACAAATGCTATTTTCCTTGACAACTCTTCTGAAATCAGATCTGAGCAATCATGCACGTTTGAAACCCTTTTGAAACATCAGTAAACCAAACATTGTTATTTTCTGTGCAACAACTCCCAGGCACAGCAGCTCGGTCGGTGACTTCCATAAAGCGCTCAAGCCCCAGGCACTGCACCCGAAACACCGGTCCTGGCACACATACCCCGAGCCAGGTGAGCCCCCGAACACTGGCTGGCCTGCAGACCCCAGCTTTGCTTCATGCACACAAGAGCCTCCACCAAACAAAATTCACAGCATACAAAAGCTGCTGCTCCCAGTTCTACTTTTGCTGCGTACTTTAAAAATTAGACTGCTTTCCCATTGGGGCAGGGGAAGCATTTGAGCTGCTGATCGAAAATAGTCATTGCCCTGCAAGTCAGTGTGCTGGAAGGCAGCCTGGCTGCAGCCTGGCAGCTGCTAGGCGAGAAGGAACAAGGAGGCCACCTCAAAAGAAAGGCACAGCTTGTGACAACGACACAGGCACAGACAGGCTGCGGGAGAGGCTGAGCTGGGTCCCGAGGAGGAAGCGTGTTCCAGGCTCCAGCACACAAACAGAGCCCACACATCTTTTCCAACAAAAGGAGCCTCACCTGAAGGCTCTCCACCACTGCTGCACCAGCCCAAGGACAGGGTCTACATATGTGGTAGCCCCTGCATTTTTAGGGATCCCCTTCTCCAGGGATACTGGCTGCAGCAAGCAGAGCAGGCCCATTAGAGCTCTCCAGGCAACTCATTATTTTAAACAAATGAGTGATTAGCAAGGATCCACTCTCTCCTAGTGAAGCTGGCTGCATGCCCTGCAAGCCTCCACATCACTGTACAGTATCATAATCCAATTAAACCTCACCATGAGAGAAGCTTCACGCTATCACATTCAATTAGCCAGTTAAGCCTCTTATCATCTGCACGTTGGGATCCATTCGGACTGAAAACTCCCCCAACACTGATTGGGCATCCTTCAGCCAGGCAAGGACACACAGATGTCACATCTGGAGCAGCAGGAGGACCATACAGCCTAGGAAACCCATACTGCTGGCTTATATGGAGGTAGAAGCACAGGAGGAACAAAGCACAGTGAGCAGCTCCTGCCCACTCACAGTTATGTGCTGAGGTGACTTGCTCCCCGACTTCCCAAGGAAATGGGTCAATTCTGAAGGAGCTCAAGGGGCCCAGAGGAATTTCAATGGAAAGGCAAAGCTAATAGAAGACCTGGCAACACAGAGTCGTCTGGCAGCCAGCCACTAGTTCCATAGGAAATACCCTCCCTAGAAGGTCACCATAACGGTGGCAAAATTTGGCCCAAAAGAATTGGAAAAAGCTGCCAAGATGTGACGCAAATGAAGGCAGCGAGCAGGGCCAGCTTCCTGCGTGAGGCCAAAACACGGAGCGCTCTTGGAAAAGAGAAAGATTAAGGGTTGCAAGGAACATAATGGCCTCTTGTAACAGCTGAGTTGTTGCTTTTCTTTTCTTGGCAGAAAAGAGGGATGTTTGGTTGCTGGTTGATTAATCTATTATGCAAATCATTTCATAGCTAATTTGATACAGCCACAAGCTTGCCACAGAAATTGTCCGCCTGCTCAGAGCTGATGAAAGGTGGAGCATCAACAACTCCATTTGACAAGAGCTTTTATTTCCTGGACAAGCAGCTGCAGGGTCACCTCCTGCCAAGCAGGGCTGCAGGAGCACAGGCCAGACCTGCCAGGGGACACGAAGGGAAGATGCTTTGGGCACCCTCACTTGGTGGAAGGCAAGGAAAGAGGCCTTTCAAAAGAGCAGCCCATTCCTTCTGCTCCCACCACCCTTCCGCATGCACAAAGCACCCAGGTGAAAACCATGTAAAATCCCATCCAGAGACTTTGGCTAGCAGCTCTAAGATCTGTTTCAGAGCTGTTCTTGACATGCACAAGCTTCACCTTAAAAAAAGACTCAAAATAGGTCTCACTGGAACTCTGACTCCAACAAACCACTCAGCCTCTAGACAGAACACATCCACTGAATAAGACAAGCACCCAAGTTACATTCAGCAGGATCATACAAAGTGATGGGATTTACATGGGGAACACTTAGGGATCCCTCAGGTTTGATCTCTTCCCCAAAGACTAAGGAGGACAAATAGGATGTTCTAGCTCCAAGAAGAAGGGTTGGTTCTGGCCACTGTGCTTTACTCCAAGCAGTTTATCTCCATTGCTCACTCGTGGATGTTTTTCCTCATGCATCTCACACATTCAGCATCATCTCAGTGATATTTTTAAAGGCTGTCCTGTGCCCTCATTTGTATTCCATTTCCTTTCGAGGGAAAATGTTAGGCATTTCACGCTATTCAAACAAAGTCAAAACAAAGCCTCCAAATAAGCACTTCTGAAATGTACCTAGTCATCTGAGTAATTAGACATTTTCCTAGCTCCAAATGTACTGAAAGTCTATTGTCAGCTCCCAATGAATGTGCCAGCAGTTATCCTAACCAGGAAGAGTTCTCTCCTAAATGTTAACATACCGACAGAATAGAAGGTTAAGATACACTTACATTAGATCTCTCCCTACCTGAATTAATCAGTGTTTTTAATTACGTAGCATCACCTGATCATAATTACTACTCTAGCAAGTTGTTCACCTTTCTCTGATGATATGATGCACAGCTGGCACTGCTCAAGCCAGGCCAGAACATGCTCTCACTGGCCAGAAGTTCCCATTCCCAGTGCAGGCATGCATCCTTCACACCAAAGGGCAAAGTGTTCCACTCCTGGGTGAATCAGTGGCAAATCCTCACAGGGAGAGTCAGCTGTGGACTTCACACAGGTCACAAGCCCCTCAACACTTGGCTAGCAGATGGAATTACCAGGTATGGGTGCAAACCTGCAGACTGCTGGAGTGGCTCCATGCCCCAGCAGTCCTCCCTGTGTCCCTCCTGTCGCACATGTGCAGTGCTGTCACCTCTCCACGCTCACAGAGCCCTCTGCCACTCATCAGCCCACAGGAGGCAGCCAGCCAGACAGGCCAGTGGAAGAAGATGGGAGCTGGCAGAGAGAGAGGAGCACACAGCCTGGGGCACCAGCACACTGTTAGGATCCACTCAGCTGCCTGGATCTGAAATCTCATCCCATCCCTTTCCATGGCCCCCGGGGATGTCCGTACCAGGGCTGCTGTGTGTGTCCGAGTGCTGCACGGCCATGCCACAGCACTGAGCAGTCACATCCCCACACCCCCAGCCTCCTGTGGGCCCAGGGCATGTGTGTGAACCCCTCTGCATTTCCTCACCCAGCAGGCAAGCTACAGAGTGAGCCAAGAGGGGAGATGCTCAGGCAGTGCCCAGGCAGCAGCCCCAGCCCTCTGGCACTGCCTTTGCACTGCTCTGCTCCACAGACTTCTTCCTTCAGTCCCCAGGGACACTGGGGCACACCTGCCCCACATCCAGCTTGCTCTCAATCCACTCTACTGTGCAAAGCTTAGCAGCAACTTTTACCAGTTTGTGACAGCTAAGGCAGTAGCCTGAAACAAAACCCACTCCAAATGGGAATAGTGGCTATTGCTGCCTTCCCTTGCTTCAGCAGATCCTTCCAACAAACCTTTCCCCCAAGGCCTCTCTTCCTCTGGACAATCTCCACATGGTGTCATCTCCTCATGAGACTACCTCAACATGGGACAGTACTGCAGCCTGCCATTCACACCCACAGATTCATCAAAAGATTGGAAGGTAAAGAAACCAACACCAAAATCCACAGAATAATCCTTACTTCTACTCTTTCAGTGTGAGGAAAAGATGTTGATTCTCTCGCTGCCATGCAGCAAGAAGATCACTCTCAGTGTTTACAGGTGGTAGGGAGAACTTTATGTAATGTAACCTTCCTCAAAGGAAAGTCTTTCAGTGCACAGAAGAAAGAACCAGCAGGAGAAGGTAGGCATCTCTCCCTTCTGGTATGCAGTGGATACGCCCAGATAGTGAGACATTTTGAGTCACATTTCTGGGATGACTAAAAGAAAGTAGCTGCATTTCAGAAATGCCATGGTCAAGCCTCCCAGGAGCTACGTGTGCTGAAGAATAAATCATAAAATCACTTCTGCAGATGGCAGAGGAGTAAGAGAAGCCAGAACAAACGCAAAACACCACCTCACCTCGTGTTTCACACTAAGCACACAACTGCAGAACACCACCATGACTCTTCCCTACTATTCTTCCTTAAGTTTAGACACAGCCTTCTCACACAAGGAAACTCCATGGATGCACCAAGGCAGCCTTCCAGATTTTGCTGACACCCCATCCAAGCTGAGTGGACTTTCAGTAAATCACCCACCAGAGTGAGTTGAAGCACACACACATCCACACAAGCATCCCCCACACAACCTAGAGCAGGGCAGGACCACTCCAGGCACTGCTTCCACCCAGCCCCTCCTGCTCCAGGCCATGGTAGCAGAAACACCTTAGAAATGGGCTAAGATTTATTGAACCAAAAGGAAAGGAAGCAACATTCCCTCCCCGAGCACGCGCTCCTCTCCGTGAATCCTCTGACTTTGTGCCAAGTTCAAATCTCTTCTCTGCTTGGAAAGCCTGTCCTGCCAACAGAGACCCAGAAGGGAACTGGTGGAAATCTCAGAAGAGGCCAAGGCAGTTCCACAGTGCCTGACCACACAGCAAGGCCCTCCACATCTGCCCCTCACGTCCCAACAGACATTTGCTGGGACAAGAAACTCACTTGGGATATGGTTTCCCACGCAGAGCACTTCATTCTAATATCTCTTGCTTTAAGATAAAAGAACCTTAAATGTCATTGTGCCATAGTAAAAATCATCACCATGTGAATTTAAAAGGCAGAGGCAGTGGCCTAACTTAAGGTTTTCAAACTCCTGCTTTGTCTGACAGAAAGGTCTGTTGCAAAGCCCGTAATGAAATGCAAAGCATGATGATCAATGGTCAGAAACAGCAGCACTGACTGCTGCAGAACTTGGTGTTTGCCCAGCACACACCTCCCCGTGCCACAGGACCAACATCCCCACAGAACCTGCAACCTCAGCTGCTCCTGACCTCACCTGGGGCTAACAAACCCACCCAGCAGCCTGTGCCCAGCCTGTGGGCTGCCCACTCTGTGCCCAGCAGAAAACTCCACATCTGGGGAAAGGCAGGTTCACAGGGCTGGCAGCAGCAGGTGCAGCAGCTGGATGGAGCTCATCCCCCTGGCTGAGGGAAAAAGGGCACCCAGGAAGAGCAAGCAAAGGTAATGGCAACAGCAGGGCCAGAGCAGAGGGACCCACCGCCACACCAAACTCCCTCCACCAAAAGCTTTGTTCCTACAAGGTCCCAAATGCCCCAGTTCTTCCATCAATTCCTCAGGGCAGGCAATCTGAGCACTTTTATCATGCCCTCCTTCACAGCTTGCTTCAGCAGTTCCAGACTTTCCCCCTCAAACCCCAGCTCTGCCCCACCTGCCCAGATACCCACATGGGCTTTGCATTCCCCACATTCCACCAGGCACCTCAACCAGCTGCCTCCCATCTGCTGCCCACCACAATTCCAGCGCCCAGGACCCACCCTTGTGCTGCCCACCAAGGCAGGGTCAGTGTCCTTACACTGCATTTTCTGGTCATCCACAGATTTGCAAACAAGCAGGCTATGTTGTGAGCTCGTTTGCAGATCTGCAAGTATCAGCATAAATGATAATGCAGAATGAAAAGTCCTTGACAGTGTCGGAGGTTTGGGCTTTTATTTGTTTAACAGCCACTGGTACAAGGTTGGGTGGGATGGAAACCCAGCTGCCTTCCTGTAGCAAAGGGTGCAGTGGAGAGAAGTGTTTTCAGAGCAGTGCTACCGTGTCCTCTGCATGGCAGGGACAGGGCCAATTGCACTGGAACCACAGAATGCTTTGGGTTGGAAGGGACCTTTTAAAGATCATTTAAGTCCAACCCCCTGCCAGCAGCAGGGACACTTTCTTGTCTAGTGCAAAATGAAAAAGCACCAACTGCTCCTCCAGCTATTCCCATCCAAGTGACAACTTCCACAGCAAAGGGACTCCTTGAAGACAGGCACATTCCCCCGGGTGCCAGACCCTTTCCAAGATCTCCAGTTGCAGAAAAGAAAGGCTGAACGAGACACAAGCTGAAAAAGTTGCTGCCCGAGGCGCTGCTAGCACAGATAAACCCCTATAAACCCAGATTACCTGCAATAGCAGGACTCGGGTTTGCTTCTGTTGCTGCCCACGATGTCAGACCACTACAGTGTTTGTGATAGTTACTCGTCCCTGCAATACAGGGGCATGGCCACCGAGTCCAGCCTGCTGTGTGGATGGCGCAGCAGACAGAGGGATTTGGGGGGGTTTGTAAAGCTTGAAGAGCTTCACGTTCCTGCCAGGTCAGCCTGATGACTCTGTTTCCTTTCTGCTCGCTCGCTACGTCCTCGTTTAAAACAAAACAAACAAAGATAAAGAGGAGCGCTGCAAAGATTTGTCTCCAGCACGTTTAAATCCGCAGAGGCATTCTGTTCTGAGCTCGGCTTGAAGAGCGCAAAATTTTTAAAAACTAAGAGGAATGCCTGCCATGCGGGCTAAAAGCAGCGCGGGCAGGGAGCACGGCCGCGTGTGTACACACGGCAGAGGCACGGCAACGGAGGGACACGGGCAGAGGGCGAAGAACCAGCCCCGGAGAAGGGATGCGCGCCCCGAGCCCATCCCTGCGGGCACTGCCCGGGAAAGGCGGCGGCACCGCGGTACCGGGGGAGCCCCGGCCCG
>NW_005054421.1:902097-908237 GCF_000277835.1 Geospiza fortis
GCCCTGCTGCCCAGGGAGAGCGTGTGAGCTGGCACTGCTTGGCACAGGTGTCTGGCGCTTGGTTTTCATCCCGGTTCGTGGTTCTGCCTGTGCCGCAGACAGTGCAGGTTCTGTTCCCTCCCTGCCTTTTTCTCTGTTGTGCCCTCACTGCATCTTCTGGGCGGCCTGTGTCTCGTGTTTAAAGAGATCTGTCCTTGTACTGTGCCCTCCTGCTGCCCAGGACTGTCCTCTCTGTGCCCTGTGAGAGCTCAGCTTTTCATGAATTACAAGCACATCGAGCATCTCTGAATATTTTTATTATTGTTGTCTTAATACCTGACAGACTTCTTTCTCTCATCAAGTAAATTCAATCTTATTGTTGCTAGATTTGTTGGGTGTGTTTAATTAATTTCCTTAACTCTTTGGGAGCTCTTGACCTGAAAGCACTTTTGGCATTTTCCAGTAGTATGGAAGAGAGCAAGAGAGCTTGGGTATGAAACAAGGAAATCTTGCAGAGCTCAGACATCCTTGCTCCTCAATAGCAGGGTGAACAGAGGGGGAGTTGGAAGGCAGGGAAGGCCGTGTGTGAGGAGGGAAATGCCTCTTGCTGTGCCATGTCATTGCCTGGCACTTGGTCAGGATCCTGTGGGAATCAGCATTGTGCCGTGACAGGAGTGGCTGTTGGAGGGCTCAGGGGCCAGGTGAGCTCTCCAGGCAGAGCTGTGCAGCTGTGGCAGGGGTGTGCCAGCATCCCCACGGTGCCACCCTCAGCAGGATCCCTCTGTGGCAGGGTGTGTGTCTGTGAGGGGGACGTGGCCTTTGAATGCAGGGCAAGGTTGGCTTTGGGCCTCTGCTCCAGCAATGGGAGCAAAACCTCCCACCCTGACCCTTTCTTCAGAGATTCAGGGGTGTGAAGAGATGAAAACAGGAGGTTTTTGGATGGGCAATCTCTGGCAAAAACCGTGAGGTTTGGGGTGATGCTTTTCTTGTGGTTGTCGTTTGTCTGCTAACTGCGACAAGATTTATAAAAAAATCTTTTCTCTGGGCTTCTGGCTGCCTTTGATAGGGAGTTACAGTGTCAGAGCATGGCCCTGCCTGGCCTGGCCACCCTTATCTCCTGCTGGACTTGGGTGTTGTTGCTGGAGTTAAGTGCTAGCTGCTGCTTTTCCTGAAGTTAAATCTTCACAGAATTTAAAAGCTGCCTCGTTTCTGAGTGTCCCCTTGGCACAGCATGGGTGTAGCTCTGCCTGGCAGTGAAGCCTTGGGAAAGAGCCTGTGTAGATCCCAGTAAATCCCTTCTTGAGTTACCTCCATGATGCAAGCAGGGAAGGTGGCAACACTTGCCCAGGAAATCAAAGCCTCTTAGTGTGGCTGTACTGACAGCAGCTGTGAGAGGAGGGAGGGCTTGGGCAGGCCTGTTTGGGCAGCTGTCCCAAAGGAGCAGCCAGGTTACCTGGCTGGGACAGGAGTGTTCCTCCTCCTGGCCTCAGTTAGTCCCTGGATGGGTTTTGCTGGCCGCTGACAGCTGCTGCTGCAGAGCACTTGCTTCTGCCTCCTTTGAGGTGGGACATTACAGCAGGACCTGTGTGGAAAGAGCAATTTCAGGTCAGAAACTTTCCTCTGCAGGGAGGGGAGCTGACAGGGGAATTTGAGATTTAGTCTGAAATAACGCTGACCCATGGCCAGGCTGCTCACCAATCTTCTTGTGCCAGACCAGAGCTGTGAGTGCTGAGGGCAGCACAAAGCAGGACAGAGCATTCAGCTCTGGGGGGAGTCAGCAGCACAGCCCAGGGTATTGCTGGGGAGTGGGGTGAAGCTGTTCTGCTGAGGTGCTGCTGAACATCTTCAGCTTCATCAGTTCAAAGCAGAGCCGAGCCTTCCTGGAGCTTGAAGTTAAAATTGTGAGCCCTTGGGTGATTTCTGCCAACTGCTGTGCCAAGGTTGCAGCTGCAGGAGCTGTGTCAGCCTTGCAGCAGCAGCACTGGGGCTGTGCAGCTACAGGAGCACCGACAGCTCTGCTGTGCTCTCAGTGAGCAGGTGACCTTTGCCTGATGAATGGCTGAAGTGACTCCTACCTGTCATTTAAAAGCAACCCTTGGCCTTTGCCACTGTTACCAGGATAAAGCTTTTCTCTCTCAAAATGCCCAGTGTGATTACAGGAGGCCTGCTGGCTGCACTCAGAGCAGAGTTAACAGTGGCAAGTGGCCACATCTGCCCCTTGTGTGAGGACATGCAGCCAGGTGCTGTGCTGAAGCTTGGAGGTGCACACAAAGTATGAAACTGAGAGGCTCAGCTGTGCAGGAACTCTGGTCTGAAGTTGACAAAATTGTCTGAATCTGGGGCAGAGCGAGGTGAGCTGGCTCCCTGTGGTGCTGCCAGACCAACTTTAAACCCAGCACCCTGAATATCACACCAGGGAGAAGCAAGTGGGAAATGCAGCTGAAGAGCTCCAGGCAGAGATAAACAGAGCAGGAACAGGGACATGTTCCTCAGAGTGCTCTCACCTGGAGAGTGCTGCTCCAGCAGTGCTGCCAGAATTCCCTTCTGACACTGGTTCTCCTCATTTCAATAGATTTGCTTAAGTCTTACTCATCATGGCAGTGGCTAAATCAAGCTCTGGGTGATGATCTTTAGCAACCCCGATGTGGCAAGCAGGTCTCCAGGGGTAAGGGAAGTGATGCAGTCCAAGCTGAGGAACATAAAAAGGACCAAAGGCCACGGGCACATGGGGAAATACTGTGGAATGGATGATGGCAGCTGGAGTTTCTTCTTCTGGTTGGGGTGAATCTGTTGTTGTTTGAAGGCTGCCAGGGTTCACACATGGGCCATATAGAGGCAAGAGGAATGGATAGTCCTGAGCCCAGGAACAAGGTCAGGATGGCTAATTTAAAGGACATGGCCCTGCTGGGGTATCTGGAAAAACAGTGGGAAGTGGGGTGAAGTTGTTTTGTAAGCCTGATGTGTCTACTAACAAAATTTTAAGCTGCTTATTTTACTACAGTGCCCTCAGGACTGGATCTTTTCTTTAGTACACTGCTAATCTTTATGCTAACCAGACTAATGCTTAATGGCATTATGCAGAAAGTCAAAGGAAGGTAACCTAAAAGTAGCATTCACACTCCACCCTGAAGAATATAGATAAGCATTCAAAAGTGTTTACAGGGCTGTTTACTGTCTCCACCCCCTTGCTTTTGGTGGGAGTAGTGTAGCCTTTATTTTTATATTGGCTAAGTGAGGAGGAAAATTCAGTTGGGAATGTGGAGCAGCAGAGTGACAAAGTGAAGCCTAAATAATCTCAGGGTTGGTGGTGGGTGAGAAGAGGACCCCTTTGCCCTCAGCTAGGGGGCAAACCAAGCAGCTTTACACAGCAGCATGAGTGTCACTGTGTTCTTTGGAGAACTGGTGGCATGGTCACACCCACCCATGGTGAGCCTGTAAGGTCACCAGCACCCACCTAGCAGCAGTGCCCCTCCCCAGCTGCCCCTGTGGTGATGCATGTGCAGGGCAGCACACCTCCAGCAGGCTGGTGGGGGTGAGGAAGGGGATAGCCAGCCCTCTGAAATGGAGAGGGACAGCTGGCAGGGACTGGGTGCCTTCCCAGCTCCCTGAGACCAAACTCCTGTGTGTGTCTCCTCATGTCAGTGCCTCAGCTTCCCATTCCTGGGCCTCAGGTACTTGGCTGTGCTGCCCCTTAGAGATGTGTTGGCCACCTTCCCCTCTACTCTGCTGGCAAACTTTCTTGTGCTGCCCTCCTCCTGACTGCAGGGTGTTCTCTTTTTTATACTCCAAAATTACAACTCTTTTGTTGCTCGTATTTTGTTAAGCTAATGGTATTCACAGACCAGCTTTTGTTCAGCTGAAGTCAAAGCCCAGGACTGTTGGCATGGGTGTAGGGTCTGAGGCTACAAGAAAATTTATTTTGGCTAAAGAAAAGATAAGCCATTGCTTTGCAGAAAGGTTTACACTTGATCCAGACATAGAAAAGCAGAAGTTCTTGTACCCAGTTCTCATCACCTCATAGGAATAGAGGCGTGCAGGGTGGTGTTTGACAGGATAGGTTCAAAATTGATTGATTAATGCTCTGTCTGCCATTCTTTTAGCTACATCATCGAGAAAGGAGTGTGTTACCTGGTCCTGTGTGAAGCTGGATTCCCCAAGAAGCTGGCCTTTGCATACCTGGAAGACTTGCACTCAGAGTTTGATGAGCAGCATGGCAAGAAGGTTCCAACAGTCTCCAGGCCCTATTCCTTCATCGAGTTTGGTGAGGTCCCTCTCCCTGTGGCTAGTCAGGAAACTTCCATCTGGGAGGGAGCAGTGGCCATGGGATTCTCTGCAGCTTGTCCTGTGGAATTGACAACTCAAATTCTCCTTGGCACTAGAGACATGGGTGTTCTGAGCAGGAGAATAGAGAAGTGGTATGGAAGTGGTGCATGTCCTTAGATTCAGATTTCCTACTTTTAGTCTTTGGCCTCATTCAAGTGAATATTTGCGTGTAGTCTTCTGGCTGTCGCAGCAGTGCTCCCACTCCTGCAGCCAGGCAGCTCTGTGCTAGGTGAGACTCCCCCTGACAGCCCTGTCTCCTTCCAGACACCTACATCCAGAAAACCAAGAAGCTCTACATTGATAGCCGGGCGAGGAGGAACCTGGGCTCCATCAACACAGAGCTGCAGGATGTGCAGAGGATTATGGTGGCCAACATTGAGGAGGTCCTACAGCGAGGAGAGGCCCTGTCAGGTACTGGGAGTGGCCAGGGTTTGGCACACAGTGCTGTCTCCTGGGGCAGCTGGGTGGGCAGAGCGTCCTGAGGGAAACACTTGACCCTGCTGAGAAAAGCAGTGAACCCAGTGGGTGTTCCAGCTGGATCAGCTGTGTTCTGAAACAGCTGGCGGGTGCTGGTGCTGCTGTGGGGGACACCAGCCCCTCTCCAGCTCGGGCAGCTCTCATCCCAGCAGGACAAGCCCTGGGCACAGGGGGCACAGGGCACACTGCCACGTGAAACTGCTGTGCTTCCAGCTGCTCCAGAGAAACTTGTACACTTAATGGAACATTTGGGGAATGCTCAGTTAAACCTAAACCCTCTCCCCTTTCCCTTGAACAGCTCTTGATTCCAAGGCCAACAACTTGTCCAGTTTGTCCAAGAAGTACCGCCAGGACGCCAAGTACCTGAACATGCGCTCCACGTACGCCAAGCTGGCGGCCGTAGCCGTGTTCTTCATCATGCTGATTGTCTATGTGAGGTTCTGGTGGCTGTGAGCTGGCCCAGCCATGGAAGAGGGAAAGCCAGTGGCCTGGCAGGTGAATGTGTGCAGGACACTGCTCATGGGGGATGTGCATTAGAATCCACACAGGACCATCACCTTCGCAGGAGTGTCCTGGAGTTGTTAGGTGACACCTGGCTACTGCATCTCTTAGTGGAGCCTAACAATAGGTGTGAAGGCTTGTTGAGTGCAGGCTTTTCCTCTGAGGCAGTTTGCACTGGGATACTGCAGAGTTTGGCCTCCCAAGGTTCTTCCCCCTCCCGGGGCACTCTGGGAACAGTCAATCAGTGCTGTTTAGCATAATCATATTGTACATCCTCCTGCTGAGTAGCTCTAGTGGGAACTGGACTCTAATGAACATTCCTTGTGTTGGTAATGTTTGCTTTTTTAGAATCTGGGTCTGCAGTTCTTTTTCTTTCTTTCTTTTTCAAGACTCCCCTGTTTGCAGGCAAGTATTTCACTGTACATAAACCAGCTTTCACCTCTGTCAGAATACCTGTTGAGTGTTTTGTGTCTGACATCCTGGCTTGTTACACTTTAAATTGCTTTAGGAAGAAATGGATGTTAAACTATGCCTTAAAACACATTCTGTCCAGTACTAGGAGGGGCAGTGGAAGGCTTCTGTATTAACTGGTTCTGCAAAGTTAAACTCCACGTTTTAAGTGTCCACTCTCCCTCTCCTGACAGCTGTGTGTGACAGTATGTTTCCACATGAACAGGGTGTGTAATTCAGTGCCGTTGGAACGGGCACAGTGCAAACTATGTCAGCACTCTCTATTTTTCCCTTCTAGCTGCAGATTCACTACATTATTTCCTTCCTTTTTATAACTGTGCTTTCCTTCCAAAATGTGTCAAAACTGCCAGCATTTCATCTCTGGGATCATTGTTTTATTTCTCCCTCTT
>NW_005054421.1:908247-909885 GCF_000277835.1 Geospiza fortis
TGAATGTTGTTGTGAAGAAAAGGCAGTGTTCCTGTAAAGAACACTACATGAAGGATTAAGATAACTTCAAAACAGTGAAATCCTTTAGAAACACCACCTCTTTTACCCGTGGTCATCTTCTCCCTACCTCACTTGGGAAGTTGAAACTGTAGGTGAAGAAAAACTCATTATGGGGCAGTAGTATAGAGCTTCTTCTTTCTTATGGGCCAATCTCTATATCACCAGTGTAATGTGATTTTTTTTAATAATTTTTTTTTTGGTCCACCTGTGCTGAGAATAACATTTTAGCAGATTTTGGTTTTATTTAAAAAAAAAAAAAAAACAAAAAGGAGAGAGAGAAAAAAGAAACCCCACAACTCAGGCACTCTGCTGCACTCAAATGTCTGCCACTTGGTAGAGGAAGCAGGTGGTGTCACAGAAGGAAGTGTCAGGACTTCCCAGCACCTTTTACAAGCACATAACCTTGTGTAGTTCTGGATGTATAAACTGTGACCTGGAAGTGTTTCCTGCCACGGGATGGGAAGCACAGCTGTTGTCCTGTCTGGGAATGCTGCCCAGCTTGGCACCTTGTTGGACTGGCAGAATGCAGTCAAGCACTCGTCCACCGATGAACCCAGCAACTCTGAGCTGCCACATAGTCTAAAGTAATCCGGTTTCTGCATGATGCCTCTAAGTGTTACTTTGTAGGTTGCTTTATTCTAATTACTATAATGATTTTAAGTCCTTTTAAGTGGTGTCCCTAGCAGGTGAACGTCCCAGTGCTGTAGGTCTGTGTAAGGGAGGTGCTGGAAGGTCTCACCGCTCAGACACCGACCGTCCGTGGATTGTTGTGATTGAGGGGGTGATGTTTCTGCAGCACGGGGCAGCTCAGGGAGCCGCTGCCCTCTGCAGCCCCAGTGTCAGCAGGGAAATAAATGCTTCTGAAAAATCCCCTCTGTGGCGTGGAGTGTTCTGTGTCTCGTTCCTGTGACCCTGGGGGATGCTTTCCTTCCTTCTCAGGAGGGTGAAGACCCCATAGATGGAACCATCTGGGATAAGGGCTCCCTTTTGGAGGCAGGGCTAGTTGAAAGACATGATCTTGACCATCTTGTGCCAGACAAGGTTATAGCAGGGGTCTCTCCCTGCTGGCACATCTCTGCCTGTTGCCAGGAAACCTCCTTGGCACAGGCAGAGTTTTATGGGGACAGTTTTGTGGCCACGCTGTTCAAGCAGCACAAACTGGGAGTGAATGAGTGGGATGTGTGTCCCCCGTGGGCTGTGCCAGCGTGAGCTGCGAGTGGAACTGCGAGTGCCGCTTGCTTAGAGGGGTGACAGGAGTCCTCCTCTCCCACAGGCCAGCCTGGGCCTTCAGGGAACACCTTACGAGCAATTTCCTTACTGCGTTCAAAACGTGGAGCCCCCTTTCTAACGGGGAGGGTGCTGCTGATACTGTTCCGTGCGAGGGATGTGTGCACAGGGTGTTGCTTTGCTGGGGTCTCTGCACCTCCTGCGCAGCCAGGTGTGAGCTCAGCTCCGGTCCGGCTGCTCGGGCAGAGGGGCGGAGAGGCCGCTGCCCTTTTCTCCGTGTGTTTCGTGAGGGCTGCTCTCGGATGGAGGTCCCGCTGCAGCAGGGGCTCGGTGCCGGGGCTGTGCGGTGGT
>NW_005054421.1:910125-912030 GCF_000277835.1 Geospiza fortis
CATCTCCTAGGCAGCGCTTTTCATGTCGATTCCTGCTTCTGAGGTCCCCCTGTGCTTCCAGGGGCTCTGAACAGCCTTTGTCCGCTGGGCAATCCCCCAGCTGCTGCGCCTGTCCCCCCCAGCCTGGCAGACACGAGGGGTTCTGTCCCGTGTGGGGCACACGCGGAGCAGAGGGGGCCGATCTGGGAGCAGAGCAACGTCCTGGCGGCTCTGCAGCACCTGAGCCTCTGCTTGGGTGGGTTTAGAGAGCAGAGCTGAGCTCAGCTTTCCCTTTTCCTGCACTGTGCCCATTGGCACTGGGGAAATATTGGCACGGGGTACAGGCAGAGTGCAAAAGAAGATGCTCGTGCAGGGTGTCCTGAGAGCTGCTCTGCTCATCATGTGAGCACGGAGGTCAAAAGCTGTCAGTTTTGGCAGCTGACACCCCTCAGCTCAGGTCGGGGCACCCCTGGGTGTCTCTGTGCTGTTTGGGACAGTGCCTGCTGCAGGGAGCAGGGGCTGTGTACCAGGGACATGGCTGTGTCCGTGTGCCCCACTGCCCACTGGGGGTTACACCACTGGGCACGCCGGGTTTGGGTGATGGGGGTTTCCTCCCTGAGTGACACAGCGAGAGCAGACAGGCAGAGCTGGTTCCCAGAGGCTGCCAAACCTACCAGGGGTGGGGCACGAGTGGAGAGGAAGAGTGCACCAGGATGGCAAGAGCTGGCTGGGTGCTCCAGCCACTCTGTCAGGTATGAACCAGGTCTCACCTGGCACAGGCTGTGGCTGCTCTCTGCACTGGCTCCACTCTGGGAGAAGGAGGGTTTTAGTTTCTGTGTTGACTTGGGCACCAGCTGCTTCTGCTTTGAAGCAGCTCCTCACACTTGTAAACCCCACTTTTGAGTAGGTTTTGAGAAAGATCCAGTTCCAGCATCTTTTCCTCTGGGATCCCAGGGACAGTCTGGCCACAGATGGTTTCTGGAAGCTGTTTTGCCGTGGGTGAATGTCCCAGTGGTGTGGAGGGTTGTGCTTGCAGCACCTGCCCAGAGCACTCCACACCAGAGAAGTGCTTGGACAGCAGTGGCCAGGGCAGCAGGGCTTGAAGTTCAGCCTTTGAACACCTTGGTCCTTGTTCTCCTTCCCTGTCTGGCCAGGCTGAGCTGCCACAGCTCTGGAGGGCTCTGAATCCCACCAGGGCTAGGGGGGGATGTCCCACAGAGCCAGGCTGAGGACTCGGGAGGTCCCCTCTGCCCCTCACACTTCGCTGTGTTGCCTCAATGTGACCTTTTGGAAAGGAGGATGTCGATTTTCTGCCACCCAAAAATGAAGGTTTTTCCGGGGCGGGGTGCTGGGTTGGCAGCTGGCCAGGGACAGCTGACTGTGGGACCAGCCCTCCTGCAGTGGCCTGAGTCAGTGCCACATCCTGCCCCAGAGCACCCCGAGCTGGGCCATCTCCCTGTCCCCTGATGCAGCTGGGCTGGTGCTGAGCACCCAGCAAGCCCCAGGGCAGGGTTTGGGGCACCTGCCGAGCCCTGTCCCTGTTGGTCACCCCCGTCTGAGCTCTTTGAGGGTCGCTGAGCATCCTGCACTGGGGAGAGGTGGGGTTGGACTTCTCCCCCGCAGATACCCTCCTGCACTTCCTGCACAGTCTCTGCCCCCTCTGCCCAGACGTATTCCCGGCTCTGCTTTCTCTGGAGCAGCCATGCCACCTCTCCTGCCCAGCCTGTCCCCTTCTCCCCTGCCCTGTGCAGGGTTTGGGTGCCCTGCAGGGCTGCCCCGGGGTTTGCCCGCAGCTCTGAGCCCTGCACAGCTCACACGGCTGCTCCCAGCTGCTGCATTCACGTCTGAGCTCACAAACCCACCGCAGGGGACAAAGCAGAAGCTGGGCAGTCCCTGCTCCCCTCCCCACCCCAGCGGGGCTGCTTG
>NW_005054421.1:912135-916294 GCF_000277835.1 Geospiza fortis
CCCCCCCCCCCCCCCGCCTCTCTGGCCGCCGCAGCGCCCTGTGCCTCCCTGGCTCGCTGCCATGCTCGCTGCAAACGGGATTCCCCAGCCCCAGCGCGGCACAGCTCCCGGAGCAGCAGCGCACCCTCCTCACCAGCCACAGCTGGGGCACCCCCAGACTGGCAGCAGGGACAGGATTTGCATAGCAGAGCAGAACAAAATGCGCTTGCAGGAGCTACAGTAACCCCAAATCCTGCACACTGGGACCTGTGGTGCCCGAGCCTGGAGAGCCTGAGGTGTGTGTGGCTCCTCAGGACCTTTCCTGGGGTTCATGTTCCCCCCTTCACAGCCATGAGCCCCTTGCTGCTGTGATGGCATCTTGTCCCAGGTACCCACCTTGGCACAGGAGGGAACTCTCGAGAGGAGGGACAGGGCAGCCCCAGGCTCAGTTTGGCTGCAGAGCAGCACGAGGCTCCTGCCCGGTGACAGGAGGGACACAACAGCCAGTCTGGGGACTGAGGCCGGGCTCTGGGTGCCACAGGAACAGGAGGAAGCCCCTATCCTGCTTTGCTGTGCCCCCAGAGGCTGGGGGAGCACAGCTGCTGGGGGCTGTGCCCGCATGGCAGTGTCACACCATGGCACAGGAGGGCTGGCTTGCCCGGGCTGTGTGTGCACTGGGAGAGGAGAGGGATTTGCCTGCTGCCGATTGCTGCTGCAGCTACCTAGAGGCTGCTCAAGGTCAAGAGGAGAGTTACAGATTCCTGTTTCTTCAGCCAGCCCTGGATACAGACCCAAAAAAGGGAACCCAACGATTGTGGTGAGCAGCTGCCCCTTCCTTGAGCCACGGCCACGCCACGGTGCCAGTGACATTACAGCGCTGCCTGTGACCCCGAGGGTGACCACAAATCCCTCTCTTGTCCCACTGCGTGCCCAGAGCCAGCGGCATTTTGGGAGCTTAATGGCCACTCTGTAGGTCAGACCAACTTTGGTAAAAGCTGCGCAACTCCATCTGCAATTTAAATCCTCCAGGGGCTGCTGAGAGCAGGCAGCTGAGGCAGAGGGTACAAATTCCCCTGGTGATTAGCAGCACAGGCAGAGCAGGGAGCCCAGAGACAAGGGCTTGGTGCAGAAATGCCTTTGCACTTCTCTGTTTCTTTTTAAGATGAAGCCGGCTGGCAGGTAAGGTAATCATGGCATAAGCCAAGTCATGTGGATGTTAAGAGTTTGCAGACGAGCCACAGGACAAGATATTTGCAGCACAGGCACAAGGCTGCCAGCCCTGAGGATTTTGTTGGAAGCCTCTCTCCCTCCTGCTTTTCTTAAACCTCTTGGCTGCTGACATCTTGTAACTATGAAACACCCTCAGCTCCCATTTTAAGGGGGTTCCAGCTTTCCTGATCACAAAAGAGAAAGCTGGAACATTTGACTCAAGCTTGTTTGTCCTAAGGACCCCCAGATCAGGGCAGGTTATCTGGGATAAAGGCAACGTTTATCTGGGACAACAAGTAAAACCAGGGATGCAAGGCAGGCATTGGGGTGTGGGCTGAGCTGGGGTCTGGATGCCTGAACCACCATCAATGCCACTGAAATTTACTGCAAGAAAACACAATTTGTTCTGAAAAAACCAATACAAATCTGTTGAAATCAGCAGTTCCTCCAAGGTGGGGGACAGAGAAGTGCCATGGTCCTCACTGACCAGGTACAGACACACAAAAAGCACCTCAGAATGTTCAAATGCATTTTGCCTTCTGTGAGAGGAGCAGGGGTGAGCACTGCGGAGCCCCCAGCACATCTGCCTGGCAGAATTCCCTGGCTGGACAGAGGTGAGGCATTTGGGATCTGGGGAGCTGCTGCCCCTGGGAGCTTTCTCTGAGAAAAGTGCATGGATCCTCTGTGGAACCAAAATCACGGCAGAGAGAGACTCTGAGTGGAGTCACAGGGAGGGCCTGATCTCCCAGTCTTTGTCAGACAAAGTGCCAGGATTTCCCTGACTGCTGGGGCCATTTAACAAACTCTGCCGTGGATATGGAGCCTGCCCAGCTCTCCTAACCCCTCCTCTGGCATCGCTTCCAGTGGCCCAGTGCACCCAGCCCTGTGCCAGGCACCCTGCCCGACCAGCAGCTGCGGCTTGGTTCCCACACCCGGGTGAGACACTGGGGGCAAAGAGGGGCAAGGCATGGTCAGAAACCAGGCAGAAACTGCAGGAAACCTTGCAGAGCTCTCCAGTCCCAGTGTCTTCTCTGGGTGGGGAACTGGGGCTCAGGTGGTTTGTGGTAGGGCTGCATGAAGATGAAGCAACGCCGAAACACATTTCTAATTCCTCTGTAAAGGATTTATTGCTTAACGACAGGATCCTGAGGATAATGGGGGGCTAATTGAGGAACTTTGGCTTGGGGACACAGTGAGGCACCTGTCCCTGTCCCCTTTCTGCTCTGCTCTGTGCATTCCCTGCTGGCACAGGCAGCTCACCGTGCCAGGGCAGCTCAGAGGAGCTTGGTCCTCACCTTCCTGCAGCAAAATCCACTCTGTCCATCCGGATTCAGTCACTCCCAGCCTCTATCACGTAGAGGATCCACTGGTGTCTGCCCTCAGCCTTTATCTCCCCACCAGAGCTGCCGTGGGATGCTCTCTGCCATGAGCAGCTGAGTCCCTGTGCGCCATGAGGGCAGGGTCAGAGCAGAGAGAGAAGAGCAATCAGCAGGTTCCCCAGAGCTGCAGCAGGGAAGCAAAGCCTTCCCTCTTGCTGGCCGGATTCTCCCACTGAGCCCCAGCTGCCAGCTGGAGCTGCTTGCTCCCAAGAGCTGTGCCAGGGAGGCCGTGGATCCTGTCCCTGTGCTGGGGCTCGGAGCCTTGTGCTCAGGCCAAGGGAAACAAAGTGGAGGATGAGCCACTTCAAGGTCAGGGGTGATTTGTAATGCTCAGATCTGAGGGGAGCTGGAAATGGCAGCTCTCAGTGAAACACCAGAATTCCTCCTGAATTTGCACGCTGGGGGTCTGGCCTCCACCTCAGCAGGTGAGGAGCTGCAGGGAGGGCGGTGGGCCACGAGCAATCCCATGGAACGGCCACGATGGCTGTGAGGCACACCTGCCTGCCCACGAGCAGCTGCTGGAGCAGAACGGGAGGCTCTGGCAGCTGGGCAGGGTGGAGGGGACTTGTCAAGGGCTTACACTGGAATACCTGGAAAAATCATGATGGGGTTAGGGCACTGGCTGTCCAGCCCCACGCTTGGGAGGGACGCTGGGATCTGGAGAATTGCAGGGGGAAAACAGTGAGGTTTATTCATTGCCCCTGTCTCCCCCAGCCCCGGTACAATCCTGCCTTCACGGGCCAGGCTGCCGTGTCAGCACTGCACACAAAGGGCTCTCAGTCCTCGGAGCCTGAGCCAGGGCAGAAGGATTTTTAACGCTTTAAATGATAGCCGAGGACTGGGAGGGATCTTGAGGCTGAATCCAGCTGCTGTCCTCCTGAGACCTCTTCCGTGGGAACACAGGTCTCCTCCCGGGCTTTTGCAGCAGGAGCAGCTGTGGGGGTGAGCCGTGGGGCAGGGAGCTTGTCCATCTGTCCAGAGGCTCCCCTGCTCACTGGGGTCAGCCTCGGGGCCGAGGCTGGTTTGGGATTCCCATCCCGCTGGGCACAGCCCAGATCTGCTGCCTGCCCCCCACATCTGAGCGAAGGGCAGCGCAGTGCGGCAGCTGGAGAGCCCCCCGTCCTCCCCTGTGGGCTCCTGCCACCGCCGCCACCGCCCCGCTGGGGGACACCGTGTCCTGCCGCCCTCCCTCTCCGCTCCCCCGCCCCTGCTGCCATCCGCTCCCATCCCCGCTGCCTCCCATCTTCCGTGACCCCCACGGTGCAGCCCCTCAGTCCCCATCGCCCTCATCGCCCCCAGCCCCGGGTCCAGCTCCGCTCTCCCATTCCCCCATTCCCGGCTCGATCCCGGGTCCATCCCTGCTCCATCCCCGGCTCCATTCCCGCTCCATCCCCGGCTCCATCCCCGCTCCATCCCCGGGTCCATCCCCGCTCCGTTCCCGCTCCATCCCGGGTCCATTCCCGCTCCGTTCCCGCTCCGTTCCCGCTCCATTCCCACTCCATCCCCGCTCCATTCCCAGTCCATCCCCGCTCCATCCTCGCTCCATCCCCGCTCCGTTCCCGCTCCATCCCGCTCCATCCCCGCTCCATCCC
>NW_005054421.1:916859-917264 GCF_000277835.1 Geospiza fortis
CCCCGGGCTGCCCGGCCGGGGATGCGCTCGGCCCGGGGACCGAGCTGCGGAACGGGCAGCGAGCGGGAGGAGAGCGGTTGCGGCGCCCGGCGCTCCGCATACCTGCGCCGCGGAGCTTTGTGTGCGGGACATTCCTGCACACACACAGAGGGAATCTCTGCCTCGCCTCCTCCTCCTCCTCCCGCTGCTGCTGATCGGCCCGGGCGCGATAAAGCCATGTGTGCACATCTGAGGGAAGTGCCGCTTTTGGTCCGTTCCCCTTGCGCGCTGGCGCTCGCATTATGTGCGAGGCTTGTCCATAGCCATAACCGAGCGGATCTGGTGGAGATTGGTCTCATGGCATTTCCACAGCTCCTGCTCCCGGAGTGAATCCTGTGCGGTCTTGCAGCGCGTTAAAGCTGTCGA
>NW_005054421.1:917310-937326 GCF_000277835.1 Geospiza fortis
AGGTTAGGCTGCTCTTCAGATGACTCGTGAAGAGTGCAGCGATGGGAGAAAGTATTAGTGGAAGTCGTTTAGGGGTGAGCGAGCAAGACACTGGTATTTTCAGTACTTTTGTTGTTCAGCGTGGTTTTGGAGTGGAAATTGTTGAATGTGGCGATTTAACCACTTCTTGCTGGTTTGGATGCAGAATAGTTGGGTCAGTCAATCGGTCTGTTTTGACTTTGAAATGGTCAAATTAAAAATGGCCAGTATTTGTCTCCTGGGAGAAATGTTGTTGGGGTTTTTTCCAGTAATCCCCTCTGAAAGCCGATTTAGTTTTGCTAATATGTTGCAAGAAGGTGGTTGGAGTTAAAAAAAAAAAACAAAAAACTGTTTCACAAATGTGTTTTGGCTAGGTTTGTTCAAAAGGAGAATTAAAGGGTCTTTCAGGGGTAGGTGTCTTAGAAATAGGCTTTTGTGGTAGCATGGACTTGTGGTGCCTAGTAGCACCGTCATTTCTGGAAATGGCTTACACTGTGGCAAAACACTAATTTTGCAAAGACTAAATGTCGTGTCCACTTAGTGAAACTGTACTTTCATAGGAACAATTTGGCAGCTTATTGCTGGCCCTTTCCCCGAGGGGCCGAGAGAAGTAGCTGTGGCATCACCTGTTGTCACTTGCCTGGGTACTCTTGCCTGAGGTCCTCCCATGCTGCCGAAATTTTTTGCTTTCGTGGCTGAAATCTCTTCCTGGTGCTGAACAAAGGCTGGTCGGCAGAGGTGACAAATCCAGGCTGAAAGTGACTCCTGTTGTTGTGAGATACTGACCTGCATCTGCTCAGTATCACTCCCTGGGAATGGGAGCGGGAGCTGTGCCTTGAATTAATGGGAAAGGGAAAGATGAAGTCACCGAAAGGGTATTTTCGGGTGCATATTCAACTGGCTTGATGCTCTTGTGCAAGAGAGGGCAGGTACCTGATGTCAGCCCTCTTGGTCAATAAAGAGGAGGCTCCTGGATGCACGGAGCGCTTTGGTTTGGACTGCTCAGCCCTGTCTCATCATGCAAGCCCCATGGTGCAGCAACTCGCTTTTCCAGTTTAGTTTTGCAAAGGGCTGCAGTTGGAGGTGCAGTAAGCTGGGGTGGGGCAGCAACACCTGCGCTTTTGGTGAGGATACTTACCCGATAATTGCTGTGAACCATTCCCTTCTCTCCTGGCCCGCCTGTCAAGCCCACCCTAATTACCCGCTGTCGTTAACTCACCAGGCCGCTGCTGCTGCCTGCCAGCCGTGTTTCCAACAGGTTACAATCCGCTTTCAATCAGTGCTGTGCTGGCGTGGACTGCAGGCTGAGGTCTTTGGTATTCACCCAGTGAAATTTGGAGGACTTCAGATAACGCTGACAGTGCTGGTCTGCTTGATATGGATTTGCTTATGGGAGAGCAAGCTCGACTTGATTTTTTGAAGGTGTTGCCATCTATCAAATTTGTTCTTATCAAAGATGCTGATTTAGACTTTCAAAAGGGAGCGTTATGAAAATCTGGCTCACTCGCATCACTTCCTGCAGGGCATCACTTAGTCAGATTATAAATACGTGAAGATCCTCCTGCTCCTGTTCTCAGGACTTGAATCCTTGGGAAAGGAGGACTCACGCCTCTGGTGGCGTTTGGCATTTGAATGTCTTTCAGTGGATGGGTTGGGTTTTTGTCAACTTCCACAGCTACTTCCCTCCCTAATTTTTTTTTTTTTAATTATTTGCTGCTGTTGCAATAAGTGGATGATTCTCTTCAGTAGATCCTGCTCGGGTTCTCCCATTTCCAGAACTGGTGTCTGTGCCATGGAGAGTATGGGTGGCTGGCCTTTGAGCCCGGGACCAGGGGTAGGTGGAAAAGCAGTAGCAGGATTCTGGCAGCCTGTTTCTTCTGGGAATCTGTTTTACTTAGCATCAAACCCAAGCAGTTATTGTAACTGCCCAGGTAGTACAGTAACTGTGCAGTAGCTCCAGGTGTAACATCGTTTCCTTTGAGTTCGTACTCTTGGCTAATTGCTTCAGTGCAGCATGGATGCAGTGATTATTGTCACCCCTCCTTTGGGGCACCTTAGGGAAACATCATCCGTGTAGTGGGAAAAAGAGCTTTCCTAAGCACGTGTTTAAAAGTAATTTCGTGGATTTTTTATGCCCTCAGTTTCTCTGAATTCATTTTGAAATCATCTCTCCAGCAGAAGTCGAGGGCTTGTCTAGGAGATGCAGTGCTTTATATCATTCTAAGCAGGGTCATCTGAGATCTGCAGAAATAATCGTCTGTTCTGTTTAGAAAATAGTCTGTTCCTAGGGCACATGTCCTTTTTTTAGACTGCCATGGGGATGAAAAAAGAGCTTTGTATCTCAGAATGGCACGGGCGCCTGCTGTTTGTTCCATGCAGCAAGCCCTGCTCTCGCTCTCTGCCATAACAGAGCGCTGGGATAACATTTCTGCACGGGCACACATGTTCAGCCTTCACTTTAATGATAAAGATTTCCCATTTCTGCACGGGCACACATGCTCAGCGTTCACTTTAATGATAAAGATTTCCCATTTCTGCACGGGCACACATGCTCAGCGTTCACTTTAATGATAAAGATTTCCCATTTCTGCACGGGCACACATGCTCAGCGTTCACTTTAATGATAAAGATTTCCCATTTCTGCACGGGCACACATGCTCAGCGTTCACTTTAATGATAAAGATTTCCCATTTCTGCACGGGCACACATGCTCAGCGTTCACTTTAATGATAAAGATTTCCCATTTCTGCACGGGCACACATGCTCAGCGTTCACTTTAATGATAAAGATTTCCCATTTCTGCACGGGCACACATGCTCAGCGTTCACTTTAATGATAAAGATTTCCCATTTCTGCACGGGCACACATGCTCAGCGTTCACTTTAATGATAAAGATTTCCCATTTCTGCACGGGCACACATGCTCAGCGTTCACTTTAATGATAAAGATTTCCCATTTCTGCACGGGCACACATGCTCAGCGTTCACTTTAATGATAAAGATTTCCCATTTCTGCACGGGCACACATGCTCAGCGTTCACTTTAATAAAGATTTAGTGCTGCAGAATGATGGAACACTTGGGAGAAGAGGCGAGCATGGCTCCCGCCTGCCAGATTGCCATGGAAACACCAATACCTCTTCAGCTCTTTAATTGCCTTCCCTACATTTTTTTGTTGAAAACTTTTTTTTTTTCCTCCTAACTAAGTGCTTTATGTTGCTGTTCTGGATTTTAGGCATTTTGGCTTTCTTTGGAAAGCTGCAAATGGGGGAAGGCAGAGAACAGTAGGGGAGATGGAGAGCATGGTGACTGACAGTCTTTCAAACTGTGTTACAAGTTCATCCTAAATTCAGTGTCTATTACAATGGGAGTTTTTATCTGTAGTTTTTCAGCAGCAGCAGTGTCACATGAACTGTAGCAGCATCTGATATGTTATCAGTGTTCCTGCAGCTTCCTGGGCCTAAGACCCCAATGATGGAAGACTTAAACTCTACCTGTGAATCTACAGGATGGTTCCCAGCTCTGTTCTTAGGAGAGTTAATTAGTAGTTTTTGCTGGTCCTAGGTGTTTGGAATAGAGATTTGAACCAGATGATGGCAGGGCATGAGGTTCTGCATGTCCAAGAGCTTTGTGTAGTCAGATTGGCTGTTGGCATCCTCAAAGTAAAAAAAAACAAAAAACAAACCAAAACTGATTAAGTTCTTCATGTTTACAGGCTTGTTCTTCTGAAATCCACTGAAATATTTTCTGTTCACAATTGTTCACGCTTGTCTAGAGCATTAGTGAAGGAAAGCAGTTTAGATATTAAAGTTTTCTCTCCCAAAAGGTGTCGGGTGTTGGTTGAGTGCCTTCACACTTCTCTGAGCTCTGCTTTGCTTCTCAGTTGATGAGTCTTGCATTATCCAATTGATTTCAGGCTTTTGTGTGTAAAAACAGTGGAGATGTCTTAATCTGATTAAAGCAATTCACTTTACAGACAGCTTCCATGCCCTGTAGACAAGCTTTGTCTTTAACTACTACCCTCAGTGTGTGAAGTGCTAACTGGTCAGCTTGTTTAAATTCCCCAAATGTTAATGGTTTCTAAATCTGAGCTGGGTATGAGGCTTTACTGTTTTTTCACAGAGAAGATTTTGACCAGTTTGCTTCCTTCCCCCTGCATGTGCCTGCCATAGGGTGATCTTTTCTTCAGAAAAAAAAGGGAAAAAACAGAAAAAGCTATTTTCCTATTTTCAGCTAGCTGCTATTTACTAGTGGTTTCTTCCCTGCTATATAATCTCACTGGAGCTGTAATCTCTTGAGGTTAGTGAGCAGCGTAATTAGTCCTTTGTGGTTTTCCTCCAAAATTTGGTTATCTTTGGGTATTCTCCCCATATGTACAGCGCTGCTTACTCCTTACCAGCTCATCCAGCAGTTGTGTGTTGTGCTGCTGTGGGAGCATTTTGTCCCTTTCTGCACAAGGAGGACCTTCCTGCAGAATGTACCTCATGTTTCAGCATTAACTGCTTTCTCCACGCTCTGTTTTTCCTGAAGGGAATCAGCAGCTGTCTTTCTCTCCCTTGGAATTTGAGACCCCCTTGATTTGTTGTGTAACTGGTGTTTCTGGCCATGCTGATGGTCGTCCTCTTCAGAGCTGATCCACCTCTGTCGAGCAGCCCTGAGCTGGGATTTTCCATGCCTCGTCTTGTGTTGCTGTTGTTTGAGGGCTCCAAATCCTTTTTCCTCCTCTCCTTTCACACATAATGGGTAGCACAGTTGAACTGACAGGCTGATTCTCATGAATCTCAGTCGAGACAGAAAATTCACTGCCTGCATAAAGGTTATAGAAACCTATTTTGTCCTTTACTTTCTGTCTAGTCTGAAATGTGTTTTTAGCTTGACTTTTTTCCTATGTTCAAGTAGGTTGTTTTCCACCCACTCCCACAAGAAAGCTTTTGAACCGATGGGCAAGCTTTAACCATGTAGGACAAAGGTTTGGGTTCTGATTCTGAGTTTCTGTGAACATAATGAAACATTTTTGGGCAGCAAGAGGAGAAAGGCACATGTAGTGTCCTTCTGGGAGAAAGCTGTACCAGCGGCTCAGCTGCGAGCTCTGCCAGGCATTGCTCTCCCCTTACCTAAAATAAAACCTCTGGCCAGAGCCTGCACCCTCTGAAACGCAGGATAATCAACCACAAAGCTACAAGAAATCAGCTTTATAATGTCTTTCTCACAGCATTAATTGTTTTGGTATTTTTAATATCTATTTCTGCCTGACTTTTTCTAAACTTGTGGGCGAGGAGTTTATTGGCATTACTTTCCTTTGGGTAGTTAGAACAAAGCCCTTTCAGACTTGCTCTGGTTATGGCTTGAGTTCCCTATAGCAAAGTTCTCTCAAAAGCTGAACTCTGACACAGCTTCTGATCTTAATCCTACACTATTTCTTTGAAATTTATAGCCCAGAAAATATTTGAATTTATAGTAGGCAGATGACGTGTGGAAACCAAATCACAACATCCAGATAATCTTGGCATCGTAAAGAACATTGAGGCAGAAACAAAACTTTTCCCCCTAGATTTTAACTGTCTCTTTAGCCAAAAAGAAAAATTAAATCTAGTCATAATTGTGCCCCAGTTGTGAGCTTCAGATTTGGATGTCGTAAATTCCAGCATTCCCTATAGTGTATATTGTGCTCATTTTACAGCAGTGGTTATCTAGTTTTCCCTCTGGCTTTGGAAAATAGTCTTGGTAGGATGTGAAATGCCAGGTTAGAGTTTGCATCTCCGTGCAGGCAAGGGTTGGTATGGACTCCAGGCTGAGTGGTGTCACTTCAAGTGCTCATCTTGCCTGCACTCAGGAGCCCTTTCCTGAGAAGTCCTTCAGCCTTGGCTGCAGCGGCTGCTGGAAATTGGGTGCTCCTTTCTGGCAGGGCCTGCCCTCTCCAGGAGAAACCAATCTTTTGAAAACCAGGGGGTGTCTTCCCAACATCCCTGTAATGTGCCTAAAATTCACGAGGCTAACCTACCTTCTGGCAGGCTATGGCGAGCACAACAATTCAGCATTTCTGTTTGTGTTAAACACAGAAGAAAACTGTCCAAAGCAGCTGTCAGAGCCTTGACAGTGTGCTGATGCTGTCTATATATGGCTTCTGGAAAAGTGGCTTTATCTTTTCAAGGCAAGGCTGCCTTCTCTCGTGCTGTACACACCAGAGTATTTCCAGTTCACACAATGCAGGCAGCAAAACAAACTTTTTGTGCTGGCTGAGGTAGAAGGTAGTTTCTGGCACTTTCCACTCTTGATCTCAACATGGTAGAGTAGCAGAGAAGTAGCTTTTGAAGTGATTTGTGTTGAAATGCCTTGGTTTTGCATGTGTTGTGAAATTTTTATGAAAGATATAGTGAAATACAGGAAGACAGTGCTTTGTGCACACAAATGCTAATTTTACTGTGAGAACTGTAGTCTTCTATTTCCCTTGTGATTTCTTTTTTTTTCCAAGAGAAGTCACATGATTCTTTACTTATTTTAATATAGAATATGGCTACATTTACATTCATTTCAGCTGTAGTTGCATTTCAAAGCATGCCTATTCAGTCTAAGGCTGAAAAAGTATGAAATATTTTTGTGTTTGTTTTCTTAGCTTCTTTGACTTCTGAATTACTATAGAGAAAATATATCCCATTGTCTCTGTGAAAGAACTTTAAAGGCTCATAGTAGTTTTATGACCTGCTAAACAGCAGTTCAAGGTGGGAATAATTTGTCAAAAACCCCAGGAAAATTAATCATTACTTTGCTAAAGCCTCTCTGCTGTGTCTGTATTTGCCTCTAGCAAACCAAGTTGGAATCCTTGGTTGGGATCCTTCCTGTGACCCTGCCAGGCTCTTGTTCCCCTCTGTGTGCCTGTGCTGGAAGGTGTTTTTGGCCAAGTGCTGGTTAAGCTTTTACCATGTGGGTTACAAAATCAACTGGCCGCTCAGTTCTCACTGGGGACGCGGGTACTCGACGAGATTACAAAATTGTGTTTGAAAGCACGAGCACAAAAGAAATAATCCTCTGAGTATTTGCTTCACTGGCTCGATTGGTGTGAGAGGAATGGAAATTCAAGGTGCTGGGATGGGAACACCAAGGCTGGTTCACCTCCTGGCTCTCTGAATGTGGCACAGGTCGCTTTGACCCCCCTCCAGCTCCCCGGAGAGCCCTGGGTGGTGGGAGTCCCTGGAGTCCCAGCACTTTCCCTTGGCCACAGAGCAGTTTCTCTTGGACACGGTGTAACCCAGCCCTGCTAACTAGAGCTAATCTTTGCTGTGAAAACAAGCTGCTGCGGTGGTAGACAGCGGCAGATGAAGTTGGAGTCAAAGCCGTGTGGAGGTTGCAGTTGAATGGGACAGAAATTGTCAGACAGGTGCAAGTGAGGCCGGGTGTCCCTGCCTGCTGTGGGGGAATGCCGTGCACAATCCCTGCTAATGTTTCTGTCGCTTGGTAACCCTGACCTGGGGGTTATCTCAAAGGGGCTCAGAGTGGAATTTTGTTCATTTCCTGAGAGCTCTGCAGAGGCAGCGCCATCCAAGTGCCCCTTTTTCAGGAATCAAGTCAACAGCAGCAAGCATACTTGTGTTGTGGGAAACACTGATAATTTTCCCGGGGTTCTGGGTTGAATTTAGCTGTATTCTCTATAGGGATTGCAAGTGAAACGTTCCTATAGTGCCTCGTAGTGCGTGTGACCTGTTTATGTGCTCAGGGTTATTGAGAAATAACACTTCAAGCCCTGGACTGCAGAAGCAGAGTCTGTTCCAAGCTGTCCAGTTGCTGGACTGAATTTGCTCGGGTTGCAGGGAGAGCTTAGGGGGACTGCTGTGTTAACTCTTCCCAGTCCCATTCCTTAGTCACCAGCACATCAGGGGTGGTTTGCACCAGTTCTCCCTGACGCCCCTTGCTGAGTTTGTTTTGAAAATTTAGTACCATTTGAGGAAAGGAAAACCATCTTTATTAAAAAAAAGGGAGGAGGGCAATCAACCCTCCAACAGCTGGCTGACAAGTGGGCAGTTTAAGTGGTTGGATATTATTGATGTCTTTAGGTGCCTTTAATTAAGGTTGGCTAAATGCTTTCCCAAATGCAATAAGGTTGTGGAAAGGCATGGAAGGGTGTGAGTTTGGGGCCAGGAGACAGAACTGGAGGCTGGGAAGAGCTTGTGATTTTTGGTCTGTGGATAAGCTCAGGACAGGACCCAGCTGATGTGATTCTGAGAGCTTTATCTGGTACTTTGGTGCTGTTCAAATGGCAGGCTGTGGTCTAGGTGGAATGGCTCAATTTTTGTGGTTCCAAAGTGCCCTCTGCTCCTGCAGATTTTCTGTCCTGGTCACTTTGGAGTGCTGCTTCAGGTCCCTGTGAAGGGAAAAGCACTTGTCAGAGCTGGAGGTTCCATCAGGACAGACCTCACTAGAGCTTCCTGTAGACTTGGATAAAAACTGGCTGGCCCTGAGCTGTGTCATACTTAATGCCTTTTTAAAAACACAGCAGCAGAAACGTCAAGTGTGAGTTACAGAGGATCTCCTTAGAAATACCAAATTCTTTGCTGAAAGTTGTCAACTGCTCTGGTGTTTTCCACTCACTTGCAAACACGATCCTGCCTGAAGTCAGAGGGCCACAACAGTACCTGTTGCGGCAAATTCTGGGTTGCTGGTGGCAATCAGCAGGTCAGCTCATGAGGGACAGATGCCCCTGTTTCAGTGCCAGGTACCCCTAGAGACAGTAAAAAAGAAGGAAAGGATTTGAGATTAAATATTCTGGAAGAAGGCTTAGGAGTAGCTGCTTTGTATTTCAGAGAATTTCAGCCCAGAATTTTGATCAGAAAGTGGTAACTGAGGACACTTAACCCAAAGTATGCAGGTGCCAACACGAATGTCTTTGGAGCTTGCTGAAATTGCTGCACACTTTGCTTTGAAAACCCACCTTCAAGAAATTCTGGAAAGATTTGGTTGCCTGATGAACAAATCTGTATTTGATTCTTCTTTCAGTCTGGCTCTTTTGATGCTGCCAGAGATGAAATTCAACTATGTGATAGCGTCTTTGTTTTTGTTCCAGTCCTATAAAGTTTTCATTCCCCTGAATACGCTAATGAAGCTTTGACCTGACATGTACTGTAGCTATGGGTTTGATGGTTGTTTTCTTTTCTTTTCTTTCAGCTCTGCAGTGTATGGATGACTCCAAGCCATGTGTTAATGAGGGAAAGTGCATTCCATATCAGAACGGTACAGGATATTGCAAGTAAGTTGGTTTCATTTCTAATCAATTTAATTACCCATTTTCTTTCCTTCAGGACCTTAGCCAGAAAGGAAGTGTGATTTTTTGAGATTCACTTAAGGGGTTTTTTCAGCATAACAGTTTTAGCACAGTTGGTGTTTCTTTATGATGCCTTAGTTCTTGTGTGCTAGGTTTTTGTAATGTAAGGAATCTGGAATTCTTGTTCAGTGTTTGGGTTTGGATCTTGTCAGTTGGATTTCTTTGCACTAGGTTGGGAACTGAGGCCAAACCCATCATAGAGGTAAACTCTGTACCTTGCTTCCAGACCCACAAGCTAAGTTGCAACTTGCTCTCCATCTTAATAGCTCACCTTACTTTATAGAGCTCCAGCCTCAATTTAAATATTTTTGAAGTTTTTCAGAACTATTCTGCACTCTGAACTGTGACAATTCCCTTCTACTGCTTGAGAGCAAGTAATACATGTGAGTTGCTAAAACACACTAACAACACCCCCAACCAAACATCCACATTTGTTTGCGTCTTGTAAATTGATTTTGGTAAATGCTGACACCCATCTTCACTTTGTTGCTGCATGGGAAGCTCATCAGCAGGAGCTTTGGCAGGGGGGGTGTTGTCTGGAGAACATCACATCTATTTAAATGCAGTTCACCTTTCAAACTGCAGTACTGAGTTGTTGTTTTTTTTTTTTTAATAAAGTGCTATTTTGCCAAAAAATGAACCTTCTTTGTTTGGTTGGGTTAATTTATTACGTCTGCAGTAACCAGACTATTTTCTAGAGGTTGTTTACTTCATCAGTTCAAGTTGTGTCATTTTCTAGCATGCTAAGACATTATCTTAGTGCCAGCATTCTTGAAATATTAGTGAATTTTCTCCTGTTGATTTGGCTTGGCTAACACAGAGCTGTGCTCCTCACATTTCTTTACACTTCCATCTTCCCTAACCACAACCTTTAGTTCTCTATTAATGTGGTACATAGAGCTTGATGTACTGAAATTGCACCTGTGGCACACAAAGGGGAAATCATAATCTCATTGGAGGCTCTCCTCAGGTTCAAATCAATACCTGATGTGCAGGAAGGCCACAGAAAAGCAAATATGTAACTTGTTATTCCCTGTAAGTTTCTTCTAAAATTTCTAACTTTTGCTGGTTCCTATTTTTTTCCTTTCCCGCCTTTTATATTGATGTCAGCTTAAAGGAGCTGCCCTTCTGAAAAGAGAGCAGGAACTTTTCCTGCTTTTCACTTCTATTTTGAGACTGAAACAAGAAATAGGTGTCTTCTGTAGGTCTTTCTGGTGGGTCCTTAAGCATGTTAGTCTGGAGCCAAAGTATCCATGTCACAATAAAGATAATAAACAAGACTGCTATTGATGTTGGTGCTGCTTTTACCTTCCTCAGGACATTTTCTCCAACTTGCATGTTCCTCTTAACCATGTCTTAACAATTGTTTTTTACAGCCTCTGTTGGTTCATCTGATTAACTTTGCACTGGTTGTGATGCAGTCCAGACCTTGACGCATTTCCCTCCTTACAATGGCAGCTTTGACCAGTGTTGCATTCTTTTTAGCACACATTTACAATAATAATGCTGCCTTCCTCCTTGTTGTGCAAAGTGCTCTTGCTGGTTTTAAACCTACCCCTCCTTCAAGAAACAGCTCAGCTCCTTTGCAGGTGCTGTCTTAACTGGAAAGGCTAACAAAGAGCTGTATACAGAGATTAGTAAGAACACTTTTTTTGCAGAAAGGAAGGAACAAAGTAGCAAAACCCACCTCAATTGTGGAGTCTCTACCTTTAGCAAGCTGATTCTTAGCATCCTGTTTTGGTTTTAACTTTTTTTTTCTTTCCTGCACTATGAGGAACTCTGAATAGGGGAACTTTCTCTCCAGTTTAGTAACCTAAATGACTTTCTGAATTTTTGATGGTTGTGAGAGTAGAAATGTTTTGCTCAGGAAACTGAATTTATTACTAAAGCAAGTGGCTTGGCTTCTAAGTCTGCAGGATCTCTCAATGATTAGCAGCATCTCCACCCCTTCCACTTTCTTGAAGTTATCTGCAGTACTTCCTTTGCTGGGCAATAAGTTATTATAACTGGCTCTCTTCCTCTTTCTGTGTCTCCTCTTGGCTGAGCTGTTTGTTGTAGTGTGTGGTCAGGCCATCCTGTCAGTCCTGCTGTCTCCTAGGTGAACTGCTGAGGGAGAACCTGCATCAGCAATAACCAAATGTGATAAGATATGAGTAAGCACTGATAACAAAACACCTAGTCTGGATATTTGGCCCTGCAGTGGATGGCAGCATATTGCTGAAGCAGCTTCCTTTGAACATCCTGTAGCATCTCCTCCATTAAAAAGGAAAGCTGGTTTTCTGCTGAGAAACCTTCATGGTGGTGTGTCTGGCATGTGTTATGGGAACAGTGAGTGTGACCCCTGTAAGGAAGCTGGGGTTGAGCTTTATCAGATTGCTGCTGTGAGTGCCCTTTAAGCAGCTCTGTTCCCCTGGTGACGCTGCTGGCCCATGGCTGTCCTTCTGTGGCACTGCTCGACAGAGTTACTGACCTCCTCTGACCTTGATTTTATATTTAGAAAATTACACATTCCTGTGTTTGCATCTTCCAAAGACAGATTTTTTGTGTGTGTGAGAGCTCTTTTCTGCACTCATTCAGTGACTCTCATGGTGAGGATGCAGGCCTTATTCCACAGAGTATGTCTGTATCTGCAGCAGCACTGGAGGGGACCCATCCTCCCAAGCTTTCTTGGTCCTGCTTTGACAAAAGGCAGGTTCAGTTTGGAGTTTGGCTTTGCTTTGCACTGTGATGGGTGGGGTTTTTTCCCCCTCAAAGCCTCTCTAGGCAGCCTTTTACCCACTGCAGTGCCAAACATGAAGGAACCTTCTCGTATCCTCTCATATCCCAGGAGAAGCAGGGTAGCAGTTCCTCGTTGCTCAATGCTGATTGTGACCATCACAGCAAAGCAATTTCTTGTCTCCCTGCTGCTGGATGACTGGGAAGCAGTGGTGGGAAGAGTCCATGGGCAGAGCTGTGAGCTTGCAGCATTTCTGCAGTTGCAGCAGGCTGGGGAGGAAGGTGTGGGCACAGGGAGCTGCTTCAAGGACAAGCAGAGCAGAGATTTTGGCATGGCTGTTTTCTGAGCACGAGGATCTGCTCCCTGCAGGTGGGTGCAGGATGGGGCAGTGCCTCTGCTTGGAATGGGGCAGGGCCCAAGAGCACAGAGGCTCTTGACTGGTTTCCCCCGTTCCACAGCTGTGTCCTCTCCCAGCTTCCCACCCCAGTGGCAGGGAGCAGAAGCTGTGCCAGGGAGAGAAGCAGAAGTGGGAAGGGAGTTGACACAGGGGTGCTGCAAGGTTTAGGGCCTTGCTACTTCTTGTGCTTGGCAAGCTTTGAGGACTGAGTTTTTGACCTTAGGACTGTCACAATTTGTGTATCCAGAAGTGATATCTGTACCTCTGTGAAACCAAGTGCTGCTTTAATACTGAGGTCTTCTGTTACTGCTGATGGTGTCAAAAACCTCAGAGCTGTGCTCAGTCAAATGGGGACATGGAGTGCCAAGAGGACAGTCTCCTGCAGCACAACCTTTCCTGCCCCAAGCTGCCAGGGTTTGTACAGCTTTGTGTGCCCCTGTCTCTTCAGTGAGCAGCATTTCTCCCACTGTGTGCTGAAGTTTGTGCACCTTTTCCATAGCATGATACAGTTTATGTGTAGACTGGCAACAGGAGGACCTCCCAAAAATGCTAAACTCAAAGCAGCAATGGCATGGCAGTAAGGGGCTTCTATCTTAATTCCAGCTGCCAGTAACTTCAACTCCCTTGCAAGGTTTTTGACCTACCTTTCCTTCAAGATGGACCTTCGTAAATGAATTTTAACTTGGATTTAAGAGGACTTCTGGGGCTGAGGGCAAGATCCAAGACCGCAGAACTGCTTCTGAGACTGCATCTGATATCTGCTTGGGATCTGTCTCGAGAGACTAATCACTCCTAGGCTACTGAATGGGGAATACCCACAGGAGACCTTGTAGCAGGATGAGGTCTGAGAGTTTTCCAGAAGAGGCCAAATGCAGAAGTTGAGAAGTTGTCCCTTTCTGAGAATGGTCTGCCCTTTTCTGTTTCCTTCTGTCTCCTTTCAGAAGTTAAAGGAGACCCTTGAGACCAGGGCAGAGGAAAAAGGGGAGAGTACAGCATAGCTAGCTAAGATTCTGGGAACAGAGTAGTGATTTCCAGTCACAGTTTTTTATAGTGAGTTACCTGTGTGCACCAAAAGCTCTTCAGAGCTCTGATGGGCCAGGAAAGCTGAATTAAACCCTGTGTGTTCAGAGTGTGGCTGCTGCTGCTGCACTGTGGAGTGGCTCTCTGCAGAGGCACTTTCTGTGGGCTGGGAACAATGGCTGAGTGCTGCTTTAAAGGCAGGGCAGGGAGGCCGTCCCATCCCAGCGCTCGCATTCAGGCTATGACGCATAAATGGGCGCCTTGAGACATGGGAAGGAACGTTTGTAAAGCGAACCAGAGAATCCTGTTCTGCCTCCTGAGAGGAGGTGTAGGTGTGGGAGTCAGAGCCCGGGAGCCAGAGGGAAGTCTGGTTAAAATCTGTAACAGAATAGCTGGGACCCTGCTCGCCTCTGTCGTCAGAGGGAATTTTTTATGCTCTTCGATGAAGCATCTTCCAATCAAAGTGGAGGAGAGTTGGGTTGGAGGGGGAGAGGCAGGACTACGAGGAAATGCTTCCCTTTGCCTTTTAAATTAAAACCATCTGCTTTCTTCTGTGCATCTCCAGATGATATCATGGGCCTGAGTAGAAAACTCCCATGAAATTCAAACATCTGGAAGTCTGGTTAGAATTGTCTATAAGGTGCATTTGAAGAGGCTGTCTCATGAGTGTGCCCGGGCAGACACAGTACAGCAGATGAGGAAGTTTTTCCAACAGACCAGACATATTTTCCAGAAGTCTATTGAAAGCAGGAGAGAACTAAGTTTTGGAAGGTAACTTTGGTGTGGTTCTGTGGCAGAAGAACCAAAAGCAC
Organism: Geospiza fortis; assembly: GCF_000277835.1. Classification (NCBI taxonomy): domain Eukaryota; kingdom Metazoa; phylum Chordata; class Aves; order Passeriformes; family Thraupidae; genus Geospiza; species Geospiza fortis. The sequence continues at coordinate 931,585 of NW_005054421.1, forward strand.
AGCTTTTGTGAGTCTTCTACCTTGATTTGCAGCATTAGGTGGTTAGAGTGAATGCAGCTCTCTGGGTTTGTGGATACTTCAAATTTGGATAAATACCTTCGTTTGGCTTCTATGTCTCTTGTTTAGCTCCATGAGAGCCTGAGCTAAGGCAAATGCAGGCTGGAGCTGAAAAGGAGGAGGGGAAAAAAAAAAGGCTGAGCTCTAAAGTATTTGTGCTGGAAAGTAGCCCAGAGAGAGTAAAGGAGAAGCTTTAATTAGAAGCAGCTGCATAGCTGATGCAGCCCACAGGACATTTTCCCATTTCAACCTCTCTCTAGCTTTCAGAAATCATGATTTGAATTAAGCTGTATGTGAAATTTGTTCTTAAAAGATTAAATTCCTGTTGAAGTAGGCTGAGAGACCTCATGTGCTTCCAGAAAGTGCCAGAACAAACTTCATCTTCCTGTTTCTTTTTCTGAGTGTTAAATGGAAAACTGAGGAGAAACAGTGGCTTTTATTTGGAAAAGATTTGGTTTCCTGTTCTGATCATGTCATTTGGAGCTGACACAAGCTGCTACAATTTTAAGCTGCTCTGTAGAAAAGTGGGGTTTTTTTTCCTCTCTAAAGAGAACTTGAAAGAGTAGGTTGGGATGAGAGCAGAGCAGGGGTGGTGGGAAGCTGGAGCTGCTGTTGGGTTTAATCATATCCTATAAAAAAGTCTGGACTTAGACTGCATGTTTTCAGTGTTTGCCTCTGTTCTTAGAGAAATTATGTGGTGCCCAACATGAATCAGGAGCAAATATTTGCAGTTTCGTCTACACCAACATTTAGAACTAAATTACTAGTATTTGTGCCTAGAAATGTTTTTGACAGGAGACATGGTCGAAAGTCTGCACTGTAGGTTTTTTGTTCTTTAACATTAAAAAAGGATTGCACTGAATTGCTGGAGGGCAAAGTTGCATCACTCTGTGACCAGGCACTTCTCCAGGAGGAGAACAAAATGGTGGGTACAAGGGCCATGGATACCTGACCTACCATCTTTCCATGGGCAGGCATGTTCCTCCTTCCAGATGAAAAGAGCTGAAGTTAAAAGAGGTTTTGCTGTTCCCTGTCGGGAGCACTCCCCCATGTTTTTCTGATTAGCCTCAGAAGATACCAGAACAAGCCTGGTCTTGGAGTGCTCTTCAACTTTGTACCAGAACATTTGTGTACAAAATGCTGTTTGTTTGTGGGTGATGGTTGTCTCAGAGCACATATCTCAGCTTTCCTTTTAATTCATACCAGCAATGCTCTTAATCAGTGTTTAGGCTCCCTTCTCCCTCTTGTCTAGGGACAACAGCCAAATGCACCTTCCAGTGTCCCTGAGTGTTAGGGGTTGGAGAGAAGATATGTTTTGGGGGTTTATTTACTTGTGGACAAAACATGAGAGGTTCCTCTAGACTTTCTGGTTCGCTTTACAGCTGTTCAATGAAAAAGCACTTTAGCACTTAAATTCTAGGTGTGTTTTGGTTTATTTTGTACTTGCTGGTGGAGTTGGAGGAGCTCTGATGAGATGGCCTGGGTGGGTTCTGTGTTGTTCTGGTTTGTTGCTCTTTCCTTCATGGTAAAGAGAGCTACAAGTGCGCGTGCTGTGCTGTCTGAGGAGCTTGGTGCAGGGATAAAACTGAGAGATAAAACGACTTGTGAGGCTCTGGGACTGAAGTTCCGCTTGTCCTGACACGGCCATGGGCTGCACAGGGATGTCCAGGGCCGTGGCTCAGCCGTGGCTGCCCAGGCAGGCTCTGAGCAGGGGCAGAGCTCTGTGAGAGCCGTGGGAGCTGAGCTGAGCCCCAGCTCCTGGCACAGCTGTCTCTGCTGCCTGCCAGAGCTCGGGGGATCCTGCAGAGCCGTGCTGCAGCCCGCTGGCGTTTGGCAGCTCAAGGAGAGATTTTGGATGTTAAAGGAAGCCCATAGCCCCTGTGGTTAGGCCCAGAATAGCCCAGGACTGCCTCTCGTGTGATGTGGCTGTGGCTCATGCTGACCCACAGCCTTGGGCTGCTGCACCGAGCATGGCACAGGAGGCAGAGGATGTTCTGCATCGCTGCTGTCTCAGGATTTGCTTTCTGTGACTTTATTAATCCTGCCGTGCCCTGCAAAATCTCTCCTTTCATGTCTACTCTTGGGCATGGAGTTGAAAGTATTAAGGTATGGTGAAAGGAGCCTAATTTGGGTGTGGGCAATGCTAAATTACAATTGTGCACGTATGACTTTCCTGCTTTAGACAAATGGCTAAAGCTAGTTAATAAATTTTAACATGAGAAAAAACAGTTGTGGTCATCTAGTAATGGCCCCTTGCATAACTTGGATAATAACCTCTCTGAATAGCTTTGTTTGAACTAGCGTGCATACTCTCCCTGAAACAGCCAATCCTGGGGTTCTTTTAAACAAGCATGAGTGATGGAGAAATTCCACTGCAACCTTAAATGCGTTCTTCCAGTTGTTTGTCTCCGCTGCTCAGAGACTGTGTGCAAGTCTGTGTCTGAAAATAAAGATACTGCCCTATTTCTGAAGTGAATTCATCTAGCTTAAAGTTTTAAATGCTCAATTCTGTTATCCTGAGTCTTGTAGGTTGGGAATTATTGTTAAATCTGTGTTTCACAGTGGACACTTGGAGTTTTGATTAACTGTCTTGTTCCCTTTTCCCTTTGCTAAATAGACTGAGCCACCTGAGCTTTTCACTGTGGCCAGAGTTTTCTATTAATCATTACTATTGCCTTCTTTGAATTCATTTGAGCTCTTCCCTCTTAAAGAGCAAACACCAGAGCTGATGTAGTGGCAGTGCCAAGCATTTATCAGGTGTAGCATAATCTCATTTATTCCTTCTTGATATTTGCCATTTGTACATGTAAAGTACCCCTGGCCAAACTGTCACGCTAGGAATTCACATTTATCTGGCTGTTAGGAATCCCCAGAAGCCAGTATGTTGTTCCCAGCTCAGTTTTCTGGTTTGGGGGGATGCCCTGTGTGTTTTGTTTCTAGATGTGTAACTTTGCAGTGCTAAAGTGCATTTTGGGTGCTGACTGCCTTGTTAAGCATATTTCTACTCTCTGTCAACAACTTTCTTCTCTCCTACCTGCATATTTGACCAGCTTTGATGTTTTCCATTGTTAATAATCAATAGATATGTTGAATATCATAGGAACAAAGGCAGATTCCTGTAAGATTCTGTTAAACACAACTTCATGTCCATTCTTTGTTTTTTCAACTAATTTTTAGAGCCTGTCTGGTTAGTTGTGGGGTTTTGTTGTGATGTTTTTTGGTTGTGTTTCTTTTTTTTTTTTTTTTGATGGTGGGGGTTGTTGTTGTTGATGTGGTTTTGCTTTTTTCTTCCTCCAATCTACCATACACTTTTAAGTTTGTAAGGAAAAAAGCAGCCTCTTTACTGTTACATTCCTACTTGAGGACTGGAGACTTTGTGTGTTTCTAGCAGTTGGAATCTCCTCCCTTCAGATATGAGTAACTCACTGATTTAATAATTACCCCTTTCCTGATCTGGAACAAAAGCATATCTAATGTTCATCTCTGTTTTTTTTTTTTTTTTACAATGAAATACACGTTCTCTTGGGCTGTCTCTTGGGTTACTCACCAGTTGCAGCAGGCAGCTGTGCACTACAGAAAGCTGCAAGGGGACAGTCCTGTGTGTTATTTTTATCCAGTGTGCCGCTTTCTGCTACCTGAGAGGAGCCAATGGACCTGGGGGTGCCACGGAGGTGGGCTTTGCAGGCTTGCTTGCCTGGATCCTCTGTCTCTGGAAGTTAAATGGTAAATCTGTAGCACAAAGGCCGGCTAAAAGATGGATTACAGCTGACAAGCGTAGTCAGACTGTATTGACATAAGTTTAGGTTAGAGAGAAGTAACTGCAATTATTCTGCAGTTGCAGATCTTTGTATAAAGTACTGCCCTGGCTGTAGATAGTGTGTGTGTACTCGTTTTTCTGTGGGAGACAGAGGAACAATGACCTTGTCGTCAGGGTGCTCGCCAGGGGCGTGGGAGACCTGCCTGCAGTGCTTGTGTTGCTATTTGAGTGCAGGCTGCAGGCAGTCCCAGTCCCAGATGCACTTATCAGCATGAGGATAACAGTGTATTCCTGTCTCACGGGAGCCTTGTGCAGAAAGAGCTGCTGCAGAGCTCCAGGTCCCCAGACACTGCATTTCTACAATGTTTATAAATGTTCTGGGAAGATGGATAATACCTGCTGTTAATGCCTTATTAAACTGCTTGGTTTTCTTCTAGAAAAGGGTGCTTGTTAGAATGGGAGTAGGTGCAAGGGATTGTTACTCAGCAGTTCTTTAACACTTAGGCTTTTACTGAAGCTTTGAAGGGAAGTGCAAAAACGAGGTTCTGCATTTGATACAGCCCTGATTGAATGTGGTGTTTATTTTGCAATGAGCGATTTCACCATTTGCACTTAAGTTTGGTCTCATTTGAGACAGTCCCACAGGAAGTCCCTGTTACACGTGTGACGTCAGCCTTTAGGTTTATTAGTGCCACCATCAATTATTGCCAACTTCAGGACTTTTGGTGGTCATGGGACTTCATTCTTGGAGTCTTCCCAGAGCAGCAGAGCTTCAGGTGGGACTGCTGCACTTTGTTTCTCCTCTCTTGCAGGTGTCGAGAAGGCTTCCTTGGAGACTACTGCCAGTACAGAAACCCCTGTGAGAGCAACACCTGCAAGAACGGGGGAACCTGTGAAGCTGCATCCCTGATAGGAAAACCAACCTGCAAGTGTGCTCCAGGATTCACGGGGGAGGAGTGTCAGTACTCAGAGTCTCACCTCTGCTACGTGTCCCAGCCCTGCCTGAACGGGGGCACTTGTCACCCCCACGGCCAGGACACGTACGAGTGCGTCTGCCTGCCAGGCTTCACAGGTGGGCTTCTGCATCTGTGCCTCCAGACCCCCTCCTTTGGGAACAGCTTCACCCTGGAATGTTCTGGGGCAGTTGTAATATGCTCTCAAGTTTTCTAGCTCCGGCACAGGAAATGAGAGGAAGTCTAAATGACTTCATGACCAAAAAAAGCAAAGGGGAATAGGGAATCAGACTCCCTACCCTTTACACGTAAGCAGAAAAATATTTGGATCTTGTGGGGTTGTCCACATGGGAAAACTGAATGCAGAAACTACTCTGGAGTGGCTGTTACACTTTGAATTCAGAGTCTAGTTTAAAAAAAAGGGCAGATTTGGCCAGCAAAATCTGTCTATGGGAAAACAATATTTTGATGCCTGAGGGGAAGCATGGAAATTTATTCCTTTGACTCTTGAGGGGGAGGTAGAAGAAGAGTGACTGTCAGTGTGTGTAGTATGACTTCAGGTTTTTATAAATCACAACATTCTGTATTTTGCTGCAACCCAGTAAATGGCTTCATACTGTAAATACAAATTCATTCCCATTTCAGATAGAACAGGGTAAAATGCAGACATCAGTTTTCCTGTAGTAATGCAAGGATTTAATTCAGTAAAAATTTTGAGGCAGTGTAAAAGAGATTCTGTTTTCTACAGAAATAATTTTTGTTAATCTGCCTTGATTCCCTAAAGGCAAGGAATGCCAGTGGATTGATGCCTGCACATCCCAACCTTGTGCCAATGGGAGTACATGCACCGTGTCTGGCAATAAGTTCTCCTGCACCTGCCCGGCGGGCTACACGGGCCAGAGGTGTGAGACGGACGTGAACGAGTGTGCCGCGCCGGGGCTGTGCCAGCACGGGGGCACCTGCGTCAACCTGCCC
>NW_005054421.1:938452-945256 GCF_000277835.1 Geospiza fortis
GTCCTCATACAAAGCTGGTAATTTGCTCCATGGGTCATAATCAAATCCACAGGTGCTCTGGGCTGCGTGCCAGGGTCTCTGAGCCCCTTGGCAGGGTCCCTGGCAACTCTGGACACCCAGAGGGATGTACTGAGTTGCGACAGGTGAGCTCCAGAGAGCTCCGTTTGCAGCCTTGGTTCTGCACTCCTGCCTGCTCCTACCCAGAGCTCCATTTGCAGCCTTGGTTCTGCACTCCTGCCTGCTCCAGAGCTCCTCTCGGGGTTTCTGTGCCCTGTCAGCTGGGAGGGACAAATCTCAGCAAGATGCGGAGCTCTGTAGTGCTCCTGCACTATTAATTCATTCCTGAGTGCTGGGATTTCAGGACACACAAAGCAAGGAAGGGGAAGACGGTCAGAAATTACAAATTTCTATGGAAACCAGTTAGAGTCAGAGAATCAAATAGGTAAAGGCTAGGAGGTGGATTCAAGGGGATTAGGGTGGTATCTCATAATGCCCATTTGGAATGTGAAATTCCATGAACATAAGCATCTACAAATACATAGTTTTGTGTCCGTGAAGGTCTCAGGTAACTTCAGTGTTTGAAGAATTCACACGTGTCTTTTTCCTTCTCCATCTGTAGCCCTAAGACGCACAAAGTTCTCTTCTTTTTTTTCCTTCTCCAGTTCCTCCAAATCTAACAGGATACCAGTTCCAACTCACCACACCCTTTTTGTCTCCAGATGAATTTTGATTGCTTGTTTTCTGATGCTGTTAGCTGCCCTGAGTTCCTGCACAGCAGGGGTGACATGCTAGCTCAGGATCTGGGGCTGCTCTGTTCTGTGTCACCTCTACAAGCGGCCATGTGCCACCTGGTTGGGATGCTGGTCTCATCCTGTCCTCCTCCCTATCCACTTGTCAGCCTTGACCACAGGGCCCTACCCGTTGTCTTTGCATATTCAGGGTATTTTTAGGCTGATATTTTTTTTACCAAGTAATTCAACTCCATGGGAAACTGAGTGTTTGGAAATGCTTTTGACTAGACTTCCTACTTGAGTGTATTGCAGTTTGGCACACACAGACTTGGTGTGTGGTAATCTAGAAAAGTAAACTCTGTTCCCCTAAGCATGTCTCTGTTGTTACTGATGTGAAAGATGAAGCTGCCCAGTACTTGGGATGAATATAGAGTGGCTGTGTTCTCATGAGGATCATCTGGAGTCACAGGTCTGTGTGGAAAGGGCATTTAGAACTTGGGAAAACTGTTCTCGTTTTGGAGACCCTTGTCTTGAGGTGTTGGCTCAAATGACCTTAAATGTGCATTGCCAACCTTAGTGTCTGCACCACCACTTTCTGGGTTGTCTGAGCAAGCATGTGACTTTGAAGAATTTAGCAAAGTCAGTCTAGAAGCAGAAGGATGGATCATTATTTTTGAAAGCAATTATTCTAACTTTGCTTGAAGGGAGAGTGCTTTGAAAGAGTCTTTGAAAATGGAGTAGTTTAGCTAACCATTGCCCTCGAGGAATTTATTGCTTTTCTGCTTTGCATCTTTTTAAAATTAAGTTATAAACCAAGTATCTCTGGATTAACAGTTTTGTCCATACATTCAGAATTTCCTTTAAAGTCAGATCTGTTTAGCCAGTTCAAGGACTTTAAGGCCTCATGCAGGAGCAGTGTGGTGGGAGGAAGAAGAGAGAAAGATGAAGTTGGAAGGACTTGATCCTGTCAAGCTGATGAGTTTGCTTTAGAGATTCTCTTACAGGGCACGAGACTGAGTAGGAGTAGATTTTCCCTTAGACAAGCGTGTGGGCTGGCTGAAATACGGTCAGGAAATGGAAATGAGATTGCTATAGTAACAGTTGCACACCTACACTCCTCACACGTTTTGGATTATTAGCTGTCTTTTTTGACTTGTTACACTGTGTGTATGGTGGGGGTGAGTTAATGTGGCTCTGAGAGCCTTTACTTTTCTGTTTCCTGTATTTGTTTAAGTTGGCCATGCTGTTTTGCTAGCTTGATTTTTTTTTTAAATAAACCAGTCATTTGAAAAACAGCAAAAAAGGGAGCTGTTGGAGAGACCCAAATGCTTACATTAAACTCTCTGATAAAGGCAGGGCACCCAGCCATTTCTCTCCCCCCTTAGTGCAGAGCATGCAGAGCAGAATTTCTGAAGTGTTGGAAAAGGTTCTGTCTGGAAAGGAAAGGTCAACAGAAAGAGAAGAGAAATGGTGGCCTGTCACGCCTGGGGAGGATGTGAACAAGGCCTGCTCCTCTGGAGGACAGTGCCAAGATTATGGAGGAGAAATTCCACTTCAGACTCGCTCTCTGAACTGGATCAATGCCGACAATACTGTGACTATAAATGGAATTGCTCTGGCCCTTCTGGGCTGCCTTAAGATGCTGCCATTGCTGGGTGCTCTGGCCACAGAGGCAGGAGGCAGTTACATCTCAAACTGCTCGACTGGTTTTTGGTAGGATTTTGCATCTTGTGACCTGCAAAAGTCACACTTTGAAGAAACTGTGCCCAAGCAGCATTTTAGGCACAATTAGGCTACTACTGCGCTGGCCTTGAAATGGGCTCTTGTTTCCTGTAGATGTTTCCTTCTTAGCTTTTCAGTGAGTTTAATCTATTTGTAAATACAGATAGGTGAGAATGAGAGCTTGAAAAAGTAGGAAGAACCGAGACCCTGGAGCTGTGTGTCACAGCAGCTTTTCCTACTGTCACACGAGTTCTGTTTATGTCCAGCTGCTATTTCAAATTCCCAGGTTCCCATGTCACTTGTGGATGTACACAAACAAATCCTGCATTAGGTAATCCATGAAGTCATGTGTGTTAAGTCAGCATTTGGTGGCAAGCACCAAGTGAAGTTACATATACACACTACTGGTATTGCATCTATCTGGAAGGTAACCTCATTTTTTTTATCCCTTTGGCTTAATCATTTTTCCTCTGGGCTTTGTTGATTTAGGTAGGAACAGGATTGTAGGCAAGTGAGCATGTTAGGTCAATCATAACAGTGTAGTAGTGAAAAAAAATTCCTTGTAGGAGACGTAACCTGAAGCATTACCAACTCCTTTGAATATAAGAATGAGCTAGTAGTTATAAATATTTGACAAAAAAGGACTTCATTTGGCAACTAACCTTTAATGGAATGTTAAACAAGTCAATAGAGGAAGTTCTTAGCTGGGAAAGTGATTATTCATTGTTATCCATCAAAATAATTACCCATTAACTAAGATAAGGACCCTAGGGAATTCCAAGGGCTTGTTCAGGAAGCGATCTGTCAGGCTGCAGCGAGTGTTTGTGAGAGCTGCAGCACTTCCTGGGAAGAGGAAGGAACCTCAGCTGTTTGTGAGAGCTGCAGCACTTCCCGGGAAGAGGAAGCAACCTCACACTGGTTCCTGGCTGAGTGTCACCACTGGGGACCCACGCACACGGAGCTCCCCGGGCTGGGCAGCTGGGGTGGGGCATGAGCACCTTCCCTGGGCTCTGAGCTCCTCCCTGGCTGCATCCCTGGGGTTTGGGCATGAGCTCCTTCCCCTGAGCTCCTCCCTGGCTGCAGTGCTGGGGTTTGACCATGAGCACCTTCCCCTGAGCTCCTCCCTGGCTGCAGTGCTGGGGTTTGGGCATGAACACCTTCCCTGAGCTCTGAGCTCTTCCCTGGCTGCAGTGCTGGGATTTGGGCATGAGCACCTTCCCCTGAGCTCCTCCCTGGCTGCAACCCTGGCGTTTGGGCATGAACACCTTTCCCTGAGCTCCTCCTTGGCTGCAGTGCTGGGATTTGACCATGAGCACCTTCCCCTGAGCTCCTCCCTGGCTGCAGCCCTGGGATTTGGGCGTGAGCACCTTCCCCTGAGCTCCTCCCTGGCTGCATCCCTGGGGTTCCAGCTCAGGTGTGTGCCCCTCTGCTCTGGATGAGTAGCCCAGCTTGGTTTTAGCTCTCTGCATCCCTGATTTCCTGTCAGCAGGCCCCAAGTCTGGAAATAATGTGACATTTTTCAGGCATAATTTCCTGTCCCCAGTACTAACTGGGCCTGAAAACAGCCTAGAAAGTCTGAGGTGTAACTGATAGGTTGAAATAAGGCTAAAGGACTAAGATTTGGAGGGAATTGGATCGGATGCTCAGCAACGGGGTGGAGATTTCAGATGACATAGGAATAAAGTTATCTGCTTGTGTCAGTCTGTACGAGGGGAAGAACAACATGCTGTTAGCAGTGGGAACACTTTTCCCCCTGAGGTTCTCATTCCTTAGTTTGGTGTGCTTTGAGATATGGAGCAAAAGTCAGGATGTGGATTGCAAAGTGCTCTCGTGCAGGGAGAAAACACAGGACAACATGTGAGTCCCAGCACAGGGGGGAGCAGGAAACAGTGTCAGGTGTCCAAATACATTAAAACAGCGAGCTCAGTGGCTTTCTGGAAGAGAGTCAGGTTATATAACTGCAAAATTAGAGCCTGGGACCCAGCTAGAGAAAAGCTCACACATCTCAGAGCAGCTCTTTGGTAGTGTAACTGGTTAAAACGTGAAAATATAGAGTGGCTTGGTGAGATTTTAGTAATGGAGTGACTTCCATGCTTTATTCTGGAAAGAATTGAGCCTCTTTAAATTTGTGTGAAGTACAGTGAGGGTGTTTAAATGCCTGCTGTCAGAAATTTGTTTACTAGAAAGTAGGGCTGGTCTTCATATTATACAAACTGAAGAGATAAGAACTTAAACCTTTTGTCTTTGTGGTTGTGGGTGTATTTCCATGCTGATCACGTGCTGGCATGAGTGCAATGTGTGGTCAGTGGGATGATTCCTCCCAAGCTGAAACACAAGCTGATAGGACACCCCTGTGTTTTACAGCTGAGCCTTTGCTCAAGCTTGGTAGCTTTATACACTTTTAAACATGGGGATCTAAAGCTAATTGTGTTCCCTGGTGGTGGTTCCTCAGCAGCTTTTGCCAGGAATGTGCTGCTGTGATGATTGGGACTCTGGGAAAGCATGTTATACTTCCTCTTTGTTTTAAAATTCCCTGCTATCACAAAATTTCTAGGATCTTGGGTGGAGGCTGGAAGGGCTTTGAAGGGATGGAGTAATATTGAAGGTCTTGTAGTTTTAGGGTTTGTTTTGGTTTGTTTGTTTGTTTTGTAAAGTTGAGTGTTGTTCCTTGCTGATGTTAATGCACTTGATACAGCTTGGAACCTCCCAGCTCTTCTGTAGAGAAGTTCAAGAGATGGGAATGCACATGAATCACCTCAGGTCTCTTGAGAGCAGCAGCAGTCTGGAGAAGCTGGCTCAGAGCTTTATAGTTTCTGTCTCATGTGCCACACAGCACGATGTGTGTTGGACCAGATGTTACTGAGAGGGGCTGTGTGACTTGACACAGATGCTATGGAAGTGTCTGGAACAGGGCATCAAAAGTAGAGGGGTTAAAGCCTGATTTTGGATGAGAGAACTGTGTCATGTTAATATTGCATTCCAAAGCAGTGAAGAGGCAGGGCTGGTGTTTTAAATTAACATGTGTGTTCTGGAATCATTTACTTCATCCACATTAGCATGCATTCCACTTGTGCTTTGATAAATAGCTCTCTCATCCAGCAGAAATGGCAGGTTTATTTAATGAAGCATGAAATAAATCAGCAGGGGAAATCAAGGGGAAGACACTTCACTGACAGCTCCCTTCCCTAATGTCCCCACTTCTCCTTCTTTGAAAAGGAGAGGGAACTGTAGCAAGAATATTTTGTCAGTGTGTTCATTAGGAGCCTGGATTTTCATTGGGGAAGGGTATCTGATTTCTTCTGCTTTTCAGGCATGGCTTAGTGTTGTAAGCATCACTTGGGTGGTGGCTGATTTGTTGATTGACTGACTTGTCTGACACTGAAGAGAGCCAGACCAGGACTTTAGAAACTCCTTTTCAAAGGAAAGACTTTTCTTTGACGTATCCAAGGCAGGCTGTGCTGAGGTATCCATGAAATGCATGCCAGCACTTTTTTTTGCCATGGGAAAAACTTGTCCTGGCTGATGCTTGGTGCGCAGTGACAAGTTTATCTCATGGTAATCGAAATGTCTTGGTCTTCACTTTGTTTGCTGTGAATGACAGTGCTCCTCAGTCACTGAAAGAGAAACTCCTCATGTCTTTTGGGTTATGGAAGCACAGTTGGCCATCTACCCATGGTGGAAGTGTTTTGACTGTGTTACCTGACCCACGTGCTATTGGCAAAGGCATTCAGCAAAGTCGTGCTGCGTGGGGATGTGTCACTATAGAGTGTGACACAGCACAAAGCACCAAGACTCCATCAGGAGGGTGCATAAGAGAGATTTATTACAGCAACATGTTGCCTTTATAGTTTTTCAAGATATTTACTTAGCAGACACATTCAGTGCCCATTGGTCGTAAGAAAGAAACAAAGTTCTCAGTAGGTGAACAAGGAGCCACATCACTCTGTGAGCCAGCTCGAGTCTGTATCTTTTAACTTTCTCTCTTCCATCGCGCTGTCATGGGGACAGCCTTGGTGTCTTCCTCGAGAGAGATACGGGGCTTTCCTTATCTTCAGGAAGCCTTTGCTGGCTCACAAGAGCAGCACAAAATGCCTTTCCTACAGGGATTCATCAGGATTAGGTGAACAGGGCAAATCTTTAAGAAAAGAGAAGGAGAGGAAGCTGCGTGAGGGGTGAATTCTCCTCAAAAGAGACTGGAAACCCTTTTCACCCTGCTGTTGTTTCTGCTTTGTCCAGGTTTTGAGGGCAGCGTCTGCGGACACAACGTGGACGACTGCCCGAACCACAAGTGCCTGAACGGGGGCGTGTGCGTGGACGGGGTGAACACCTACAACTGCCGCTGCCCGCCCCC
>NW_005054421.1:945476-1009959 GCF_000277835.1 Geospiza fortis
ATATAAACTATAAAATAGAGAAAAATATAATATATAATATAATATATAAAATATAATAGGATAAAAATATAATATATAAAATATAATAGGATAAAAATATAATATATATACTATATAATAATATACTACATAAAATATAATATAATGTCAGCCTCCTGAGAAGTTGAAGTCAATTCTCATCTCTCACCTTGTCCTGGGGACCCTCACAACAACACCACAACAATTGATAACCACGCTGGGGCACCCACAGGGATGTGGCCCTGGCCCCGTGCCCACAGTCAGGGCAGATGCCAGTGCACCCCTTAAAAGAAAAGCTGTTGGTATCAGAACCACCACAACAAGGGAGAATTTCCCCATGAGTTGCGCTTCTCGTGTGGATTTGCACTTTGTAAATGGAGAAATGTTTTCCAAAAGCACAAAACGTGGCTTTGCTGTTACAGCTGTGGGCATTTGCTGATACGTGCAGGGGTATTTCTAAGTTGGGATAATGATCCTGTTGGTTATAGCAATGCTGCTGAGAAACAGGGCAAATCTGAAAGGCAGGGGAAAAAGGAGGGAAGAGCAGTGTATATATGGGAAGCTTATGGTTTTGCTACTGTTGTTTTCCTGCTAGGCTTATTTTTATGTAGAGTTCTCCAACTAGCAAAGCTCCTTTTGCTTCATAAATGAGTCTGGTTTTACTTAGAGTCTGAAGGGGAAAACACCATGAGTTTCAAGAAACTGTTATGCACAATATAAGGAAGCAGCTTACAGGAAACTCAGTGTCATATTTAGTTGCAAAATGTCTCCATACCTCAAAAATAAACAAACACCTCCGGTTATGGGCTGAGTTTTTTTGAGTCATACTAGTCTTAGCTGACGCACTTTTTCAGCTGAGTATGGTTTTGCCCTTATTTGAAAATCGTAGGAGAAAAAAAAAAAGACCTAAAACCAGTTTAAAAAACGCCTTTTTCCTCAGAGAACATTAATTCTGGTTGTAAAATGTTTGTCATTAAATGCAAAGGAGGCTGCCAGTTAAGAACCTTCATTAACTTAAAAGAATTATATATTCTTAAATGAAGTGAAAACCACATAAGAGTGAAGTGCACCACAGCTTGCATATCTCTTTGAAACTATGTGCAAATAGGAGAAAATGAGTCCTCCCCTCAATGAGCAAGTGTCCTTGCTTCTGTGCTACTTCTCCATGTCCTGAAAGCCTGCAGAAAGTGAAACCTATAAAGGAAAACATGAGAGCTTGGGTGTGGAGACAGCAAACCCTTAGTGACCCCCATAGTCTTGCTCCATCCCACAGAAATTATAACCCTTGTTGTGATTTCTGGCGCCTGTCAGTAGCAAATTAATCTGTCTTGCTCCCAAGCACAGAGGGTGTAATGACCATGAGCATACAGTCTCCAAGGGATTATCCTGGCATCATAAATTTAGCTTGGCTTACAGGATTCAGGTGGATGTCTGCTGTCAGCCAGGGATGACTTCTGCAACTCCCCTGGAAGAGACCTTGGTCTCTCTATCACAAGCCATAGGCTGTGATTCTGTTTGGTTTTTTGGTAGATTTTCTCCCCAGTCGACTCTTTGCAATGCAGTTGTGGTGGTTCTCTCTCTGAACCTCTCTTGGGCTCTGAGTAGCAATGGGAAAAGTGGTGAGGCAGTGTTGTGGCCTCTCTTGTGCCGTGTTTCTCCTGTGTGGATGGCACTTGCAGAAAACCCTGTGTGTGTGAAGGATGCTTCCCTCCAGGGAAACCCTGGGAAGAGAGAGGAGCTCCCCCAGCACGAGGCTCCTGTGGCTCTCTAGCACAGTTTAATGGAATGGCCTTTCTGAGAATGTCCTTGTTTATGGTGCAGCTGAGGTTATCAGTGCCGCAGTGGTTTGAGGTGACGCCTTCTCAAGGCCGTTGTCTTTCTAGGATTAGGTCAGTGTGGAAATAAAAATGAGCTCACAATTTAGGAAGCAGCAGCTTGGCTGTTTGAACAATGAAGGTGAGAACCTTTATGGAACTCAACTGTCTGAAATGCACAGTGCAAGTTTCTGTGACTCCTCTCTGTCAACTCAGTAACATTTTTTGTGAAAAAAGCTTTTTTTTTTTTTTCTGAATGGACTTCAATCCCTTCCCTGCATCTTCAATTAGAGACCAAGGAAGTGAGGAAAACACTGAACATCCAGCTTGGAGACATGAGAGGTGACACCGAGGCAGGGCACAAACCAGGGAGGATGGATAGAGAACTTCTGCAGTAGTTTGGAGAGAAAGATGGTGTTTTTTTCAAGGTTAAACTGCAGTTGGTGCTGACAGGAGTAAATAAAACATCAGTTATTCAGCAGTAAGGAAATGCATAACTGCAGGTCCATCCTTTACACACAGGGGCTTTATAGCATTTTAAATCATCTCTAAGGTAAGTAAAGAGGGGAGAGCTGAGCAGGCAGCTCTTTCGGAGTCTGTCCTGATAAATGTTATAGCTCAGCAGGGCTAAACGGTGAGAATGAACACCTCAGGAAAACAAAAGCTTCCAATGAGATCATGAGGTTAGGGGATATTGTGTGCTGCTTAAAAAAAAACCCCAAACACCCATATCTGTAAGGAAACATCCGCCAAAAATGGAAGGATGTTAAATTTTCTAAGAACACCTGACAGTGTAGATGTGCTGTCTTCATAACAGACTCTGCTTTCAAGTACTTGTCAACTATTTTTGGGGAAGATTAAGTTTCTCTGCAGTTTTAGTCTTTATTTAATCTTTGTGCTGTGGGTGATGCTCTCTGGTGTGTGTTAATATGGTTTGTGCTTCATGGCACAGAGAAAGCAGTGCCATTCCTTGCTAGAAAAATCAAGAAGTTGTACTGCACGTGATCAAGACAAGTTTTATGTAAAGTAATATTGGAGCAACCTTTACTGAAACAGAATCTTTCCCAGTTCCTTTTGGTAACCATCTGCCTCTTGTAATTCCCTGACAGGTGGTTGGCTGGGCTATATAACTATGCATTAAAAAAAAAACAACTCCTTTATTTAGCTGCTTGCTCCTACCTTTTGTGATGCTGTTTGCCTTCAGTCTTATTTCCTGCTCCTCAAACAGAGCTCACTGCTCCTTTTCTGCTGAGGTGCCTGCCTTCTCATTCTTATTTTGCTGTTTTTTTCCGGAAAGATAAAATCTTGTCTTTCAAAAACAAGGATGAGAAATGCTGTCACCAGTGGTTTTGTCACCTTCAAAGTTCTTGTATTTTAGATGTTTACAGTGATTATCAATCTCACAAATTTGTAACTGGCAAGGCAGTCTCCGGTGTGCTTGGGTGAAACTGCCCCAGATCTTTCCTGTTGCTGAATGTTAACTGATTGCTGGTTTGTTTGAAGATGACTTTATCTTGTCCCAGGATGGGGCCTTTGTTAGAACCTCTGTGTTGGGTCCTTTCAAAGCACAGTGGTGCAGATGTGTGATGAAGCTGCTCCTTTCCTTGGAGACAGTCCTGGGTGCTTTGTCAAAGTGTGAAGTCTGTTCTCTGTGCATGAGGGGCCAGAGAATTTGGTGTAAGTGTGGTTTGAGTCAGTTAGCCAACAATCCTGGCTAACATCAGATAAAGTGCCATGTGAGGACTGTTTTATGCTGCTGTTCTTCAGCCTCATTGTGGTCTGAGGAGGAATGTCATTACCTTCTCTCCCTGCTCACACTCTTCCCTTTCCCTTGAGCTGGCTCTGGGATTTGTTGGAGTGTGCCACTTTAACTCACTAATCTAGTAAAAAATCCTTTCCATCTGCCTTTTTTTCCCCCTTTCTTGCCTCTTTTCTTTCTTTTTTTTTTTTTTCCCTGGGATCAGGAATTCAAATTCACAGAGCAGTTTCACAGTGAGTGGGTGCAGAGGGAAGTGATGGCAGTCCAGGGCTGAAAGCCATATGAAGATTAGAGTGTCCTTCCACACACATGGGGAAACCATCTGAGAATTTAAAGGCTGCTCAGTCATTCTAGCTACAGTTCATCTAAAGAAACAAAGCTTGGTTTAAAATGCACCTGTTGATTCTGTTGACCTGACCTGTGCAGCTTTGGGTCTAGAAAGATGCCTTGGGTGCCTAAGAGATTACCAATGCTAAATGCTGTAAATGATTATGTTTTTCTTGTATGTCTAAGAAAGACTCCTGCTCCCCTGGAAAGTCTGCAGTGTTTTAGAGGCTCACCATGAATCTGTTTTTGGCCCAAATCATGTTTCAGGAGCAGCGCACAGCACAGATAAAGATTTGTGCCCTCCATGGAGTTAAATCTTTTGCAGTTTGCTGCATCAGAAGCTGTGGGGTGAGTCTCTGGGTTTGGGGGACCCTGTGCCACTCTCAAGTGGGTTTTGGAAGACTCACATTATAGTGCTTCAGATGCAGGCTTGGCCTGCTCACTCCCTTTCATTATTTCTGCCCTGTGGCTGGGAAGGCGAGACTCCCATGGCAGTTGTATTTATTTAGGCTTTGTTTTCCCCTGAAAAGAGGGCTCCAGTGAGCTGTATATTTTAAAATCTAGGCGACCTTTGTCTCTAAGGGAAGCACAGTGTGCTAACAGCTGACTCCACCAAAGAACTCCAGCACTGGGAGCTAGCTTCAGCAGCAAATGTTTGTCTTGAGCAGAAAAGCTCTTCAGGCAGCAGGGCTGTGCTTTTTAATTAAAATTGCTGTTAGCTTGGTCATATGCTCTTAAACACTAGCACAAGGGTTACTTTTTCTGCAGAGCTTTAGGCAGGAATTTTCAAAGTGGAGTGTTAAGGGTTCAATTCCTATTTAATTCGAGTAATATTTGCTCCCTGGTTTTCTTTGAAAATCCCAGTCTTCAACTCTGGGCAGACGTGACTTTTCTTTTCTAAGAAGGGGGATAAACATCAAAAGGCTAATATGTAACATTTTAATTTAAGATCATACGCTCAGGTATTTTGTTTCTTAAAACTCTTTGCCTGATACCACTTTCCTCAGCTTCTGTGTCACCAAAGCACACAGTGACAAGTCATGTTAGTTTAGTGTTCCAAAAAATGCTGCCCTCTTTCCAAAAATGCTGCCCTCTTGGTGTACTTAGAGGGCCAAAATGTAGGGGCGCTAACTCTGACAATAGGTGACGTGGATGATAAATATTGAACATGCCAGTCTCCTAAATCATTAGATATACATCCTTGCTATTTGACAGAGAGTCCTGTCAGGGCTGTTCTCCTGTCCCTCCTGGTGATCCCAAATGATGTCCCAAGACCTTTGTGTGAGCTCAGGGAGGCTGGGTCATGCCTCCATGAGAAGAGCACTCATCTTCCCCAGCAGTGCAGCAGTGATCAGCATCCTGGTGCTTTTCCAGGCTTTATTAAAAAGCAGAGTGGCCTCTTTGGTACTGGCTGGGATCTGTCTATGCCAAGCTTGATGGGTTGGCTGGTGTCACTGCAGTGGCATCTCCAAGAGCAGCTCTGACAGAGGCCAAGAGCAATCATGGGTCGTTCTTTTCCGTCATGTTTGAGCTGGCAGATACAAAGGGAGCAGGGAGCACGTGGCAGCCTCCAGAGCTGGCAGCTCCAAGCTTGAGTGTACAAATGATTTGAAGTGCTGGACACAAACAGACTTTATCCTGGACGTTGTTTGTTTCTCTTGTGGCCCTTGATCTCGGTGTCGTGCGGAGGGGACGGATTCCAGAGGCATTAGAAGTTACACCCTTGGTCCTTCATCCAGCGTGGATTCTGGAACACCTACCACAGCCTCCTGTTTGCTTGGTGCTGCTTCTCATTCCCAAGCCTTGGGTGGGAGGCAGCAGTAATAAAACACCTGAGGTGTGAACAGCTGAGCTGATCTGATGACAGCGGCCGTGTCCAGCCGCTGCCGCCTTCCCTCACGCCCTTGGTGCCTTTCCAGCTGGGGAAGTACTCTTAGCAGTCAGGTGTGCCAAATGAGCTCCTATGGAGCTGTCCTTGGGTTTTCAGTACCTCTTTTATGTGCTTGGCACTAAAACAAGATGGGCCAGACCCCTCTGGTGAGGCTGGGTTGGTGGATGTCTGCTGGAGACCAGACTAATAGGGAGCAGTTGTTACATCTCCAGCTGACTCGTTTCTGGCAGTTCCTGTCCCTTCCCTTGTACTTAAA
Organism: Geospiza fortis; assembly: GCF_000277835.1. Lineage (NCBI taxonomy): Eukaryota > Metazoa > Chordata > Aves > Passeriformes > Thraupidae > Geospiza > Geospiza fortis. Next base: position 951,542 of record NW_005054421.1, read on the forward strand.
ATGAGGTGATTTGTCTTTGGGTAATTACTGAAGATGGGTTGCTGAGATAGCTTGAGAATATGAAGCTTTCATTGTAAGTTTTGGCTCCTGCTGTCAGTTTTTTTTGCCTTGCAGATCTTTTCACTTGTTTGGTATTTCCCTGATTCACTGGATTTTCCAGAGGAGGTAAAGAGAAGGACAGAGCAGAGAGTAGCTTGGTGATGTGTATTTCCTGTGGGTTACCTCTCTGTCCTGCTGCTGTCCCTGGTCACTTCACCTGCCCCCACCATATTAAACCAGTCTGTCATCAGTGCATCAGTTTTAATGCATTTTTAATGAATCCTGTTCTGATCATTTGTATTGCTGCCTCTGAAGAGCTTGGTCAGGACTGCTCTTCTCTACCCAGCAGTCTGTGGGGAGTGATTTAGGGCAGTATTTAATGGATCAGGCCGTGCATAAGTCTCTTAAAGCCCAGAGTTTTGTATTTGGGGCTTGTAAAATCCCTTGTAAAAGCCCATTAGTTCCACTGCATGCTTCCCAGTGTGGTTATGAAATTAAACTCTTTTCTCTACCATATTAGCCTAAAATAAACACAGATGCTTGCTCTGCTCATTACAATCATAGATTTGTCTTCAAGTGTTCAAATTCTATATTAAGCTCTTAAATTTTATGATTTCTTTGGTATTTGACATCTATTTGAGATCAAATGAAAATAAAACCACAACCTGAGCACCTGAGGTTTGGGAATGGCTGCTACTGCTTTGCTGCTCTGGAAGAAAGATGCTGTGAGATCCTGGGGAAGGAGCACATTTCTGAAAGCCGTGATGCTTGTTCTTTGGAAAACTCCTGAAAGGGAAAACAGTTGGCTTCAGCCCTTTTTTCTGAGGGAACTACTGTAAAACTTAAGCAGGGAAGACCTTTTCTAAACTCACATGCAACTCTGGCAGGTGCAAACAGTGCAGTGCATGAATTCTGCGTGCCCCTGCAGCCATCCTTGGAGATGAGAGGATCAGTCTCATTTGCTGCATTGCCTGCAGGGAGCTGTGGGGGTGGCTTTGTTCAAGGGTCTAGAATTTGGATGTGATCTGGGCATCACACCTGAGATCCCTTTCAGTATTGCCTGTTTATTGTTCAGGACATTTTGGTCTGGATGAAGACTCTCTCCTTCAGAGAAGTTTGCAGTTCTCTGCTTTGAGATACCCAGTGTCAATAAAGCAAATTATGTAAACAATCAAATATTTTCTTTTGTAGACTTTGCCATGTGCTGCATCTTCCCTGCAATAACGGATGTATTGCACTCTTTATTAGCTCTCTTTGTGGGTAGCAATTCCTTTATAAGTCTCCTAGGAAGTTCTTTCTCCGGTGGTCTGTCAGGCTGTGAACTCTGTCTCTCTTTTATTCAGAGGTGGTGGCTCCAGTACTGCAAAATGTGTTCCTGACAGAGGCTGTGCCATCCGCATTGCACAAGCAGTGTTTGCATTAGTTATTGTTCCTTGCAGTCAAATGTCTGCTCAGTGGTGTTTGTTTTGCTGATTAAAGCTGTGATTGAGCACAGGTCCCTGCTGAGCCCTTCCAGGGAAGCTGCTGTTTCCTCAAGGAGTGCCTAACCCAAACCTTCTGCAGCCAGGCTGTTTGCCTTTGTGTTTTGCTTGGCTTTTGTGCCTCCAGCCTTGCCTGCTGTTGCACTGCCCAGCAGCCTCACTTGGTTGAACCTGTCTGAAATCCCTGGCTTCCCCTTGGAAAAGAGAAATGTTATTTTGTTAAAGCCACCCCTGCCTACTCTTTCATCACCCTCTAGGTCATTAATTAGACGCTCCAGTGCCTGTGTGCATTAAATGTTGCTGAACTGTTTCAAGGAGCATGGATGGTTCTGTGGGTTAAAGATTGAACTGAATGCTTTTACAAATACACAATTCAAAAACGTGGGAGCTGGAGTATTTTTCATAGATACCATTTTCCTGGAAGGCTCGATGGTTCAAAATGCAATTTTTCCCTTTCTGTTTGCTAAGGAGGCTCGCACAGGAGCATGAGGAAACTGAGCTTTGAGCTACTGGGTGCGTGTTGGGTCACACTGTCAATGCAGGCATTTTTCTTGTGTTTCAAGCCAGAACTGGACAGAGGAGTGTCCTTCTCTCAGCCTGCCAGCTGGCATCCTGAACATGCACACGTGTGGTTAGAGAGGAGAAGAAAGTGCAGGGTCCTTTGGAGTGTGGCACTGATGCCCTTCTGCCACGGTTAGATTTGGGCATGTATACAAATACTGTTCCTTATCTCTTAGCCCCTTCTTGAGTCTTGATAAGATGCTGTTCACCTTCTCACTTAGGAGTCCTTTGAAACTTGGATTAAAAATGCAAACAGTTCTAATGAGCCATGCTTTTTTGAGCTACACTGGTTGTATTCAAAACCCATACAGCAATCTTTGGAATGTTTTATGAATTAAGCTACTCTTTGAAAGAGTTTTTGTCTAGAACTGGTTTATAGTTCCTATGTAGCCCTTTCAGGAGAGCTAGTGACCTCTTCCCTGTGTGCTGTGTCTGAGATAAGTGACAAACTTCTTCAGCTGCTGAGTGGATGATGGCATAAAAGCTTCTTGAGACCTGATGCTCCCTTTCCAGTGGGTCTCTTAAGACCCCGAGGACCAGTTTGTGATTCTCACAAGTTGCCTTTCCAGTATCACTAAACTTGTAAGATATTCTGACTTCCAGTTCAGTCTGAGCCCGGTGCTGGGGTGGTTGTGATTTTGGGAGAAATGGGATATTGCCATCTCCTCCCAGCTCAGTTTTCAAGGAGCTGGTTTTTTTTTTTTTTCAAGGCACAGGAAAGTATTTGCACCCTTTGCCCTACAAAATGTTTTTAGTGATTAAACTGCATTAGATCTGCTGTCAGGAGCTTTAGCCTCTGATACTCCAGCTGTGCATCAGCAGACTTTCCTGCTGTTAAGAGGCCAAGAAAATGTTCTCCTTTTTGGAAAGTCTGTTCTGCCAAAGATGAAGTTCCTCTGCTTGAACTGTCTGAGGGTCCTGCAGGATCAATGCAGCTGGAATTGAGGTCAATGCAAGCCCTCTAAGGTTTGGTAGGATCAGCTCTTTGGAGATGTCTGGTGCTGCTTTCCAGGGTGGCTGTTTCACTGACTGCTTTGTTCAAGCTAATGCTGCTCACTTTTGGTGTAGCATTGTTCTAATTTTATGTGCTGCTTTACCTGTATAAATCAGGCTTTGTTTTCTTTCCAACATAAAGAAGGAGAAGGGCTGGCTGTTTCTCATCAATGAGATCTGGTACAATGACTTGAGGGAGGCCTTGAATCCTGTGTCTGCCAAAAGAGAAGCTCCTGGAGTCCCTTGCAGTTCCTGAGGCTCTGAAAATGGGAGCAATCAAAGCAGCAAGCATGTCTGGCTTATTCCCTATGGCTTTTCTGAGGGAGGGGAAATATGCAGGAAGTAACTTAGTTTCATAGTGGGCAAAAAGTGCTAAGAGTTGAATGCTGTTCCCTTTTTCTACTTCTAGTTTTCAATTTTGAAATACCACATGGACTAGCTGTTTACTTTGTACAAGGTCACTCAGAACCTGAGTCGGCATTTTACTCATTTCCCAGGCTCTGCAAATATCAAGGTCAGGCTAGGTTTTCATTACCTTCTTGGAGTAAGTTGTGTTTCCTTTCTTGTTGTCTTTTATGTGTATGTTTCCACATTTCCATCAAATTATTGTGCTGTAAGTATATTCACACTTCACTAGCTCAGCCTGTGTTTACTGTGTGTCTTTTGGAAATGTAATTGAAACTAGTGAGAGCACAAGGAAAGAAATACCTACACAAACGTGCAGCTAGATGAACTGACATTGAGTAATTGTAGCATTCAGAAGTGACTTGGGTTGTGGACATGTGCATTGCACTGTGCAGTTTGTACAATCCATCATGGACTTTGCCCTTGGAAGTTGAATTTCTGTTCTGAGGATGAAAGACTTGATTCTTCCTAAAACTCTTAAGAAGCAGAAAACAAGCTTGCCAACTACATGTCTACAAATAAATGTATTTATTTTGTAACAGTTAAGTCAAAGCAGCATCCCATAAGTAAATTGTTTCAGAAACGAGACATCATCTCATTTGGTTTTAAATCTAACTAACCTGGCAGAGAGAAGTCTTCAATTAGGAACAAGGTCTTTTCATTAAAGTACTCAATAGTAAAATGCAATAGTTAATTGTTCATTTATGCCTCTTAATATGTTGAATTGGATTTCCTTTGTTTTTAAAACAAATTGCATTAAGGTGCAGCTCTAATTCATATTCATAATTAAACACAAATACAATTGTGTTGCAAAAGGGGCATTAGAAATTGGAGAAGCCAAGTGAGGACCAGATTCAAGGAGCTCAAATGTGGTATGTGTCTTTAAAATATAGTTCAAGTGCTTGAAGAAGTTTAAGCTCTGTATTCTTTTCTTATGAAGGCACTGATTGACCTTTTAAAAGTTTGGTTTAGTTTAGGGCTGCAGAAAAATGGAATAGCCAAGAACATAGGGTTATTGAAGGGACATCAATGATGTCTCTTGGTGCTGTCCTTTCTAGAAGTGGAGAGTGAGTACTAGTAAAAAAATACTAAAAAAAGGCCTAAGTGTTGGTATTACACTCAAAATGGGAAGTCAGAACCAAGCCCTGATGGTTTATATGGGCGATTAGTTAGCCCATCTTTGCTTAACAAAACACCACAAACAACTATAAAAAACATCCCCCAGCAGCAAAAAAGATACAAATTAAAAGCATGTACTCCCATGCTCAATCACCCTCGCCAAAAGCCCAGAGAATGTTGCATTTTGTGCGCGGAGCCGTGGTGCGTTCCGTGCGCGGAGCCGTGGTGCATTTTGTCTGCGGGGCTGTGTTGCGTTCTGTGCGCGGAGCTGTGTTCAGCCAGTCAAAAGGCAAATGATTTTTTTGAGGCACCGCACTGGGGAGTGCTGTGGCTGAAACCTCTCCGTGCTCTGGTGGCAGCAGCTCAGGCTGGCTGAGCCAAAAGGATGTGAGCTCTGCAAGGGTTCCTCAGAGAGGGAGTCCTTTGATCTGGGCTGGGCCCCCTCCAGGAACAGAAGGAAAATCACTTTTATAATAAGCAAATAAGGTCTTGATTATTTTTTCCTGGAGGGAGTGGGTTGTGTTGGGCTGCGAGATATGTGTGACTGCTCAGAGCCAGCCCCAGCTCTCTGGCTCTTGCCAGGGTGGCCGCTGATAAGGCAGCACTGAAAGCTCCTGAACAAACCACTGCTAGTGTGACAAATGCATGGTTTGTGTGTTCATAATGCACAGAGGTGTTTCACAGATAACAATGGCAAGGGATCGAGTTCTCCCCAACTCTTTCACTGAGCAAACCGGGGATTGAAGATTAATTCTGAAAATTCTACTGTAATTATCATTGCTGTCAAAATTTTGTTATGGTTTTCCAAGTGATAAAATTATTGTTGTGAAGTAGTCCTACCAGAGAATGGAACATACTCACAGAACACAGTTGTGCAACTTATTCAACTTATTCTTTTAATAATAATTTCATTTCTTTGCCCCTAAGTGGGAAAAAAAATCCAAGTCTCATGGGATCAAAGGCTAGGATTTATCCAAGTACTTTGAAAACAAAAGGAATCATGAGTATAGTAGATGGAGATGGTTACGTTTGGATGTTTTTAGATTCCTGCTCAGGATAAATGTTTCAGTTTGGTGTATTGGAGGAGGGTGTGTCTGTGCTCTTGCATCATTATTTCTGAGCCATTAATAAACAATGTGACTTATCAACATCTGATAAGTATTTTTAATTTGGCAAGCCTGAATAAACTGGAGCCCAGGTGCATTGGCAGAGAAGACCTGTGGCCTGCTCTTGAATTTCTTATTCTTGGAATATGGGGGGAATTCCATGCAAATGTAAATGTGCAGCAGATAGAGTGGCTGGGGAAGAGAAATCTTGTGGGAGAAGATATTTACTGAAGAGCTTTGACCCAAATAACAGAAAGCTGCTGGAAGCCAGTGAGAGAGGAGGTGGTGTCAGCTGGGCAAGAGGGGAAGGTCACATCAGACAAATCAAATCTCACTCTCTGATAAAGGGCCATCTTCTGATGCTGTGTGCATCCTATCAACATTTTAGTAAGGCTGGCAAAAGCAAGTTACCAAGAAGTGTTAAAATAAAAAAAGTTAAGCTTTCAGTGCTTAGAGAGTTTTTAATGTAACTGAAAGGAGAGAATAGTTATTCAATATCAAGAAGAAGATTGTGGACTGTGACCAGTACTCTGTGGTTGCACATGTGTACCCGTATGCCAGCCTGGGAAGAAATGGGCTGGTGCTCAGGAGGTTTTGTCTGTTCAGGAAACTCAAAATTACTTGAAACTTCAGCTAAACAATTTTGGCTTAAAAGTAAACTGTGCAACTTTAATGGGGAAGATGAATAACTGTTGAAGCAAAATATTATTGCAAGTGGAAGGTTCTCCAGATTTTGATGTCAAAGCAAGATGGATTTCAGCAAAAAAAAAACTTCACTAAATGTGACTGTAAAGTTCAGCATCCTTTGAAAATTATTTCATTCTTACTGGTCCTTTGGTCTTTTTCCTTAAATCTCCCTAAGAGTGTACACTTGTTTTCTTCTCTTTAATATCTCTGGTCGTAAGAACATTTTTAGATTACTTATTTTGTTACTGAAAAGAAAGAAAAAATGTCTCAACAACCAAGAAACCCCCAAGTATTTATGGTTGTCTGTACAATACCTGGGGCAAGGCCAATTAATATTTCAGGTGGAAGAGTTTTAAGAATTCTATTCTTCCTCACTGGGTAATCATCATTGAATAATTATACAGGAAAGAATTAAGTTCTCCTGACAAGTGTGACCTTGCTGCTGACCTGTTGATACTCCTTTGGCCAAGATTTTCTTGTCAAACCATCTTTCCTTAGTCCCTTTGGCTGCTCTGCAGGCAGCCCTTCGTTCTTTTTGCTTCTCAGCTCCTTGCAGATGTATCTCCAGTGTGCTGCAGGCTGCCTGCTGGCTCTTGCACTGTGCCTTTTTAAAGTAATTATTTTTAAAAGTAATTCTTTTAAAGTAATTTGCAGTCCAGCTCCTGCTTTGGGGCTGTTTAGGGATGCTGGTTGTCTTTGCCTGATTTGGTGACAGTGCTGTGGAAGTTCTGGCACTGGAGCATGCTGGAATTGAGGAGCATCAACTGGGGGACTACAGCATTCCCTTTGGTCATGTTGTCTGTGCAAGAACCCCCTTGAGTCCGAGCACCTGAGGTGCATTAAACCTGCTCCTTTCTGTGCCCCAGTGTAGGAGCAATGCGGGTGGCACGGACGGACACCAGAGATCTCTGCAGCCAGGTCGTGGAACTTGTGGTTTATTGCAAAGGGCCTGGGTGCAGGGCCCTGCTGGGAGCTGCCAGGCACAGCTCAGAGCAGGCCCCAAAGAGGGAGAGAGAAATAAAGAGAGAGAAGGCAAGAGTGTGGTAAAGAGGATGAGAGAGCGAGGTTCCCATTACAATACCATAAATCTTCTGTGCTGAATATTCTAATTCTCACTAACCAATCTAATACAAGATACAAATCCTGTAGCATTTACATACAGCCTATAAGAATCACTACATTACCATACTGTGTTACATTTTAAACCCTAAAGCCTCATTTTTAGATCCCTTCTACCAAGCTAGTAGGGTCTGCTCTGACCCTTGGGCCTGCCTGCAGGCAGAGGGTGTTGTTCCATCAAAAGGGGATTATCTTCAGCTGGCCACACCATTGTTTTCCCGTTGTTCAGTAACTGAGGTATCTCAAAGCTTGCTTTCATTTCAATCTCACTTATGGTTTCTAAATTCTCAAAATCTTTTGCCAGGCAATCATATTTCTAAGGCTTTCCTGTTTTATCTTCCCCAACACCCCAGGCCAGTTTTGCACCGAGGATGTGGATGAGTGCCAGCTCCAGCCCAATGCCTGCCAGAACGGGGGCACCTGCACCAACCACAACGGGGGCTACGCCTGCGTCTGCGTCAACGGCTGGGGGGGGGGCATACAGCCTATAAGAATCACTACATTACCATACTGTGTTACATTTTAAACCCTAAAGCCTCATTTTTAGATCCCTTCTACCAAGCTAGTAGGGTCTGCTCTGACCCTTGGGCCTGCCTGCAGGCAGAGGGTGTTGTTCCATCAAAAGGGGATTATCTTCAGCTGGCCACACCATTGTTTTCCCGTTGTTCAGTAACTGAGGTATCTCAAAGCTTGCTTTCATTTCAATCTCACTTATGGTTTCTAAATTCTCAAAATCTTTTGCCAGGCAATCATATTTCTAAGGCTTTCCTGTTTTATCTTCCCCAACACCCCAGGCCAGTTTTGCACCGAGGATGTGGATGAGTGCCAGCTCCAGCCCAATGCCTGCCAGAACGGGGGCACCTGCACCAACCACAACGGGGGCTACGCCTGCGTCTGCGTCAACGGCTGGAGCGGGGACGACTGCAGCAAGAACATCGACGACTGCTTCACTGCCTCCTGCGCCAACGGCTCTACCTGCATCGACAGGGTGGCTTCCTTCTCCTGCATTTGTCCAGAGGGGAAGGCAGGTGAGGGCGCACCACTTGCACAAGTCTGGCACTTGCACGGAAGGTGCTCCCTGGGGTTTATGCACTTGTTTAAAGTGGGGTGTTTATTCCACGCACTTCGCCACCGGGAGGAAAAGCACTGTCCGTGAGCAAGGAGCTGTTAAACCCCTCTAGCCTGGGACAAAGAAGTATTTGTGCCAGGCTAGAAGACAAACTTAGTACAGTTTAGGTTGCAAGGAAAGATCTTTTTCTAGCTGTCCTTAAAAGCAGCTCTGGTCCATGTGCAGTGGTGAGAGCACTGGGCATGGAAGGAAGATGTCAGGTTGGCAAATGATCTCCAAGCGGTGCCACGAGTGACATGGAAACACAAGAGGTCTCAGCTGTGTTTCCAGGGGAAGCCTATGGTACAAGAGAGACTCCTCTCTCCTTGATGAACCGAGAATTGATTATCTAAAGGGTGGTGATGGACTGAGAGTTGGTGATCTGAGGAATGGATGTATTGGGAATTTGGTGGGGGGAGGACGAATGTTTTTGGAAGGTTTTCATTCTGAGTTCTGTGTGTGTTTCTTTCTATATATAGTTGTAGGTTAATAAAGTTTTTTTCTTCTTTATTCCTAAGCTGGAGCCTGCTTTGCTCTATTCCTGGTCACAGCAGACACCAGGGAGCATATATTTTCATGGGGGCACTGGCATTGTGCCAACATCAAACTGTGACACCAGCCCTTAGCAGAATCTGTATTTGCTTGAGAAGTTGCCCATGAGTGTGACTTGCTCTATGCCCTTCATAATAATTATATGAATCCAGAAAGCAAATTTAGATATTTTTGTGTGATTGTGTTAGGACCTGGGCATCCTCACTGGTATAGTGGAAGATTTCCTGGTTTAGGTTAGGTGGAAGTGTATCTCCTAACTACATGGAAATAAAAATGATCTGCATATCTGAATTAAAGCGAGCTTCATGTGCACCTTTTCAGATGTCAGAAAAATTATCATGCTGGCTTGAGAGAAGAGTTAGTTAACTGCTCCAAGGATGAGATTTTGATAATGGTCAGCCGTTTTCCTGCTTCAGAAGTGCTGGAAACACACCTCTAAAGTAACAGAATTTGTATTTAAATATGATATTCTATAAGTGTGTGATGAATTCCCTGTGGTAGTTCAGGGCTCAAGCCTGCTCAAGTTTCTTGCTATGGGAGTCTCTATCTGAAATACCAGAACACAGAATTTGTGTACAATACAGTCTGACTGCTTCATCTCTCTATTTTAATAAACTCTTGGACGCTTCTTTAGGTCTTCTGTGCCACTTGGATGATGCCTGTGTTAGCAATCCGTGCCAGAAAGGTGCTCTCTGTGACACCAACCCTGTGAATGGAAACTACATCTGCACCTGTCCCCAGGGCCACAAGGGAGCAGACTGCACTGAGGATGTGGATGAATGTGCAATGGGTGAGTTTCTGTTTGCTCTCTGTGAGTGCAAGAATGCACATTTTGTCACAGCTTCCCCACATACTTGGGACTCCTTTTGTGGCCTCCCCCTTCCATTTCAGTGTCTTCAGATGCATTTTAAACTTGTGCGAGACCTGGGGCAAAGGGCTGAGCTGGAATAGCTGTCCATGTTTGAGCTGGAATATGAAAAGCAGGGCAATGCTTAGCCATTCTTCCTTGTGCAAGAGGGCTTTGGCACTGTGTGGGGAGTGCCTGCAAACAGATGTGATAATGAAGCTGTCCCTTAGAACTGCAGGGTGCAATGAGAGCACTGCAGTTTGTGTGGGAGCTGTTGCAGCTACAGCCTCAGTAGAAATATATCAAGGCTGTTTGACAGCCAGAATATGGCTGGATCTTTTGAGTGCCTTCCAAGACTGGTGACCACGTGGGCTTTTAAAGCTGTAGTTCTCTGATAGCATGCTGTTGTGTTGTTTTGGGGATTAACTGCACTCTTACAGACTTACTTACAGTTTTGTGAGTGCTCGTTCATGCTTCTAGAGAGAGTGATGCGTGAAGGTAATGCCTAACCAGCGCATGGAAGGGTTGGAAAGAAGCACTTCTTTGAATTTCATTCCTCAGTCTGCCTTGGACAAGAGTGCTGTTCCTTTTTGAAAACACAGAAAGGACAAGTTTGGCTGTTTTGTGGCTCTGGCGGCATCTTGTTGGCCTCAGGAATGAAGTAAATGTAAAATGTGATCTGGAAATAAAGCCTTGAAAACATAATTAGTTCTCTAATCCCTGCTAGCTGATACTTTTCTCTTAAGAACTGTCGTTAGTAATATGGAGCAGGGTTACTCCTCTGGTCCCTGATGGTGACAGCAATCCTTCTTTTTGCCCCTGACAGGCAAGAAACTGCCACTGTTTTCTTCCGTGGCCTTTCCCCAGCAGGATGAACAATCTTTCCCCAATATTACTTGCCAGAAAGGAATGCCCATGAAAAGACCACGACTAATAAAGAATGCTGTGGCTTTCCTGCTCTGGGGAGAGGTTTTCACAGAATCACAGAATAATGAGGTTGGAAGAGACCTCTAAGATCATCGACTCCACCCTATGCCCTAACCCCTCAACCAGACTATAGCACCCAGTGCCATGTCCAGTCTTTTATTAAACACATCCAGAGATGGTGATTCTGCCACCTCCCTGGGAAGAGCATTAGAGTACTTTATTATTCTTTTGGTGAAGAATTTTTTCCTAATATCCAACCTGTACCTTCCCTGCCGTAGCTTGAGACTGTGTTCTCTTGTTCTGTCGGTGCTGCCCTGTGGAAGAGACCCCCACCTGTCCACAACATCTCCTCAGGAAGCTGTAGAGAGCAATAAGAGAGAGAGCAGTAATTTTGACGCGCACACTTGTGTCTTTCCTGTCCTTGCAGCAAACAGCAATCCGTGTGAGCACGCTGGGAAATGCGTCAACACCGAGGGCTCTTTCCACTGTGAGTGCCTGAAGGGCTACACAGGGCCTCGCTGTGAGATGGACATCAATGAGTGCCACTCCAACCCGTGCCAGAACGATGCCACCTGCCTGGACAAAATTGGAGGGTTCACGTGTCTCTGCATGCCAGGTGAGGGGAGGCTCTGACAAGGATGGAAGAGGCAAGGAGGCAGAGCTGAGGGAGGGCTGCCAGCTCTGCTCAGGTGGAACACAAAGCTGCAAAGGGCTGAACGCTGAGAGAGAGCCTGCTGTGGTGGCACCAGCCAGGGGGACCTGGCATTGGTGTGTGGGAGGGAGAAAGCAATTAGAGGGCTGAGAAAGAAACCAGTCTCTGCATCAGCAAGGAAGTTAGCCTGCTGAGCTGGGTATGTGTGAAAGTATTTGTTACTATAGCTGGTAAAGTGCATGTGCAGAGTTATCTATCTCTCTGGGAAAGCAAAGCAAGGGCAACCTTTACAAGAGTGACTGTGTTTTGAGGTATGCATATGGTGATTTCAGGTAATGAATGGTGTTTGGGGTTTTTCTGTGCCTAAAATACCCCAAATAATGCAAGCTCCCTTTGAACTGAGGAAGTCATTGTAAAAAAAGCTACTTGAATGAAATTGTGCTTGTAAAATTTGCATGGCCAATGTAACCAAGGACCAATGTTAGTCTTGTATTTTGCACTTTGATAGAAAGGGGTGAAAAAAGAAAAGGATGCAAGCTGTCAGTTGCACAGACTTATAAAGTACTAGAATCATAAATATAAATAAAGAATTGTGACCCCTGCAGGAGATCAGATGATACCCTGACAATTACAATGAGTTTTTATTAATATAGTATTTATTAATATATAATATGTTTTGAAAGGTGGAACAGGAAAGGCTAGTCCCAAGTATTTCACCCTTCTTAATGTTTTTCTTGTACTCTGCCATTAGCTATAAGCCCTTGAGCTAAAACTATCTGTTGTGTTTGTTTATATAGCTTTTACAAAGTAATTAACCCCTTCTCAAGTGGAAGAAAACATTAGATGTGAATTCAGCATTGACTTCTGCTGTTGCTGGTTAGGTGAGCATCTTCAGCAACAGTGAAACCTACACAATCAACATCCCTTTTTAGCCTCTGGTGTATATTCTTACCTCATAGTTTCTGACCAGACTGCAAACTTGCAATGAAACTCTGCTTAGACTTTCAACCCTGGTATAAGAGGCAGTTACACTCTCAAGGGCACTTTCTGCAGCCTTCTTATTTATTTATTTATTTACATCTTCTTATTTATTTTTACTTTTTAACAGGTTTTAAAGGAGTTCACTGTGAAGAAGATATTGATGAATGCCTGAGTAATCCCTGTGTGAACAATGGAGTGTGTCTTGATAAAGTCAACCGCTTCCTCTGTGTCTGTCCTCCTGGTGAGTTCTGATTTCTGGAAGCTTTTCCTGCTTCACCTTACCAAGAGCTGCGCAGCTGTTGTGGGTGAAATGTTTCTTGTGAGTTTCTGTTGTTCTTATGGCAGCACCTGTTTGAGTGAGTGAGTTGCAATCACTATTAAATCAGAATAGTTTCATGTTGGTTGCAATAATATTGTGCCTGTAACTGAGTGAGCATTGACAAACACACAGTTGGACACCTCATCTGAAAGGGCAGCTGGCAACAAGAGCTTCTGTTGTTGTGGAAACTACAGAGAGATTCTCAGTACATTTTAACGATCAGACCCTCTGCACACTTTTTGTCTTTTTTCTGAGGTTTTTAGGCAGAAGCTGGCTTTGCATCAGTATAGTTTATGATGCTTGCATGAGGAGTGAGATGAATTGGGCTCCACTAGAAAAGAAAAAGAGCTGAGCTGAGGGATCAATGTTAGCTGTAGAGCGAACATCCTTATTTTCTTCATGGGTTACAAAAAATTTTGAATTCAGAATTTACGACAAAAGTGTGCTCTGCAGCCCTTCTTATTGACTAATGATGTTCAGCTTTGGTTCCTTCCTCCAAGAAGAATTCCTCATGGTTTTTTTTTCCTGAAACTGCCCAAGGATCTGCATCACCTGACATCACCTGTCAATACTTTGTTAACTATTTCAAGAACTGTTTTCAAAGTTCCAGTGCTATTTTGCAGCACATTCCATACTGCTGTAGTAATTCTAGGCTGAAGGCTCTGGTGATGTATGCACTGTTATTTTATTTTTAGCTGCTTGCTTTGATTGCCCCTTAAAGATTTTTATTAGTGGGCTCTCAGCTTTACAGGCAGGCATTACTGTCCAGTGGTGGACACTGCTTTATTTCTCTGTGACTTGGCCATCTCAGTTTTCAAGCTGACCTGGAGGACAGAACCTTTGGAGTGTGGGTTGGACGAGGACCGAAGGTTCTGTGGTGTGTGTGCTTCATGATGCCACTGGATGTAGATTGGCTGGGCTTAGTTTGGGTGGGCTTGTGGGTTTGTTAGAGGTAATTCCTGACAGTGCAGCTGTCCTGGTGCAGTCCTTCAGTGACTCCTGGTTTCCCTGTGTTTGTGTGCCTCTCAGGGTTCAGTGGGGCCGTGTGCCAGATTGACATAGACGACTGTTCCAGCACGCCGTGCCTCAACGGAGCCAAGTGCATTGACCACCCCAATGGCTACGAGTGCCAGTGTGCCACAGGTCAGTCTGCTCTTCTGAGCCCCTGGGGGCAGAGAACATGGAACCTAAGTACATGAAAGGCTGGTCTCAAAGATGTCACTGTTTTTTCTTTCTTTCTCTGAAATGCTGCTTGCTCGTTGCAGAGCTTTGTCCGATCCTTTGTGCAGGGAATAGTATTTAAGTAGAGAAAGCCTTTCACTTGTGGCAGTTAAGTTCACAGTTGATGGGAGTTCTGCCTCCCTCTTTCAGCACCATCCTTTGCTTCCCAGCAGATGACAGCTTCTTCTGTACTAGCTATGGAATCCACATAAGGGAAAACATCAGTGTGAAGGCTCTTATCTGGGGTTTACCTCCCTCTCTCCCAAGTCAGATTATATCGTGTGCGCTTGAAAAACAAGAGATGGGCAGAGCAGTGCTGCTGTGCATTCTGATTTCTGTTGCATCAGAAGGCTAAGTTGCATTTTATGTCACAAGTTGCATTTTATGTCAGAAGGCTAAGACTGAAATGCAGTAACAGTTGTGGAAGAAATTCCACTCAGAATTTGAGTGGGAATGATTTGAAATTATTTGTCACAGAAATGTTGGCAGAGCTGTGGCCAGAACTCAGGTGGTTTTTTAATGCCTGGTGAGTTACATATTCAGAAGCGTCAGGTTTAATGATAGGATTTTCTTATCTTCAGACCTCCAGGGGTGATGTAGATATGGTTTTATCTTCATTTTTACATCTGGTCAAATAAGAGTGTTCAGAGCTGTTATGTTCTAATTCTCAGTAAGGAGCTACACTTGGTTGCTTTCAGTTCAAGGTCCCTGATACACTGCTCATGCTACAGATTCAGGTATGAAATGCCTTGGCTTTAGCTCTTCCATTAGGAAAGAAGCTGAACAATTCCTGGAGCTGTATTAGTCCCAGTAATGTGCAGTAAGGTTGGTTAGATTTATGTGCAAATGTTCTCATTTTGAATCATTCCAGTAATCAAATTATTAAGGCAAATTTGACTTCACTGCACAGAATGTAGCAGAGATTAGCCTAAAAATAGCCTAGTTTTTTTCTCACACGTGGTCTCCACCATTTCCAAAGTTCCTGAAGAGGCATTGAATTTGTTGGAAGAAGGAGAATGCAGTAGTTCTGACGGGGAGAGGAATAATTACTGTGGTCAGAATTTTCCTTTTGACTACTTCATGTGACAAACTAAGCAGACACTTGCAAAAAGAAGGAAGAGCTCAAATCTTCTCCAAACTTGGAAACTGTTTTGGTCTTTCTCAGGCCTGGGGTGTGTTCTGGTTGCTTTCACTCACTGAGACTGCAGAGCTTATCAGGCCTGGGGTGGGTTTGGGTAGTGTAGGGGAGGACAATGTGGAGAGCTGTGCCTTGAAAAGCAAGTTCTGAATTTGGCACCAAAACTGCATAAATCAATACAGAAACTGCAGGTATCCCACCTGAGGAGGGAAGGCAATTGCTTCCATGATGGCAAATGATGTAAAGGAGCATCTTCAGGCTGAAAGCAACCAAATGCATGCTGCTGAAGCAGCAGTTCTTAGTAAAATCCTTGGTTAAATATTTGACTGAAAATGGAAGAGGGATGCTGTTTTCCATCCTGTCAGAAGGATTCTCATATTCAACATTAAAATGGTTTTTTCCTAGTCTAACTCTTGTCTGCAAAGAGAGAAATCATGTTTTGGTGAGGTATGTCCAGTTAGGAGATCCAGAAACTTTCCTGATCTCTGAGTGGCTCACTTGAGCTACAATAGCAGGCCAGGTAATGACTGTTGAATGAATGTGTGCTAAGTATTATATTTAATATTGACAGCCTTCTGTAAGACTGAAATGTGGAGTTCTTCCTGGGGGCAGGTCAGTTACTGGACAATGAGTTTGAGTATGTTCTTGCTCTGCTCCTCTCATGGTGTGAGTGATGTGTTTGTGTTGTTCCCTGAGCGGTAATCGCCAGCTGCCAACGTGATTGAAAACTGCAAAATGTTTGGCCAAATGCTGTACAGATAGCTCTATTTACTGCTTGCTTTTTGTCTTTTCTTTCCCTTCTGGCATTATTCCACTTCTCCTTCCCAGTGGTAGATCATGGCTTTTCTTTTCTTGGGTTGTTTCAGGTCTTTCCTCTTTTATTTGTCTCTGCCCTCTTTTTTTTTTCCCCCTCTGCCACCATTTCTCCCCTTGTCAGTTTGTTTTTCCTCCTTCCTAACATCTTTTTATATCCATCTCTCTAACTAGCTTCCCTTACCTCTCCCCACCCACTTCCACACCCATTCATCCAAGCATACGTTCGCAGAACTTGGAAATGTTAGCCGTCACCTGGTATGTTTGACCACAGAAATAACCACAAACCTGTATGAAAAATGGGGAGCCTCTTATCCACTTATAATACTCAGGTGAGAACCACTCTTCAGCTGTTGAAATTCCCTGCAGCTTGGTTTGTATCAGTCTACAGTTGGTGTCTTGAAATTTCAAGTTCTGCCTTCCTGATCTTCAGCTGCTGGAAGGCAATGTGAGCTGTTGCTCCAAAACCTCAGCTCTGAAAACCATTTATTTGAAATTGTCCCAGTCTTATATAGCTCTGCTCCATCACGGAGAGCAGGGCTCTTGAGGAGGGACTTGTTTGCTGCTCCTAGCTTCCTGAACCCTCTAGCCCTTTTTGTGGATAGATTCTGCCCCTCTCTGTTGCTCAGGATGTTTCCCAGCTGAAGCAGAATGAAACAGGCCAAACTGCTGCTTGTTTCATTGCTCCTGACCAAGAGGTTGCATGCAGCCTTCAATAAGTTTGCAGTTGGTGCTTGATTGCAGTTACTGAAAAGTTTCCCAGTGAAGGAGGCAAGAAACTTTCTAATAAGCAGAGCTGCAGAAGCTTTGACATGAGCCAAGGGAGTTCCCCTGGGAAGGTTTCAGCAACATCTTTGCAGTAGTTGCTCATTTTAACAAGGTCAGCCCCACTCTGTCCCCCTGTTACTGTGCAGAGGAAATAACAGCAGGACTGTGCCTGCAGACAGTTTGTACTGATGCAAGTAAATATTTCTGATGGAGATTTATATGTTTCCTCTCATGGCTACTGTTCCAAATAACCTGAAGGTGACCACTTCCAGTGCCAGGGTTCTCCGTGCATGCTGCTGTTCTGTAATGCTGTGAACAGTGGAGAGTGTTGTGTTCCAGGGCTGGAAATGCAGTTGAGGTGCCCAGTTACCCTTTGTGCTCTCTGCCACTTTGCTGATTCTTGATACAATTCTTTCTGCGCCTGCGTTATATTCACTGCAGCATCCTACCAGTGGACTCCTTCCTTACTCGTGACTTTTCCTCAGGTTTTACTGGCACTCTGTGTGAGGAGAACATCAACAACTGTGACCCTGATCCCTGCCACCACGGGGAATGCCAGGATGGCATAGATTCATACACGTGCATCTGCAACCCTGGCTACATGGGTGGCATATGCAGTGAGCAGATTGATGAGTGCCACAGCAATCCTTGCCTCAACCAAGGGCGCTGCATCGACCTGGTCAATGGCTACCAGTGCAACTGCCTGCTGGGCACCTCAGGTATGGAAAACACCACTGGAAGGCTGGGATTCAAGCAGAATTCAAGCATGTGATTATTTCTTACCCGTGCTCTGGTGTGTGCTAAGTTGAGAGTATCATTTTCACATTGCTTTGCCCTGCTGCACTTTGGTGTGTTTGTGTGGATTGCCTCACGCTCAGTGGTGCTGCAACTGATTTTGGGAGAATTTGCCTCCTCTGTACTCCAGAAAAAATCAGGCCTGCAGAAAAATTAGGCAAAGTGTTCAAAATGTTTATTGCTCTGTTTAAATATTTAGTACAAGTTCAGGGTCATATTCAGTCAGCACCCAGTGGCTCGGGTGGCATTCCTTGCTGTTGCAGTGCTTCTGCATCATCACCTGTTCAAGTTGCCCCCAACGTGACTTTGAAGCAGGTGGGATTCTTAATTAGGCTATTTTGGGAAAATAGTTTTGTTGCCTTCTTTGTAAGATTTACCCTCCTTATTCCTCTAACTCCTTTTTTTAAATCCAGGAATAAACTGTGAGAATAACTTTGACGACTGTGCCAGTAACCCGTGCATTCATGGGACCTGTATCGATGGCATCAATCGCTACAACTGTGCCTGTGAACCTGGATTTACAGGTAAAGTCAGCTACCCAGGGGCTCTCAGTTGTTTGGAAGATGGTTATCCGAGTAGCCAGGGAAGTGTTCTTTCCACACTCACTGCAAGGGATTCAGTTGGTGTCTCAGAAAATCCTTCTAATCTTTGGATCTTAGCATCTTACATTACAGCCAGTTCTACCAAACAGAAAAATGGCCTAATCTGTGCTGTGAAATGCCATTCTTGTTAGGTAATTAAGTCCAATTCATGGTTCTTGGGTTTAAAACAAATAAACCCACGTGACTTTGATTTATTATTTACAGCCTCCTTCCAGGGACAGAGAGATTGTGGACAATATGGAGAGGTGTTTGATTAGACTCTGCCTAGAGCTTTGACCATGAACAGTATTTCTATTTCTGTGAAATCAGAGCATTAACTTGGTGTTCTCATGAATTGTTTCCCACTCTGAAGTCTTCAGATGAATAACCTGATTTTTTCAGTACTTCTCTGTCATAGCATGGTCTGTTCTGTTTTCTTTTTACACTACAAAATTTCTCTGGTACAGTCAAAGTGGGGCTGAAAAAAGAAGTGGTTAGACACCTCTGGATCCATGTTTAGAGCTCTGAGTCAACATCAGGACTATTTCTGCTGACTAAAGCACATCTCACCACTGTTTGTAAGGGCATTTGTGTTTTGAGTCATGTAGGGTGATACAAAATAATCATTGTGAGGCAGCTGGTAGTTTATTACAGCTTTCTCATCACGTTTGTTGCTGTTTATTACTGAATGATTCTAGTTAGAATAGATCTGAAATGCATTAGAGCACTAAAATGTTTTGTGTGTCTTGTGCTTTTCTCTTGGGGTCTTTCTAAACTCCTGATGCTCCTTCCTTCCCTCCTATGGCTCTGGCATGGTGGAACTCTCCAGTTCCCAGAATAAGATGGGGGATGATGCTGATCACTCGTGCCTACCACTCTCCTAAGTTGCTGGCATTCCATATTTGTTATCCTGCTGGGTCTCTTACTGTTATACTGTTAAAATAATTCAGTAATGTGAGGAATTGGCATATTCCAGTCTTTAAGGAGCTGGCTTGCATGGGGTCTTGGTACTTTGTCATTTCCTTCTGTTAAAAATGCTTTCAGCTTACTGCATCATTCACTCTGTTTAGCTTTCCAGCCTCACAAGTCCTTTTGGTCACTGCTTCAAGGATCTTGCAGTCGTAATCAGAGG
The DNA here is from genome assembly GCF_000277835.1 of Geospiza fortis. Classification (NCBI taxonomy): domain Eukaryota; kingdom Metazoa; phylum Chordata; class Aves; order Passeriformes; family Thraupidae; genus Geospiza; species Geospiza fortis. The sequence continues at coordinate 970,886 of NW_005054421.1, forward strand.
CAGGCAAAACAGGAAATGGTGCTTTTTAGAGCCCCCTTTGCGCAATAAACCACAAGAACTGTATTTACTGCAGACATTTGGGCACTATTGGTTGTTCAAAGGGTAGGTACTTCAAAGCAGAGGAGCAGGGCTACGACAAGTGCAGCTCAAGAGGTTTGTTGCAAGCATGATACAGCTGAGTGGTTTTTGCTTTCCTAATCAGTATTAACGGGTGATTTTAATGGAGATTCTGGAATGGTTTGTAAATACTTGCTGAGTGTAAGTGCTGTTCTCCAGGCACAGCAAAGTGCTGCATCTCTCAGAAACGCTTCTCTTGGCTTGAGTTAAAGCACGGAGGCATGTGAGCTCCATGCTGCTGCCTTGGCTTCCCTGAGCTGTGTCTCAGCGTGTGCTCTTGCAGAGGTGCAAAGCGAGCGGTGTTTTAAGAAGCGCAGCTCAGGAAGCGTTGTTCTCCCCTGCAGGGCCCCGGTGCAACGTGGACATCGACGAGTGCACGTCCAGCCCGTGCCACAACGGGGGCACGTGCATCAACGAGGTGAACGGGTTCCGCTGCGTGTGCCCCGAGGGCTTCCACCACCCGCACTGCCAGCCGCAGGCCGACGGCTGCCTCAGCAGCCCCTGTGTGCACGGCAACTGCACGCACACCGCCACGGGGTGAGCGCCGCCCAGCCGCCTGCTGCTGCCTTCTGCACTGGTGTCTTGCTCTCTCCAGACTTCCAGCTCCCGGTTTTTCCCTTATTTCTCACAGTAGGGTCCCAGTTTATCTGTTGCCTATAACATAATCACAGTCAGGTGAGAATCTCACCTGAGCCCCTGCCTGTCTCACGTGCCCTGCGGTGCCTTCCAGGGGCCCTTCCCAACACTGGCCAGCTGAACCCATGGTCAGCAACAGCAGTGGGTTATTTATGCACCATCTGCAGCCAGAGCTACATCTGCCCCTGCTTGTGTGGGAGCAAGCCACAGCTCCTGCCTTCAAAGCAGAGCCAGGCTGCCAAGTTTCAGCACAGCTCCTCATGTCCACTCAGTCTGGAGAGGGTTCTCTTCTGCTGCTACACCCCCTCCAAATCCTTTTGATTACAGCTTCCTTTCCCACAAATCTGCCACGGCAAACAAACAGCCATAGGTAAGGTGTAGACCTTCATTCACCAGCTGGTGTTCCAACATAGGTTTTTCTGTCCTGCCTTGTTTGCTGGTTTTGCATGGACAAGTGGTGCAGGGTGGACTGCCACCATCTAGAGGGAGGGTTTGGTGATTCTAGTGTGTTGTGGTGTTGTGGGTCCCATGATGAGGTGAGAGATGAGAATTTGCCTCCAAGTTCTCAGAATGCTGATTTATTATTTTATTGTATTATATTATATTATATTAAAAGAAATTATATACTAAAACTATACTAAAGAAAGAGAAAGGAGACATCAGAAGGCTAGACAAGAATGAATAATAAAAACTTGTGACTGACCAGAGTGTCTGACACAGCGCGACTGGGATTGGTCATTAATTAAAAACAATTCACATGGAACCAATCAAAGATGCACCTGTTGGTGAGCAACCTCCAGAGCACATTCCAAGCAAGCAGATAATTATTGTTTATGTTTCTTTTCTGAGGCTTCTCAGCTTCTCAGGAGAAAAATCCTGGTGAAGGGATTTTCCAGAAAATATCACAGTGACACTAGTGAGCTGAGTGAATGCAATTAAAATAAAGAAATGGTTCCAAATTAAATCTTTGGGGATCAGCAGCAACCTATTCTCTCAAAACCTAAAGCATTGAGCGTGGGGACTGTCTTTATTGGCTAGTGCTGTTCTTCCTAACCACACACTGTGTCAAGGAACAGGCTGACAACTTTTGCTCTAGGGATGGATATTTCACCCAGGACACTTTGTCCACTGCTGAGATTTTGTCAGCTTAACACATATTATTGTATGTCTGAGAAAAGAAAGGAAAATTCTCTCTGGGTCTTTTGATAGCAGTAGTTGCTTCTGAATCTTCCCATGCAGGAAGACCAAATGCTGATTTTGGGAGCCCTAAATCAGATTTCCTTTTGGTAATGGTAGTTCTGAGGTGGTTTTGTTTGTGAAAGTTCTCAGCTATACATGGAATAGCCTCCAAAATATGTGCTGTATCCTGGGAAGTGTTGTCAGCACTTGGGCAGGGAAGTGATTTGCTGCTGCAGGTAGCTCTGTAGGGCAGGATGCAGCACTTTCCCTGGAGCTGGCAGGAAGGCTGCTTTTCATTGCTAATTCAGCCTCCTTGAACGCTTGGAAAACAGATTTTTGTTCATCTTGTCTGTCATGTGTCACTTTGCGTGTGTACACCGCGCGCTGTGCTGGGGGAAGAACCTGTGTTGGCAGGGCAGGGACAGAGGCCAGTGTGTGCTCTGTGCCCTGAGTCCAGGCTGATCCACCAAATCCTTCCTTCTACATCATGTGGCTGGGGTGTGCTCTACTGCAGGTTCTGAAACCTGATGGAGGAGATTGCTCCTGCTCCCAGCCAGCTGTTTTCATTTGAAACCACTGTTTGGTATTAAATCAGTCTAGTTATCTTTGGAGCCTATTGTTCCCCTCCACTTCTTTTATTCTAATTTTTTTTTGTTTCTGTCTTTGAATGCGTTGAGATGGTCTTATCAAAGCAGAAACATGTTGCTGGTTGACTGAACACTTTGTGAAAACTGTAATGAGGGAAGTGTGGTTTTAAGGGAGGGTTTATTTTCAGTATTTTCAAAACTATACAGCTGGGGTAAGCAATCTAAAGTAACTTAGGGCTCTTCTCAAGAGGGTTCCTCTGGTTTTCTCTCCAAAACTAATCTGCAGGAGAAACTAGTAGAGGAGTTACTTCAAAATGTCCTAAATTAATGCTGTTTTGCCTTTCAAGGTACAAGTGTGTCTGTGACCCAGGCTGGATAGGAGATTACTGTTCAACAGAAGGGAATGAATGTAAATCAAACCCATGCCAGAATGGAGGAACATGTGAGGATCTGCTGAATGCATACAGATGTACCTGTAGGAAGGGATTCAAAGGTGAAAATTCAGAAAAAATTTGTTATCTTTTCCCTTTTTACTTCATTGCACCTTAAGGGTAATTTCTTTTCATTAAACCTTGTGGAAATAATAATCAAGATGGGAAATGCCACGGCTCTATGAAGTTAAATTAGTCAGTTCCTGTAGACATGATACAGTAATAGAATACTTGGCAAGGGCTTGTCTAAGCCTTGCTTGGAATTAGTAAAAAATGACCTGTTGGAAGCTTAGCTTAATTTTCTTTGTAAATTATGAAATTTACATAAATACCCTGGAAATTAGAGGGGCATTAAACTCAAAATGACCATGGCTGCTTCTACACTGAGCCCATGAGGAGTGCTTTGCTCTCCTTTTCCTTCTGCTGAGATTTTTCAAAATGTGGCAGTGCTGTCCACTGCCGTGTGGGATAATCACACAATGTGAGTTACGACCTCTTTGTTCATTCTTCCAAGAAGCACCAAGCTCTTAGCAGCACATTCTTCAGCTTTTTCCCATTCTGTTCTCCAGGTGTGAACTGCCAGGTAGTGGTTTCTCCTTGTTCCCCTAATCCTTGTGAGAACTCGGGAATCTGCCAAGAATCTCCTGACTCCGAAGGCTACACCTGCCAGTGTGCCCCTGGCTGGGAAGGTAACTGGGTGGGGAACCAGGTGCGCCTGCAGTGCTGGCTCTGAGCCTCCTGCCATTGCCTGGGAGGGTCTCACTCTCGGCCTCTGCACCTTTCAGGGGAAAGATGCACAGTGGATATTGATGAGTGTCTCTCCAAGCCCTGCAAGAACCATGCCCTGTGCCACAACATCCAGGGCAGTTACCTGTGCGAGTGCCGGCCCGGCTTCACCGGCGGCGACTGCGACACCAACATCGACGACTGCCTGGCCAGTGGGTATCAGCGCCTTGCTCTGTGTTCCCCAAAAATCAATTTGCTGACTGCTGTTTGACAGATTTGGAAGGGTCTTTTATGATCTCTTGCCAAAAGGGGAAAAAAAAACCCCCAAACTTCAGCTTGGTAATGTTTGAGGCAGTCAAAATCCATCGTGTTCGGCTGCTAGAATGGACCACGGTGTCCTAACTGATGGCAACTCTTGTTCCCAGGTCCTTAACTTGAAAAGGCCCTTAGAGTTTACATACCTTAATAAGAAGCACTGTTAAATGCAAAATTGTATTTGCCTAAAATTTTAATCCATCAAGTTAAAGTGCCACTGCAGGGCTTACCTGTAATTCGACGTTCAGTTTGATTGAGGTGTGGTGGGAATCCGTCCTTCCTGAAATGTCTGTCTGGCATTAATATTCTGGGAAGAGTGGGTCCTGTTGCAGTTCCAGTTAATCCATATCTGAAAGCAAATTAAGCAGCAGGAAGGCCCTCTGCTCTGGAATAGGAATCAGTTGCAGGAGGGGAGGAGGCCATACCCTGATGAGTACTGGAACGGCTCAAATTGCAAGAAAACAAGTATTAATTTCATGTCCTTGATACTGCTGTTTATAAGGGAAACCAAATACATAGTAGCTTCTTTTTCTTACTGGGCGTATTTTATATCATCATCAGATAAAATCAGTCTCCTGAGAAATGTCACGTGTTTAAAAGTTCATCTGTTACTATTTGAAAAGTGCTTTATCAAATCTTGGAGGAGTTCACAATGCTGTAATTCTTAGATTGGTCAGGTCTTTAAAAAAACCCAACCAATTGAACAGAAAAACCCAAAACAACCACCCCAAAACAAAACAAAACAAAAAAACCAATCCCTTGTTTTTTACTATCAGCTTCAAACCAAAATGGAGTTTTGAAGATTTAAGGCGTGAACTTAACAAATTGTGTTTTGCATTGGAAAAAAAATGTAAATTCATGACTGCTGTAGAGAAGGATCCAAAGAAGTCTATTAGCAAAAGTTACCGTGGGAGCCCCCAGAGCAGCACTCAAAGAACTTCTGAGGTGTCTGGCTCAGGCTGAGCTCTTAATTCCCTCTTTCTGAGCAGACAGGTACAGTACAAAAAGTGTCACGGTGCAGTGAGCCAGAGCTTTGCTTACTGAAGCCAACAAAATCATTGCCTGTCCTGTTAGTTTTTATGTGGGTGCCTGAAGATAAAAACGTCCTCCAAGTGTTCATCTTTTCCCTCTGGAACAGCTGGGACATCTCTCTCCCTCCTCCTGAGTGTTCTGAGAGCTGTGGGATTCACCCCGTGTTGTCTTAGGCAGCACACCCATGAGGCTGAAGAAGCATTTCACATTGCTGCCACAGCTGATTTCATTTAGCATAACAAAAACCTTCCATGCCTTGAGCCAAATGTCTTTAATCTATGAAGCAAACAAACCCTCCAACAACAGGAACTTATTGAAAAGTTGATACCCGAGTCTCCTTCTTCTGTCAGTAAATGTGTGGCACAGAGAATTAATGCACAGCTTTTGGCTTCACTCATACATGGCTCACTGCCACAGACACAACATTTTATAGCTGCCAGGGGTCTTGCTTTGAATGTGCTTTTTCTCTGCAGTAGTCAAATGACCTTTAAATGGATGCAGGTGTGTCTCATAATACAAATTCTTAACATGTGAGCAGATTTCTCAGTCAATAAATGAGCTTTAATTACTTTTCACATTTCTTTTCTTCATTTCCCAGTAAACAGAATTAGTTTATGATACTTACGATAAACTGCAAATTTTTGGTGGAGTCTATTTGCATTTTCAAGTTCATATTTTAGTAGTACTTAAAGGTAGTCCTAAATCCAAAAAAAGGCTCAGTAACCTATTTTTCAACCCCTTTGCTTTCTCCCTTTTTCCTCCCCCCCTCCCAGTTTCCCTCTCTGCCTTCATATATTAGGCTTTTGCTCTGTGGAATGCAGAGTAGAAAAGGAATCTGGCTTCAGGAATGTGGGTCTTAAATCCAAAAGTGGAAGGAGAAAAGCAGGAAGAAATTACTGAACGGCAGAAGTCTTTCAGGCAGATTGGTGCTTGTGGAAGCAGAAGGAATACAGTAGTAGGAGGTGGCTTAGACCAAAAAAGAGTGGCATGCAAGTAGCAAGAGCATGGCAGAGATAAGGAAAATATCAAGAAATGCAATATTGAGGAGAATCCTTGGTGATGTAGGAGTTTGTGAGCTTTTCTGGCAGCCTTTCCCCAACCAGTCTGTGATGCTGGAAAAAATGTCAAGTGCTCAGTCGTGCATAAGTGCTCATATATGTGCTAATGTACACATACAGGTTTGATTTGACTGCGCTGCTTTCATGCTGAAAATTAAGCACACAAGTTCTCTCTTGTGTTAAGAGAGAATGTGCTGAGTTCTCTGATGAATAAAACTTGGTAAGGGAGAAGAAACAGTTGCTGCTCTGTTTTTATTGTATCAGTAGGCATCTGTCACAAAAGCACCATTTGAATTTTAAACCAAGAGGCTTTGGGTTTTGGTTGAACAAATTCCAGCAGAGAAACCTTTAGGCCCTGAAGGTTGGCCTTGATCCACAGCTGCTTGTAAATTTCTAATTGATAATGCTTTGCAGTTACCTGTTCCATAAAGTGGCTGAGAAAAACCTGTCAGTACTCTGTCCAGCTCTGGGCTGTGTGGCCTCTTTTTTTCATACAAACAGCTGCTCTAGGCCTGGCCCTTCACTGTTCTTGGCTTTTGTGTTGCTGAAATGGCTCTCAAGGTATTAAAGAGTCTTTTTTTCCCATCCCTGCCACCAAGGTTCCTCAGTTCTGCTTTTCAAGGTTGTTTATTTTCTCTGATCTGTTCCATTCTCTCTCTGACCTGCTCAGATCTGTCCAGCAGGTCGGGTTGTGGCACAGTCCCTGCCCTTGGGGTGGTGTTGGCTTTTTATACTGAGAACTACATGTACTTTATTTACAATAATTTTCCAATACCTATCACCTGTGTTAGACAGTGTGTCTCTAAACCAATCCAACAGTATCACCATCACAGCAGAAGATGGAGGGCAAGAGGAAGAAGGAGGGCAGGACATGCCCAGATTCCTCCATCTTGCTTCTTGAACCCCCATTCTAAATCCCCAAAATTCTACTTTTTCACCCTGTGACAAATTAACTATCATTCTGCTCAAACCCTTGTGGCTTGTAACTCCTCACACAAAGTTGGTAATTGTTTCCATGGGCTAAAATCAAAGGCACAGGTGTCTTTGACTCCATGCCAAGGTCTCTGAGCCCCTTGCCAGGGTCTCCAGCCATCCAGGGCAGGCAGAGGGACGTCCTGGGTTCTGACACACTGTCACCCATTCTAACACTCACTGTGGTGCTTCTGTCCCAGATCCCTGCCAGAACGGGGCCTCGTGTGTGGATGGGATAAACTCCTTCTCGTGCATCTGCCTGCCCGGATTTCACGGGGACAAGTGTCAGACAGACACCAACGAGTGCCTGAGTGAGCCCTGCAGGAACGGGGGCACCTGCACCCACTACGTCAACAGCTACACCTGCAGGTGCCCGCCGGGCTTCGAGGGCACCAACTGCGAGAGCAACATCGACGAGTGCACGGACAGGTGAGCCACTGCCCCCAGCCCATTGCTGCTCCTGCCCCCAGCCCATTGCTGCTCTGCACCCAGCCCATTGCTGCTCCTGCCCCCAGCCAGTCTCTCAGACCCTCTGTGGTCAGGATGATCCTGAGGTGTTTGAAAGTCTCTTTTTCCCAGCCCTGAGACTGAAGGAGTCAGGATTCCTCAGCTGGGGTTTTCAAGGTTGTTTATTCTCTGTTATCTATTACATTCTCTTTCTGACCTGCTGAGATCTGTGCAGCAGGTCGGGTTGTGGCACACTGTGAGCACACCAGAGGTGGTGTTACCTTTTTATACTAAAAACTACGTGTACTTTATTTACAATAATTTTCCAGTACCTATTACCTATGTTAGACAGTCTGTCTGTACTCTAAACCAATCCAAAAGTGCCACCATCACCCAGAAGATAGAGGCCAAGAAGAAGAAAGACGAAGGACAAGGCATGCCCAAATCCCTCCATCTTGGCTGGTGAACCCCCATTCTAAATCCCCCAAATTCTACTTTTTCACCCTGTGATGAATTCACTGTCATTCTACTCAAACCTGAACCCCCATTCTAAATCCCCAAAATTCTACTTTTTCACCCTCTGACAAACTAATAATTCTACTTAAACTCTCAGGGCTTGTAACTCTTCACACAAAGTTGGTAATTGTTTCCATGGGCTAAAATCAAAGGCACAGGTGTTTGTGACTCCGTGCCAAGGTCTCTGAACCCATTGCCAGGGTCTCGAGCCATCCAGGGCAGCCAGAGGAATGTCCTGGGTTCTGACACCAGTCCTGCTCAGGAGCAGCTTCTAACCAGGGCAATTCTCCTTTCCTGCCATTTGTCACAGGCATACTTGTGATTCTTGCAAGGAAAGCTGGCTTAGCTGAAGCACAGTTGCCTGGTCCTCAGTTTCTCCTAACGTTCTTCCAACAGTTCCATTACAGCATAAATGGGATAGTGTTTAACAGAAGTTAAAACAGTTAGGGATGCTAGCTTATTGAAATATAAATAATTCATATTTTTACAAAACCCCTATCACATAGAGGAGGGGAAATAATTGGTTATGAATGGTTACTCTGCTGAGAAATAACAAAAGCTGCAAAAATGGAAGCAATGGCCAACTTAGAAAAGCAGCAAAAATAAATTAGTTCCGAGTTGTTGACAAATAATATGAAGAAGAAACCAGGAGAAACACTAAATCCTGTATTGGAAAAGATTTAATCACTGGAGATTTTTTAATGCTTGCAAAAAAAAAATGGGATGTGGTTTAGCAGTACTGAGATAAAACCTGAGGTCATTCTAAAGGGGGAGGTGTGGAACTGAGTTAAAATGCTCAACAGCTGGTCCTCATATAAATGGTTCATGTGGTAGCTTTAAGAGCTCTTTGAGAGTTAAACATGTGATTCCATCATCTGCCTGCATATTTATTTTAAGCTTCGTTAGGATTGATGTATGTAACTTCAGATTCTCAAATGGGAAAAAATTCTAACAATTTCTTTAAAACTTGCAGTGGTTAAAAAAATAATTAGAAGTACTCTGTTCTAGTCTAGTTAGCAGAGACAAATGATGCAAAACTCTTGGTTTTCTCAAGTATTTTCCACACAAATAGAAAAGATCTTTTCTACCTTTCATAAAATTGCATTTGAGGAGGAGGTATTTTAATATCTTTTTCTTAAGAGCAGGATTGTGTCACTGATGAGGGTGTGTTTAATTTGCACAACAGTTGTTGAATCAAGTGGAGTATGCTGGGTGTTGTAGCAGAACTCCTGGCTCTTCCTTGGGGTTCATCCTGTTTTTGTTTTTGTTATCAGTCAGGACAGGAACCAGTCTTGCAGGTATGAATTAAGGATGTAGCAATTTTCAACGCTCTGCCAAGCTAAACCAGTCACACCTTCTCAAGCAAAATTACCGAGCTGTGCTTAAGAGCTCTGTGGTGGTTGGCTAATTTGAATTTGGGTCAAATGACTCTTCCTTGTGCTGTGTGAGAAGCTGCCTGTGAGAGAGTGCCCTCTCCTTTTGGGACCTGGTTTCAGTGAAACACACCGGGAGATTGGCAGTTCCTCTGTCTCCCCTGCTTTGCCAGGAGTGGAAATGGCATTTTTCTCTCCCTCTAGAAGAGAATTCAGCCCCCAAGACAGAGGAGTTCTCTGATGAGCAGTTTAGTGTTTGATGAGTAGGGTAATGCTGGCATCTCTGCCGCCATCGCAGTTGGAATTTCGATATTTAAAACTTCCTTCCCTGCACTGGGAGTTCAGGGAGCTGAGTCAGGGGATCCTCTGGTGGAAATACCCTTTGACAGGGCACAAAGCAGGTAGCAGGCGTGAATTTGGGTTGTGTACTTTATCAAGCTGATTATCTCAAGTCTGATCTAGCATTACTCTCAGAGGAGCAGGAGTTCCTTTACAAGGAAAACGGAGTCAATTTTGCATGAGTCAATTCCCCAAACTTTCCCAGTCCCTTCTCCTTAGGACGCCTAATCTGGCAGAATTTCATATGATCAGAAGACTGGGGGGGAGGGGGGTAATTCCTTTGATCTGAATTCTGCCAGGGCATGTATGAGCAGTTTTACAAATCAGGACTTAAGATTCTCATGAGAAGAGAAGGAAGGGATTTAGCAATACCAATACTTTCACATAATTTCAGTGAGGAACATGCTTGTGTTTTGCATGTTGTATGAACTTTTTCCTTGAGAAACCATACCCCTGATTCCTTTGAAGATTAAAAAAAAAAAAGGCAAATTGTTTTGTTTCTCATAATTTGTAATACAATTGCAATTTGTAATAAAATGTATCAGTTTGAGCAAGCCACATGAGGTGGTGTTTGTGGTCACATTGAAGCTGGGAAGATTACATTAAATTAGTTGCCTCCATCACTAATGACTCATTAAAACCTTGCTTTACCTTCTTGGTCTGCTGAGGTAGAAGTGAGCTGGAGGCTGAGCTGGAATTCCCTAGGATTGCTGTTTCTGCTTGATGCTTCTTCAGCCAGAAGTTAGCAGGGATCAAAAGATCTGTTATCTGCTTTTCTCCTTATTTCAGTCATGTTTTGTTGCTATAGGACACGAAAGAACACAAGCTCACACCGCTGCTCTCAAGGTGAAGGAAAAAAAGAAGTTTATTTTCTGACTCTAACATTTATAGTTTTCTAAAAGTGACAGTGGGTTGGAGGGTGACAGTGCTGCCTCTCCAATGACACTGGACAAACCAACAGTCCATCAAATTTCTCCTCCTCCATAAAGGAATGCAAAACAATGAGTTATTTACAGAAAGCGTGTGAGAGAGGTTCGTTACAAGAATGTCAACATCAGAAGGCTTAGAAAACCTTAAAAAACCAGGGCAACAATGTTTATGTTCCCTTTTGTCTGTGAGCTAATTGCTTTTTGTCTCAGCTTACCTTTGTTGCTCCTCCCTTGCAGCTCCTGTTTCAATGGAGGCACTTGTTTGGATGGAATCAATTCCTTCACCTGCCAGTGCCCCCTGGGCTTCACGGGCCCCTTCTGCCTGACAGAAATCAACGAGTGTGACTCCCACCCCTGCCTCAACAGGGGCACCTGTGTGGACAGCCTGGGCACATACAGGTGTATCTGTCCCCTGGGCTACACTGGCAAGAACTGCAAGGTGGGTGACTTCTGGTGGCGTTGTGTTTTGAGCTGTCCAGCAGCAGAGGTGACACGGGAGAGGTGTGATGTGCCAAACGTGGCTGAGCTGTTCCTCCTTCAGTCCTGCTTGGCCCATTAGGTGCCTCTGTTCAAAACTGGAAATCATAGAATGGGCTGGAAGAAACCTTAAAGATCATCTAGTTCCACGCCCTGTCTATGTGCAAGGAGGAGAAGAGTGGTTATTTATGAGAACAGGTGTCGCTGGAACTTTCTAGATTAGTTTTCTTGAATGAAAACCAGCTGTTACCCTGGAAAATGGCTCCATTTCATTCAAAGCATAAAATTGTCCTGATTGAAGACAGAGTCCTGTATTTTAAAAAAAACCAACTAAACAAACCAGCAAACAAGCACAAAACAAAACCAATATCAGTCTGATTAGCAGGATTTAGATTTAATGGTTTAAATTGTCCTGATTGAAGACAGAGTCCTGTATTTTAAAAAAAACCAACTAAACAAACCAGCAAACAAGCACAAAACAAAACCAATATCAGTCTGATTAGCAGGATTTAGATTCAATGGTTCATTTTTTACAGGGAGGTTAATTTTATTCAGGGTTGATTGTAAATTTTTTTTCATGAAAAGCCAGAAGATGTTTTGGGGCAGTAAATGACATGCCTGTCCTATTCACAACCTCAATAACAATCTCCATCCTTACTTGCACATTTAAGTTCAGGCAGTTTCCAGTTTTCCACAGGAGCTGCAAACCCTCTATGCTGTAAATGACTGACTAGTGCCTATTAAAAACTCTAACTTGGCATGGCACACTGGAAACAGAATGACGTTTTTCAAATCTGAATTCTTTTTGATTCTGTTCTTATCAAAACGGCAAGAATGACTTGAGACTATTTCTGCTTTTGGAATGGTAAACTCTGTATTGGCTTCCTTTACCAGCAGGCTTGAGTGCTGCCATTAAAAAAAAAAAAAGTGAATTTCTTAAATTGCTGGAAAACACTACAATTTTGTAAGAATTTTGCAGCTGTCTTTCGTGCCAACATGTCTTTGTAAAGCAGGGAGTGTTGTAAAGCAGGGAGTGTTGGAAAGAAGCATTTTAGTGGCACTGGGGGAGGTGCTTTTTCAGAAGTATGTTGCTAGACATTAAATTGTCAGGTCTGCTTCTAGGTATTGCTAATGGAGGAAGTGAATGCAAAGTAATGAAGTGGTAGAAAAAAGCAACCCCTCTGCTACCCTCATTATGCATTCTGGGCACACCACTTCAACCTCATTGGGAGAATTAGCATTGAGAGGGATCCTGAAGTACTGTGAAGTTCAGTAGTTCCTCTTCTGTTATGTTTGCTTTGTTTTTACTGGAGAAAAGGATTAATGTTCCTTTCCCCAAATTAAATGCTGTGGATTCTCAGAAGGTCTGCTTTATGTTCAGAGAAGCCTGATTGTAATGTATTACCCATTTTATACAAGGAACCAGAACTTTCTAAATTTAGATAAGTACTGCTCAAAGCTCTATTGAAGAGATTTATAGATTACAGCTACACTGTAGTTCTTGTCTTAGTAGTAAACTGGCTTGACCTAATTAGCAAAGCTAAATAAGCAGGACAAAATCAGACAATGATTCATAAGTTTTAGAATTTGCATGTAAAACAGTCAGCTACTCATTACAAATGCAGAAGCAAGAGGCTCGGTGTTTTTTCTTCTTCACGCTCAACTACATGTGATAAAACTTAATTCCAAGTTTCCTTTTGGTTGCCTGTGAAAGCACAGATTTATTTGTTTTTTTTACTTTAATCTTTGTGAGGAGAAAGTTTGCATCTGAAAAGCAGAACTTTCTGCAATTGAAATTGCATTTTACAGCCAAAATTCTGTGCTACTCACTTTAAAAACCTCACTCTTCCTCAAGTCAGCTTGAAATCAATCAAATAGCTGTATTAATTTGAAGATAAATGCTTAAAAAAGAAATTATGGTTAGTGGCTGGTTTATATTACGTCAGAGAGTTATTTTGGGTCTTCACTTTCATATGATGATTTACTGAGTTTTAGACTCTTTGTTTCTATATGAGAAATCAAGAAAAGCAATATGCTTTGGCCCATCTTCAGGTCATGAAACGGTTGTGGGGTTTCAGTTGAATCTTGGAAGACACAAGAAGTCAGAGAGACCACAGTGCAGCAGGTGGGGCCAGAAGGAGGCATGGTGAGCTAATGATAGAAAGGAAAAGTATGGCTCAAAATGTGGAGCACATCTGTCATCCTCAGCAAGCAGTGAAGATGGGGGGAGTTTGGGGGAATAACTGGAAGCCTCCTGCTACCATGGAGCTAGAAAGCTAGTCTGAGATAAAACCCAGTTTTCTCAAACTGAGCCAGTCAAAGATCCAGCTTCATGGTGAGGTGTGAGGATTGTGAAATAATGCTGCCATCTGGGGTTTATTCCTCTGTTCACTTGCTCTTTCCCAGGCATATGAGACTGTCAGTAGAGTACCTGGCTTAGCTTGGGAAGGACTCTCCTGCCCTTTGCAGTGCCACAGGGATCCTGTATTGCAGAGCTCCCTTTCCTTGCATCTGAACTTCTTCTCTGAGTGCTGTTTCTCCTGCCTGTGCCATGTCTCACGTGGGTTGTTTGCCCTGCAGACCCTGGTGGATCTGTGCAGCAAGTCTCCCTGCAAGAACAAGGGCACGTGCGTGCAGACCCTGGCCCAGACGCGCTGCGTGTGCCCGCCCAGCTGGACCGGCGCCTACTGCGACGTGCCCAGCGTCTCGTGCCAGGTGGCAGCTTCACAGAGAGGTAAATCAGCATCCTCTGGCCTTCAGCAGCTCTGTGCCCAGGCACCTCCTTCCCCCCTGCCCCTGTGCACAGCCCAGAGAGCTTTGCCTCTAGCCGATCACTTCTCGAGTAAAAATACTCTCTGCAGCGGTGTGTTTGGGAGTCAAGGCTTCCTTGGTTCTCCCCGTCACAAAAAATATCAGACAGGAAGAATTAAATGCTTCATGGGGTCTCAGTTTCAGTAGTGCTGTTTTACATGGACTATGTTTTTGGAAAATGCATCAGCTCTTCATGCTAAACCCCAGGCAGGCTAAACCCCAGGTTTCTGCTAAACCCCAGGCAGGCCAGGGGTTAAGGCCACATCCTTCTACAAGAAAGGCATCTTGAACTCATGGTAAGTATTTTTGCAGAGTACTGATTACTGAGTGCACTATTTAGCCTTATAGGTTATACCATGGCCCCTCAAAGTAGTAATTTGCTACTTCAAATGATGTATGTGTCAAAGATTTAATTTTTACGTGAATTTTGTATGGCAACATGGCTTGTAGCCCAGGCAGATGGACACTGTCATGCCACTTTTGTCCAGGAAAGCCAGACAAGCAGGTTCAGTGTCAAAGGAGAAAGGTGTCAAGCTCCCATACTTTTTGGGGATGTTCTAGGTACAAACCTGCACCTTTGTAGAGCAGCAGTAGTAGTTCAGATATGTACTCACCAGCCAGTGCTAAAGTAACACAGCAGCACAAATACTTCATGTCAGTGTTGAATCCAGTGATCCAAAGAGGACAGAGCCTGACTTCATTTGTAAGCCAGTTTTGGTTCTGATCTACTGTAATTTAAGGAGTAACTCTTCAATTTTAAAGTTACAACTTTTCAGTTTGTTGGGCCTACCCATATCCATTTCTGTCTGAGCCACCAGCACTGGCAGCAATTGCGTTTTGTGTGTTTGCTCACTTGTTTGTTTTAACTCCGCTCCAGGAGTCCCCGTGGACCAGCTGTGCCAGCACTCTGGTCACTGCCTCAACGTGGGGAACAGCCACCACTGCCAGTGCCAGGTGGGCTACACGGGCAGCTACTGCGAGGTGCAGCTGGATGAGTGCGAGTCCAGCCCCTGCCAGAACGGAGCCACCTGCAGGGACCACCTGGGCGGATACCACTGCCAGGTACCCGGGGGCACAGGGGAACAAAGGCACCAGCAGCAATCACAAACACCTGCAAGTGCTGGGGACTACCTTCAAATAGGGGCATAAAAGCAGCCTGCACCTGGGAGGAATTTTTAATTTGGCTGTAGCAAAACCAGTGCTCCTGAGAGGTTTTTAAGAGTGAATTAAGAGGTGTGGGTTGGAAGGAGCTGTGGTTGATGAGCGTTTGAACTCTTTGTGACATTGGAGAGGGGATTCTAATCTGGAAAGGCTTTTTGCCTGAGGGGTGGTTTGTATTAAAATATTTGTAAAATGTATTAAAGGAATATTGTATTTTCCCTGTTGGATGGCCAAAGTATCCCTTGCCTCCCAGGGTGGGAAATGCTTTCTGTTTCCTAACACTGATGCAGAGAGCAGTGTAGGCCATGAGATTGGTGTATATCAACCTCCCTAAAGCTTTTTGGAATGGTAGAACACCTTGGAAGCCCATGTCCAGAGGGAAAGGATGAGTTTTATGTAAACCTTAAGCCAAAACTACTAAGCCAGCTTTGGTGCTGGAGGGTATCAGGGTTTGATCTGCTGTGTTTTGCAGCAATCCAATCACTTGAATTCAAATTTGCAGTGCCCTGTTACGTTGTGTGTTTAAGCTGCTTTTCCAGCTACAAAGGCAGTCCTGATGTGCCCCACTGAGGGCTCCTGTGTCGGTGCTGGCCTTTCTGAGCTGCCTGCTCATGTGTGTGCCAGAAGCCATTGACACTCATTTCCGTGCCGGCAGTGCGTGGCTGGATACCAGGGGGTCAACTGCGAGTACGAGGTGGATGAGTGCCAGTTCCAGCCCTGCCAGAACGGAGGGACCTGCATCGACCTGGTCAATCACTTCAAGTGCTCCTGCCCGCCAGGAACCCGCGGTAGGATGCTCAGCAATTAAGTGAATGTTACAAAGGGGAATTTTCCTCTCTGGCTGCTGGTTTCACGAGACACAGTTTAAAGGGAATGCATTCTGCTCTTTGAAGAATGTTCCCAAAGTACACTGGATCCCTTGGGATACATATTTTCTCTTTAAAAATAAATGCTGCTTTTTTCCCCTCCCTTTTAATTTTTTTTCTTTTAAAGGAATAGGTCGTGGCAGTGTCCCTTGGGAATGTAGAGCCATCTTTGGCAATGTGGATGCAGGAGATTGCTGTTAAGATCTCTCCCAAACCTATCTTTTTTGATACAGTAAATCCAAGGTTTCTTTTTGGCTAAGGTGCTATGAAATAAGTGGGAAACTTTCTTAGTTTTTGTATAACTTCCAATATCCTATACTTGCTTAAATTTTTGCCCTTCATTTTCCTCTGTCCTGGAGTCTTTTGTGGAAAAGAAGCTGAGTGACTCTAGGCTACCCTAAACTATTTCATCATATTGGAGCTCTTTTAATAAAAGTTCCTTCAGGGGAAAAAAGTTGAAAAAGAAAAGAAAATAAAAGTAGTCCACAGTTTATATCAGTAGTTTTCAGTAAGCATGATTCCACAGGCTGTTTATTGTCAGGTTTCTTAAAACCTAGCCTTCCCTTTTATATCTTACCTATGAACCTGGCTTCTGCCTTTGAAAATATTCAGGTTTTAACATTTTAACCCATCAGTAAATGCTTTCTCACTTTATGTTCTTTTTTTAAGCTTATTCCTCAAGTCAGAGCAATGTAAAATTTTTAACTGAACTCTTTCTTTCTGAAGTGTGTCATCTCAATTGTTGGCAAAATCTTCAGATGTCAGAGAGAACTAAATTCTTGTTTCATAAGGAAATTTAAGTACAATTATAAAATAATATATTTGCCTCTTGCCCACTCATATCACCAGTTCATTCACTTCAGTGTGGTTCTCCCCACTCTGGATAAGTGTTTATTTCATTGTAAATCATTGCACTACCAATTCTTCATGTATTGTTCTTAATATTATTCTTCAATAAAAAAAACAGGCAAAAAAGTGCAATAAAACAAAAGCAGAAACAAACCTGCTTTTTAGGTCTCTACATCCAAGAGTGTATTTAGGTACCAGTATCTGCATTGCCAGAATTTCTGTATTCCACTCAATTCCCCACCATCCTTTGAGATGTTCTGGGTGTGCTGCTTTTAATCCTTCAGTCTTTCTTTGTTGTGATTAATTACTTTCTGGATGTAACAGTTTTGTTGGTTTTTTGGGGGGGTTGGCTTTTTTTGTTGTTTTTCTTTGTTTTTGTTTTTGGGTTTTTTTGGGTTTTTTTGTTTGTTTTGTTGGTTTTTTTATTTTTTTGTAAATGAAAGGAATTGGAGGAGACTTGATACAATTATTTAGAATAGTAAAACTTAGCTTTTGTCCCTGGCCCAGTTTGTAGTTAGTACTTTACTGATGCCAGTATAAGCATCCTCCCTATTTAGGTGAAGGATTTTACTTGCTCTGGGTGGAACAACAGCAATCAACTTGCTCAGCTTCCCCTCTCTGCCCTTGTGCAGTGAAAGCAGAACCAGCACCTGCCCTTGTCCCTTGAAAGGAAATCCCACAGGGAGGAGAAGAAATTGCCCTCCCTGGCTGCTGGTGGGGGTTTGCTGTAAGTCCCCAGCAGCCAGGCTGGAGGAATCCGTGTTTTATCACAGCTGCTTTTTTTGTTGGTGTGCTGCTGCTTGTTTTAATGCTGCAAATGCTCTTTGCCCAGGTCCAGGGTAGCCTGGTGGCAGCCTGTGGCTGTCAAGGCCAGCACGGGGCTCCCAGGCTCTGCTCAGTCTCAGGGCTGAATCAAGTGCATCTTTTTTGGGCTTGGTTTGGTTTTGTGTTTTTAATTATGCCCTTAAATTAAGTCAAGTGTGAAAGCTGCCAAATACCAGGACAGCTTAGCACTGAGGACAGCCTGGATGTAAAACACATGTACCCTAAGCCTGGCCTGAAGCTGGCTGTCTGCAGAGGGTGTGGAATGTGTTAAACTGGGATCTTTACCTGCTTATTTCAAGGTCTGTGCGTGACATGGCCTTAAAACTTGATGAGCAGTGTAGGTGATGCCTTGAAAGGCTAATGGAACAGAGGCTGGGCAGAGTTAAAGGAATAAAGTAGGGATTTATTAAAGGAATAAAATAGGGATTTATTAAAGGAATAAAATAGGGATTTATTAAAGGAATGAAGTAGGGATTTATTAAAGGCCTTCACAGGATACACCCTGGGCAGTACCAGAGCCTGGCCATGGCTACACCCAAGATGGACCCTGGGTTATGAGTTCTCACACTTTTATAAGTTTTGGTCCATTTCCATCTTGGGGTTCATTGTCCAATTCCAGCTCCAGGTGATGCAGTCCCACCCTCCCAGTTTGCTCTCCTCCATTCCCTGTTGTTTGCACTTTTTGGGCCTGAAGCTGCAGTGGTGTCCTTGGTTCTGGGGCTGGAAAAGGATTGTTCTGTGGGACTGAGCTGTGAGGAGAACCTGCCAGCACTTTATATGAAGTTCAGAGTTATAAACTAATGCAGTACAGAATCTGAAGCCATCCCAGGGAAGGCAGGCGTGGCACTGTGTCCCCAAGCTGTCCCTCTCTCCTGGCAGGCCGGCTGTGTGAGGAGAACGTGGATGACTGCATCTCAGACTCAGGGGCTCCGCGCTGCTTCAACGGGGGGCAGTGCATCGACCAGATCGGGGGGTTCAGCTGCCTGTGCCCCCAGGGCTTCGCGGGGGAGCGCTGCGAGGGCGACATCAACGAGTGCCTCTCCAACCCCTGCAACCCGCGCGGGAGCCTGGACTGCGTGCAGCTCACCAACGACTACAGGTGCATCTGCAGAAGCGCTTTCACTGGTGAGTAGTCATCAACACGCATCCCATTTCATGGCAGCATCTTAAGAAATGGTGGCTCTGTCCCTTCCTGGCAGTGCTGTTATCTGCCCACTTCTCTTCACAATGTCTGGTTGTTTCCCTACTGTCACAGACATCTTTTATGAAAAATCCTTTCCTTAGGATTTCTCCTCCTGAGAAGCTGAGAGGCCTCAGGAACAAAATGGAAACAATGATTATCTGCTGCTGTGGAATGCAGCAGGTGCATCTGTGATTGGCCCATGTTGATTGTTTCTAATTAATGGCCAATCACAGCCCAGCTGGCTCAGACTCTCTGTCCGAGACACAAGCCTTTGTATAATTCCTTCTTCTTCTATTCTTAGCTAGCCTTCTGATGAAATCCTTTCTTCTATTCTTTTAGTATAGTTTTAATATAATATATATCATAAAATAATAAATCAAGCCTTCTGAAACATGGAGTCAGATCCTCATTTCCTCCCTCATCCTTGGACCCCTGTGACACTGTCACACCCTACAGCATGTTTGTTTTTAAACCGGTCTTTCTTTTAAAATTTCTAAGAAATTTGGCTTCCAGAGCTGTCTCAGATGAAGGAATCTCCTGAGACATTTGGCTTCCAGGACTTCTCTTTCCTTGTGGTACTTTTGTCGCCTTCATAATGTCACATTTCTAATATTGAAAGTGTAACAGTTCATGTGTCAGCTTAGCTGTGACTTCTCCTTTTGCAAAGCAGCCATGTGCATTTTCTCTATAAATCAGCGTCATGGTGTCATAATTAGCTTTTGGCCTCCTTTTCTACTCCTAGCTGCCTTTCCTCCTTGCATTGGTGATGTGGTCAGGATGGAGTATTCTATGCATAGACAGGCTTTACATTCCTAGCTTGGTGAGCCTTCCACAATCCAACTTTGAATCACAACTTTGCAAGAATTTCACACTGTGCAGACTTATGTCTCACTCTCTCTAGACCTCCTCTTTGTTAGTATTGCTGCTATTCTGCTTTCTGCCTCCCACTGGGCTTAAGTTTGGTCTAATAGTCTCCAGATGTGTCTTAACTTTCAGCTTTCCATTTTCCATGTCAGTTTAACTTCTTATGCATTCAGTTTTCCTCCATTAAAACCTTTCACTTTCCCTGCTTACCAGTCACCTTTCCTGCATGCTTTACCAGCAGTTTTTACTCTTATTTTTTCTTAACGATGCTGTGTTTTTCCACTGAATTTGTGAGTTTCAGATGCAAAGAAATCACAAAGATATATGTTCGAAGAATTCATGTTGTAGCTTTTGAATGCATTACTTATCCTGCCAAAAGAAGTTCCTGGAAGAGTGATGTATGAGGGAAGTGGAGCTGGTGGGACACTGGTGCAGGCCACCAGATGGGTTTATTTTAAGCCTATCTGTCAAGGCTGCTTTTATGAATTTTGTCTCATGTGGCTTCTGACCCTCGTGGAAGGGTTGCTGGATCCTGTGCTGTGGGGAGTGCAGGCCTGCTGCACCCCAGGAGGAGCCGGGAGAGCTGCTGTGTCTCAGACATGGAGTCTGTCTGGAAATGTTAGGCACAAAGGGAAAACATGTTTCCTCCTCTAGCTGTCTGTGTTCTGCACATTCCCCACTGACCCTTCTGACTGGGAGGGGACAGGGTGGCTTTGCTGTGGTCTGTGACTGGTGGGATGCCAGAACTCTGTGGGCCATCCTGCCCTGTCTGCTCCTGTCTGCAGAGTCCTGGCTGCACATGTCTGGAGACTTCTATTAATGTTTTCCTAGAGGGTCTAAGTCATGCTGAGATCATCCCCAACTTTTAGAAGTTTGGTGTCAGCCTGACTCTGGGAGCTGCTGCAAAGCTGGTCAGTGCAGTAAGATCTCTGTCTGGCTGATCAGTCTGAGGAGACTCTGCTTGGTTCTCCTGTTCACTCGTGGTACATCTGGTTCTGAGGGTTACAGTGTGAGTTGCCATTGGACTCATTGAGCATCTCCCAAATAGTAAAGAAGTCTTAGAAATCCCCAAACTGGTGTGGTACATCACTTCCAGCCTCTGTGCCTGGCTGACTTGGGGATGACAGCAGCACCCTCTGTCTCTGTGCTGTGTTGTGTGTGTTCTTGAGGAGGCAGGCACTGCCAGCTGTCTCCAAATGCACCTTGTGGATCTGAGGCTGTGCCTCCCTCTTTACTGCTTAGGCAGCCACGTGGAGACCACACCTCATCCAAAGGGATGCTCCCTCCAAAAGGACTGCTCAGCTCGCTGTTTATTGACAGTGTGTGTTGTGGTGTGATGGCTTTGGGGTGGTCACACACACGTTTCTCTGCTCTGTGTCTCTCTGTGCCCTGTCCCAGGCCGTCACTGTGAGAGTGTCATTGACGTGTGTCCGCGGAAGCCGTGCCAGAACGGCGGCACCTGCGCGGTGGCCAGCAACATGCCCGAGGGCTTCATCTGCCAGTGCCCCCCGGTAAGCACCCACCCCTGCTCCCACTGCCCTGCCTGCCCCAGCCCCAGAGCCCTCTGCCCGGCCTCTCACTGCTTACTGCAGGTGATTTACCCACATCCCTTCGTTTATCTGCTCAGCAGGGAGGCCCAGGGCTTCCAGCTGCCCCAGGAGAGTGATGCTGCCTGTTGCTACCCCAAACGTGTATGGTCTTCAAGTATCACAGCTGGCTTTTTTGTCTTAAATCTACCGTTAAATTACATTAACTTAATTTAATTAACTTTTTTTTTTTTGCAGTCCTGTGTTTTCTGTGCTTGCTGCAAGCTTCCCCTTGTTTGTGGCCCTTTTAGGCTGTTTTCAAAATGTAACAGAGCCTTGTGATTTCCTTCTTTATCCATAAGGTTAGGTCCACAAAGTCACAGCTCCTGCAGTGAGGCTAGAGGAGTTACAGGGGAGAAAGGATTTGCACGACACCTTCCCTCCAGCCCTCAGAGTGCTGAAGAATAGGTTTGTGACACTGATTGTTTTGCCTTTTTTTCCACCCCACAGGGTTATTCTGGAGCAAAATGTGAGTTCAACAGCCACAGTACCTGTGGACAAGTGAAATGCAAGAAGGGGGAACAGTGCATCCAAACGTCTTCTGGTCCTCGGTGCTATTGCCCTAAGCTGTCTGTGGGAGAGGAATGCCAGACACACCCAGGCTGTGCCAGTGCCCCCTGCCAGAATGGGGGCAGCTGCCACCCTCATTCTCAGCCTCCTTACTATTACTGCCAGTGCCCTGCTCACACGCAGGGCAGCCACTGTGAGCAGCCCGTCACGTTCAGCCCGGAGCCCCGAAGATGCCTGGATTCCCAGTGTGCAGAGAAAGCCAGGGATGGCTACTGTGATGAGGACTGTAACACCCACGCCTGCCAGTGGGATGGAGGCGACTGCTCCCTGACTGTGGAGGATCCTTGGGCCAACTGCTCCTCCTCCCTGCCCTGCTGGATGCTTTTCAATGGACAGTGTGACGAGTTCTGCAACACGCCCGAGTGCCTGTTTGACAACTTTGAGTGTCAGCAAAATAGCAGGACATGCAAGTAAGGCTCAATGCTGAGAACATTTTCTGTGTGACTAACATAGCTCCTGCCTGTGGCTCCCTTCTCTCCCATTGTTTCTCTTGCTGTCCTTGCTGAAAGCTTGGCATCCAGCAATTTCTGCTGCTTTGTCTATTTTTGGAGTTTGTGTGCTGTGCACTAAGTCGATAACCTGAACAATGGTAATGTGTTAACCTGCTTGATGGATGTGCCCTGCTTTCCCTGGAAATGTTAATAGGAGGCATTTTGTCTTGTACTAGATTTTAAGTGTGCTGCCTGCTATCCTGAATTTTTTTCCATACCAGCAGTACCTGTCTTTTAATCCCAGCTGTGCTTGCTGCCTCTGAACATGTTTTCTAGCTTGTTTGTAGGGGCACTTCTTTCTCTTCAGTTATTTTTGAGCAATGCCACAGCTTTGCAGTGATGATTCTCCCTCAGTGAGGCAGGAGGTGTTAGTATCTTAGTAAACAGAATAAGCAGTTCTCTTACACCGTTACCAGAATGAAATAATGGCTTCTTGGGGTGTGCTGTGCTTCCTATTTTCACCCTCTCAGGCTGCAAGCTTATCCTGGGGTTGTATTTCTTCTCCTGCCACCCTGATTATGGGTGTTGTTTTACCTCAAACGATGCTGAAGAGTGTAAGACCCAGTCCCCCAGAGCGCAGATGTGCTGTGCAGAGCACAGATGTGCTGTCCCTGCTGCAGGTATGACAAGTACTGTGCGGATCACTACGCGGACGGGCGCTGCGACCAGGGCTGCAACAGCGAGGAGTGCGGCTGGGACGGGCTGGACTGCGCCGGCGACAAGGCCGAGAAGCTGGCGGAGGGCACCCTCATCATCGTGGTCCTGATGCCCCCCGACGAGCTGCTGGAGGACGTCCGCAGCTTCCTGCGCACCCTGGGCACGCTGCTGCACACCAACCTGAGGATTAAGCTGGACTCCCAGGGGAACCCCATGGTGTTCCCCTACTATGGGGAGAAATCGGCGGCGCGGAGCCGTCGGTCGCTCGTGGTGGTTCGCAAGCACAGAGAGCTGGAGCAAGAGGTCATTGGGTGAGTGGATGCCTCTGTCTCCCTCTGGCCTGGTTGTCTGGTAACTCTTGCTTGTAGTATTTCTAGATTTTCTAGGGCTGTAGGCTGTTTTATTGTAACCGTGTTCACAGGGTCTGAGGATGAGGGAAGAGACGAGGATCTGACTTCATGTTTCAGAGGGCTGATTTATTATTTTATTATATATATTATATTAAAACTGTACGAAAAGAATAGAAGAAAGGATTTCATCAGAAGGCTAGCTAAGAATAGAAAAAGAAGGAATGATAACAAAAGCTTGTGTTTCAGAAAGAGAGTCTGAGCCAGCTGACTGTGACTGGCCATTAATTAGAAACAACCAACATAAGACCAATCACAGAGGCACCTGTTGCATTCCACAGCAGCAGATAATCATTGTTTACATTTTGTTCTTGAGGCCTCTCAGCTTCTCAGGAGAAAAAATTCTAAGGAAAGGATTTTTCATAAAACATGTCTGTGACATTTTATAAATGGGAAAGTGCAACGCTATTGCAACTGCCCAGTTTGGCGTTGGGGTAGGAAGATTAACGTAAAGCACTGCTGCAGTTTGACCTAGTGCTTTGGCATAAGTTTCTGTCCCTGACTGCTGTGCCCTCTTACTGTGTCTCTGCAGCACCAAGGTGTTCCTGGAGATCGACAACCGCCAGTGTGCAGAGGACTCAGAGCAATGCTTTCACAACACAGAAGCTGCTGCAGCTCTCTTAGCTGCTCAGGCCATCAAGGGCATGCTGCCCTATCCTTTTGTGTCTGTCCAGAGTGAGTAATTGGAGAGGAAAAATTGCTTATTGAGGGAGGCAGTCATCAAACTTGGGCTTGCAAAATACTCAGATTATTGATCATCTTGTTCTTGTGTCTCACTGTTCAGCATGGTTTCTGGGAGGTAACTTGTTTGTCCCCAGTCATAGGAGTGTGTTTGTGCAAAGTGCAGAGGGCACGTCTGGTTAGTAAGACAGGACATTTAATTTAGAGCCCAGTCACTTGTAGAATCAGTAATCACTCATGCTACAGCACTGCAGTGGTGATCTCCACACTAAAACCACTGATGTGCTTTAAGCCATGAATTCAGTGGAAAAGGTGCCATTTAGAGAGAAAGGCTGGGAGGCATTCCTCAGTCCAGTCTGCCAGATGTTTTCTCCTCCGGCAATATGTAATCTCTTTGATTTCTGCTCCATCTCCCTCAGTCTGAGGCTCAGCTGCAAACCTGTTCTAGGCTGGCATTATTGCTTTTCCTAGTTGGGTCATGCTTGTATCTTCTTCCCAGAGAGGTGGTGGAATCACATTATTAAACACATCTGTGGATGTGTTTAATAAAAGACTGGACATGGCACTTGGTGCTATAGTCTAGGTGAGGTGTTAGGGCACAAGTTGGACTTGATGATCTTAGAGGTCTCTTCCAACCTCATTATTCCGTGATTCATGTAGATCAGCTCTCTCTATGCCAAGTGAGCATGGCTGGAGGAAGGGGCAAGATCTTTGATTCAGCAGCCATGTGCTCTGAAAAATACTTTGAGAAACCAGACCAAGGGAAGTCAAAAAGAAGGGATGTGTACTTACAGCAGTCTCGGTGGCACCTCAACTCTGTAGAGACAATATGCCCCCTGTGGGAAGGGCTGTGCTGAGAAAAGAGAGTCTGTAGGTTGAAGATTGTTGTCTCCACTTTGTTAATCCCACTGTGTTTTAACTGGCACTTTCAGGTGAGCCCTTGTTACCACCAAAGACCCAGCTGCTTTACCTGCTTGCTGTGGCAGCTTTGATCATCCTGCTGATCCTGCTGCTGGGGGTGATGATGGCCAAGCGCAAGCGCAAGCATGGCTCCCTGTGGCTCCCCGAGGGCTTCATCCTGCGCAGGGACCCCAGCAACCACAAACGCAGAGAGCCCGTCGGGGAGGACGCTGTGGGACTCAAGTGAGTTTGCATCTAGGCCACTGCCACTCTGTTTATTACTGGCTTGAGGATTTTGAGAATGTGGCTGAAATATGTTTCATCAGAGGCACTTAACTCCTTAGAGAAAGCTTCCTTTTAAACTAGAACGTCTTAGGCTATTCCTCTAAATTTAAAAACATCTGGTTTGGACGGAAGAATTTTAATTATATGTAATGTTTGGTTTTCTGACACTGAGCAGTATACATCAGCAGCTGGGCACTGTTTGCCTAATTTTCTCCTGGAATAGGTGAGACATTTTAGGTTGATAGATGACAGCAAACTTCTAATATCTCTAGATCAATGCATCAAAAATGTGACTGAGAAATAATGGCAAGTTTCAAAAGTTTTATGCAGTTTTGGCTTTCTACTGAATTAAACTGCTTTTCAGTTCTAAGTGCATTTAATGCCACCATTGGTTGCCTGAAATTTGTGATTTCTTGGTTCCTCTGTTTGCAAGCTACCAAACTTACAAGCACCCCTTTGTTAGTCTCTGCAGGGTAGTGTAAGTAGCAGCAGTAGCACCTGCTCAGGCTGCAAAGTGATATCTTCTCCTTGTTTGTCAGAAATCTGTCAGTCCAGATACCAGAGGGTAACCTGGCCGACCCTGGGACGACTGAGCACTGGGCAGGAGATGGTGGACCTCAGCCCAAGAGAGCTAAGGTGAGGAGCTCCAACACTTAAATACCATCTGAAACTGCTGGTGAGACAAGCATCTGCATTACCTTCCCTTGCTCAAAACATCCCTTGGCCTAGGGATTGGTAAAATATTATTAATGTTATCTGAGGAGCAAATCCTCAGGTTAACACTGCCACCACAGGCTGGTGGAGAAAGTCAGTACCTTCTGTCTCAGTGTCCCCTCCCTACAGCAGCAGGAGGGACAAGAAGGTTAATGACATGTCTGGCAGCTCAGGCCTGGTAATGTATGGTGAGAGTATGAAAGCAGAAGTAAATGCAGACCACCATTAGCTTAAAATAAAACAACCCCCCCTAAAACACCAAGAAAGCAAACAAAAAACCAAAACGCAACAAAAATCCCCACCAAAACGAAGAGCTTTGAGTGTCTTTGGCCGCTTGCTGGGCGTTTTGAAGCAGCTGCTTGTGTGTGTGCCCAGGCTGAGGACCAGGCCCTGCTGCCCGAGGGGGACGAGCAGATTGACCAGCGCCAGTGGACGCAGCAGCACCTGGAGGCGGCCGACGTCTGCGGCAGCACCTCCCTGGCCCTCACCCCGCCCCAGGCTGATCAGGAGGTGGATGTGCTGGATGTCAACGTCAGGGGGCCAGGTCAGTACTCAGAGTGTCTGTGTGTCCTGCCAGCCCGCCCTGTGCCCCGTGGCTGGGGCTGCTGGTGGTACAAATGGAATGGAGTATGCAGGATCACCAGCATGGTGCCCAAGGGAAGCACAGTGTGCACTGCTGGAAAGGTGAAACCATGGTCTGTAGCACGTGGAATATCATGGAGCCAGCAGGAAAATTCACTTAGCAAGCACCTGTAGAATCTCACTTGTAACAGTGTGTGCCTAAGTGATACTGTCAGAAATTCTGAATGCATAATCGTGCTGGAAATAACCCCCAGTTTCTCCAGCTGGTTCACTGCAGATATCCATGCCAGACTTTTCTAAGGACAGCTTAGCAGATTTTATACCTGAGGTGTCTGTTATCAGCTGAGCAAGCAAGGATGGCCTTTTCCTGAATAAGATGACTTTTTGGCAGATAGTTGACCCTCATTAGCAGTGTGTGAGGTGTCTGTCCTGAACAGAGCAGCAATGCAGCAAGATTGTTCTTGATTTTTTTTATTCCCTGATTTATATCTTCAGCTTATGATGATCAAGTCATTGAATTCATAACAGAACTGTGGACGTGGGAGGTTTCTTTCACATGCAGGCATGTTTGCTGTCTCTCAGTCCCAAATGAGTAGATGCCCTGGGAACCCTCTTCTGCTTTTATGACTGTGGTGCTGAAGCTGTATAAGTTGGTGAGGGGCTGGGTGGGTCACCTGGTAAGAACTGATCTCTGGGCTCTGAGAGGAGCCAGTTGATCAAGGACTTTATTCTGCTTGGAAGAGCTGCAAGCATGGCTCTTGTTCATATGCAGAGAGGCGATGCTGATGATATTGCTGCAATGCCTTTTTCTGCTGTGTTTTGTGGGAATATTTCCATGCAATTTAAGGATGACTGGACCCATTCTCTCAGTTCCTTCCTATTGTCTTTTCTGCTCATTGACCCGTTAGCTCTCCTAAATGCAAAGGGAAGGAGGGATTTTTGTGTAATGAGTGTGAGAACATAAACCATCACTTTCTGCCAAATTTAAGCTTTTCTTTATTTCCCCAATTGAAACTTCTAGCTGTGTGGCAGGCTAGAAGCTTTCCAAGTGCAGGCAATAATGTTCTTAAGGCTCCAGTTTATTTCCACGTTCACCCAAAGCTTTGTCCAACAACAGCAATGAAATAATACTGACCTGTGAGTTGTTTTCCTGCCATCCAGATACAATTGTCAAGCTTGCAGCAAGCTGCTCTAAGTTATTTCTCTCTGTGGCATCAGAAGCAAGCAGCTGTCAGGGGCAGAAATAATTTTAAAAGTCTGAGAGGTGTTGGAACAAGGGGTTAGTAAGGAGGGGTAGGATTTCTCACAGTTAATGTGGCTGTTTCTCTGCCCTGGCCACCCTCACTTTCCCAGGCACTTGGAAAAAATGGGCCCTTCTGAGAGGTAGTTGCCCTCTGTCCCGAGAAGTCTGAAAAGTGGATTTCACACCCCAGTAATGCTTTGCTGCCCCTCACTAATTACAAAGGGTGTTCAGGCTGACTGCCTTGAGTGCAGGTGTCTGGGCTGGAGCCACCTGAGGCTGGGTGAGCTAGATCCTGGCTGCAGGTGCAGGTTGAGCAGCAGAGATCTCTTCCTGAGAGGGGAGAAACAGCTCAGTGTACCAAGGGTTTGTGCCCTCTCTTAACCCACACCTTCTGCAGTCTCTCAAATCTGGGGGGAGCCAAGACCTCCAGTGTTCTCCAGAAGCATTGCCTGGAGATTTTCCCTGTGGGTTCCTTATATCCCAGCTTTGAGTACCTTGTGCCTGACCTTCAGGAGTACCTGTCTGGTGAACTCCTGGCTTTACTATCTCACTCTGCATTTTCACGTGTACTCAGGGGCTGTCCTACTGAAAGACAGCAAACAGAAGAGTTTCTGTAAAATGCTGCCACCACCTTTGTCTCCCCATGCTATTCTTTTGCTGTGTCCCCCAGAGCAGGGAGGACATTCTTTTCACTGCAGTTATTGTGAGTGTGTAACCAGGGTAATGTGATTATAGCATAACTGGTAACACCACCTATAATTAAAATTGATGAACTGTCTCTATTCTATGCCCCTCTTTCTTTCAGTTACTGAAACTTCAGTGGTTTAGACTGGAATTTTCCATGCTGGATGTCTGCCTCCAGCTGGATGCTTTTGGGTTCTTTTCCAGCTCTTTGAGAGAACAAGCTGGAAGGGGGAAAAAAGACATTGTGTCCACAGCTTTTTTTTTTTTTTTCCTCTAGTAGTCCATCAAGCACTTAATTGTGACTGTCTAGCTGGATGTGCTTTTGCTAGCCTCATAAAACCAACCGTGTGTGGCCAACTTGCAAGGCTCTGAAAAGAGCTGCATGTACCTGAGAAACTCTGTGGAGGGTGGCAGCTAATCATTCCAGGGATTTAATGCTGTGCTGTCCCTGGGGAGAAGCTAGGCACGAACATCCAGGATAGCTGCAGTGATTGAGCAAGGCAGACCCAGCCTGTGAGTGGTTTTTCCCAGAGCTGGGGTGCTGGGGGAAAGGAAAGCTCCTTCCTGTGCTCTGTGTCTCTGCTCTTTGTGTTGTGGCAGTACGGAGGAGAGCCCAGCCTGACTGGAATACTGAGGAGAGTTCATTTGGGACAAGGGAGCAGAGCCAGCAGCGGGAGGGAGCAGCACAAAGGGAGGTACAGCTTTGGAGAGCAGCAGAGAGGGTCTGCAGACAGGGCTGGATCTTGGAACTGAACCCAGCACTTGGCTGCTGTCTGTGCAAAGCCTGGGGAAGGAAGGGAGGCTGTGTGTCCTGTGGTGGGGAGCCACTAGGAGGAGCGTGCAGGCTGCTGGAGCTGGGCAGAGCCTGCTCCTCCAGTGCCCCTGCTGGAAACGCAGATTTCTAGAAAGTTTTGGGACTGTCCTAAAGCAGAGAGCCAGGAAGGCTCAGTGATCAGAAGGTGGGAAGGGGAGCAGGGCATTAGAGCTGTGTGTGTTACTTCCAGTAGGAGATATCACCTTGTTTATGTGCCCAGTGTGGCTTTGTGCTCTGTGACTGAGTGCTGTGCAAGCAGAGCAGCTGTTGTTTGTCCCCTGCTTGCCCATGGGATAAATCAGGTACTTGCTGAAAAAATGCTCCTGTATTTCTGCTGGTGGGCTCCAGTGGAGCAATCAGCAGAGTGAGGTTCCCCTCTGCTGCCATCTCAGTCCCTCTTGCTTTCCAGGTGCCTCTGAAGGATGTGCAGGAACACAGTAAAATCAGCAGGGAAGCATCAGTGACTACAGCTGCAGTTTTGGGGCTTTAGGGAATTCACATAATGTTCAGAAGCTGCTGGAACTCAAGCACTCAGAACTTTTATGGGTTGCTGAAAATACGTGGACATGTTTTAAATCTTAATTATCTTGCATCAAGGAGGGTATAACAAGGGTGAAAAATCAGCAGCATGAGGTGGTCTTCCTGCACTGTCCTCTCTGACTGGCAGAGAGGGAGATTCATCAGAGGGGGAGCTAAGTTAAATTAGAGGTTTGGAGGAGCCTTTCTCTTTCCACTGGCAATGCAGGGATCCTGGTTGGATGAGTGTGACTTTAGTCTTTGTGGACATCCCATCACTGGAGGCTTGAGGAGAGTAAGACCAGTATCTCCCAAAGTACTCAGAGTGTGTGAGAGTTCATCCTGGGGCATTTGTCAGCTTTGAGTGCTCGACTGTCACAACTTCAGGATCCTTCTTGTGATAACCTGGATGTAGATTTGAAGGCTTTTGTCTGTGTTTCACTTCAGGTTAATATCTGAAGTGAATGTCACCTATGTCACCAGTTGTCACCAGTAATCAATGGCTAGTTGTTGAATAATTTTTCCTTCAACTGTTTCTTTTCCCCAGGGATGTGATTAGAACATCCATAGTTACATTGAGTTGTCAGATCACTTTGATTTTTATAGCCCTTGCTTCTCTCAGCTAGCCTTTACTTTTTGTGGAAGTTTTACACTTCAGCAGCAAAGTTTTTTTGTTTTATGATGATCTTAGTTTTTACAGGAATATCTTAAGTTCTCTTGGGTTTACAGTAGGTTTGCATCCCATCACTGGAGGCTTGAGGAGAGTAAGACCAGTATCTCCCAAAGTACTCAGACTATGTGAGAATATTCATCCTGGAGCATTTGTCACCTTTGAGTGCTCGACTGTCACAACTTCAGGATCCTTCTTGTGATAACCTGGATGTAGATTTGAAGGCTTTAACTTCAGGTTAATATTTGAAGGAAATGTCACCTATGTCACCAGTAATCAGTGGCTAGTTGTTGAATAATTTTTCCTTCAGCTGTTTCTTTTCCCCAGGGATGTGATTAGAACATCTGTACAAACAGTTACACTGAGTTATCAGATCACTTTGATTTTTATAGCCCTTGCTTCTCTCAGCTAGCCTTTACTTTTTGTGGAAGTTTTACACTTCAGCAGCAAAGTTTTTTTGTTTTATTATCTTAGTCTTTAGAGGAATATGTTAAGTTCTGTTGAGTTTGCAGTAGGTTACTCGTGCTTGGAAGGAAGACAACTCGCTAACTGTGGGGCTTTAAGAAGAGGTCTGTGTTAAAGCAACTGGAGGCACTGTGTGTAGCTCAAGGGGAAGGCTTGTAGGAAGGTTTCCATGCCTCTGCCAGGTTCCTGTATCCCCATCTCCCCCTCTGCAGACGGCTGCACCCCGCTGATGCTGGCATCTCTGCGTGCGGGCGGCTCCGACATCAGCGAGGATGATGAGGACGGGGAGGATTCCTCAGCAAACATCATCACAGATCTGATCTACCAGGGGGCCAACCTGCAGGCGCAGACAGACCGCACTGGGGAGATGGCCCTGCACCTGGCAGCCCGCTACTCCCGAGCCGACGCCGCCAAGCGGCTCCTGGATGCCGGGGCCGATGCCAATGCCCGGGACAACATGGGACGGACCCCTCTGCATGCGGCCGTGGCTGCTGACGCCCAGGGCGTCTTCCAGGTATGGCTGCTGGAGAGCTCTGTGCTTATATGAGCCTGTCCAAGCTGTGCTCTGCTCAGTCACAACCCTGCTCTCGTGCCTTCCACAGTGTGGTGGTGAGGCAGAGCTGTCTACACCCAGTTTCCTTGGGTATTCACTGCTTGAAGAGCTCAGCATGCATAAATCATCTGGCGTGTATTTATTTGGTCTGTTTGCCTGTCACCTGCTTTCTGGGTCCTTGGATTTCAGTGCTCAGGCTGCTTTGTCATGGTAAAATTTCTCCTCAGTTTTGGTCTGTAGTGGTATTGAAAAAAATCCATCTTCCCCTGTTGTCCAGATCCTGATCCGTAACAGAGTGACAGACCTGGACGCTCGGATGAACGACGGGACGACCCCGTTGATTCTGGCTGCACGTCTGGCTGTGGAAGGGATGGTGGCCGAGCTCATCAATTGCCAGGCTGATGTCAACGCCGTGGATGACCACGGTAATGGGAACACCGTGTGCCAGGCTGGGCAAATGTTTGCTGTGGTGTGAGCAGGGAGGGGTGGGTTGTGCTCTCCCAAAGTGGGAGCTCTGCATGAATTCTGTAGCTAAATCACACACTGGGCTCTCCTGCAAAGTCCTCCAGTGGTAATAAACTACAGGCTGCTGCACAGTGGCTTGGCTAAATAATCCTGGAGGAGAAGCAAAATAGCTCCTTGGTTTGTTACTGATGTTGTTGTGTTTCCCTGCAGGTAAATCTGCTCTTCACTGGGCTGCTGCTGTCAACAATGTGGAAGCAACACTAGTACTGCTGAAAAATGGGGCCAACAGAGACATGCAGGACAACAAGGTACAGTGTGGCAGTGCTCAGCAAGCCTGTGCTTCCTATCTCAAAGCATCTCTTTGCTGTTGGTAGTGAGCTAAGTTCAGATTTTCTGAACTGGGTGCTCAGTGCAGGTCTTCCAAACCCAGACTGTGACTGGAGCTCTCCCCAGGTGCTGGGTGTCTGACAGGGTTCCTGATATGGGAGAGCAGTTCTCTTCCTTGTTTGGCCAGGTGCTGGGCATCAATGCTGTCCTGCTTTCCTTGCAGGGAAGGAATGCAAGACACAGTCACTGCTGTGTGAGAGCAGCAGGTGAAGTGCTGCTGGTGTCAAACAGCTGGATTCCAGTTAGCAGTTAGAAAAATACCTGGTGGCACAGCAGCAGTGATGTCCTGTGATGTTTCCAGGGATCTCAGTGCAGGGTGGAGATGGGGGACAAGCTCCTCTGTTTGACAGACTGCACTGTGCAGATGTTCTGTAGCTTCACTGTTAGTTTTTGCAGTGTCTCAGTCCTTGATTTATCTCCTCTGCCTAAAGCATCTCTTTTGGATTATTATCACTCAGTAGATTTTAGAGCTACCAACAAGTTCTAGTTCCTTACTGGGCTGTTTTAGCCTTTTGTACCTTCTCCCTCATAGGAGGCAATAGGAGAAAGGCACCAGGTGCTTTCATGGTTCCTCCAAGGTTCCAGGGCACAATAGCATCCTTCCTGGTGGGAAAGTTCAGCCTGTGCTCCACCGCTGTGTATGAAATTATCTGCAATCTGCCTTTTTCAGTGGGCAACTCCCAGGATGGGTGGCTCTTGGGCACTGTTAACATGACACTGCATGATACAGTGCTTGCCAGTCTGCCACACCATAAGGGACTATGAGTTGTAAGTCAGTCCCCCCACACTGGAGCTGCTAAAATATTTATTCTGTGTTTCCAGGAGGAGACTCCACTCTTCCTCGCTGCTCGGGAAGGCAGCTTTGAAGCAGCAAAAATCCTGCTGGACCATTTTGCCAACCGAGACATCACGGACCACATGGACCGGCTGCCGCGGGACGTGGCCCAGGACCGGATGCACCACGACATCGTGCAGCTCCTCAACGAGTACAACGTGGCCCACAGCCCTGCCGGGCACCCCGGGGCCATGCTGAACTCTGCCCTCTCCCCTGTCATCTGTGGCCCCAACAGGTCCTTCCTCAACCTGAAACACGCATCACTAAGCAAGAAGTCACGGAAACCGAATGCCAAAGGCATGCCCACTAGCCTCACCAAAGATGCAAAGAGGAGGAGGAAGAAGTCCCTCAGCGAGGGCAAAGGGCAGTTTTCCGAGAGCTCCGTGACCCTGTCACCGGTGGATTCCCTGGAGTCTCCCCATGCTTTTGCATCTGAACCAACCCCCTCTCCTGTGATGCCGTCACCAGGGGTGCTGCACTCATCGCCCAGCTCGCTGCTGACGGCTGCGTCGGTGCAGGCCGCGCACACCATGTCCTTCTCCAACCTGCACGAGATGCAGCCCCTGGGCCGTGGCTCCAGCACGGTGCTGCCCTCCGTCAGCCAGCTGCTGTCTCAGCACAGAACCACCCCTCCCAACAGCGGGCTGGGCAGGCTGCGGCCAGGCAACGTCTCCAGCGAGTGGATGAACCGCATGGAGGTGAACGAGTCCCAGTACAACGAGATGTTCGGCATGGTGCCCCAGGTGATGCATTCCCACCCCAGCGTTTCGCAGCAGAGCGGCTTGGTTCAAGCGGACGCGAAGCACCTGGGGGTGTCCAGGGAGTCTCTGCCCCCCATCATGACTTTCCAGCTGGTTCCCAAGGGCAGCATAAACCAGCAAGCACTGCCACAGCAGGCCCAGTCCAACTGCGCTCAGAACATGGCTGGCCCTCTTAGCTCCATGTACCAGATCCCAGATCTAGCCCAGCTGCCCAGCGCCTCGTTCTCCATGGCTGCCATCCCTCAGCAGGACGGGCAGGTGGCTCAGACGGTCCTCCCGGCCTACCACCAGTTCCAGAGCTCGATGGGGAAGTACCCCACGCCTCCCTCCCAGCACAGCTGCTACTCCTCGGCCACAGAACGGACTCCTAGCCACAACCGGCACTTACAAGGGGAGCACCCGTACCTGACTCCGTCGCCCGAATCTCCGGACCAGTGGTCGAGCTCTTCCCCCCACTCTGCCTCTGACTGGTCTGACGTGGCCACCAGTCCCAGCAACAACCAGCGCGGGCCCGCGGCCGCCCACATGCCGGAGCAGCAGCGGAACAACATGCAGGTGTACGCTTGACGGCTGCCCACAGAGCAGCCCCACTAAAGCGGACTCCAGAACTCATGAAGGTCTTCCAGGATGGAAATGAAGAACCATTTTAGTATCCAAGAGTCTTAATGAGCCCAGGATGTTCTTTCGTTGGAGGGACTGTGGTCGCTGTAGACTTGTATGCTTTCATGCTAAATGGAGAACTGTAGAAGCTGGTGATGGAGAAGACCAGCTGGGTCACTTCTGACCAACTGGATGTGACTGCTGTCTGCACTGGATTCTCCAGTCTGCTTTTAAACACGTTCCACCATTGCTTTGGGGAGACAGCTCTTCAGCTTAATACATCTGTGGTCATTTCTCCAGAAATTTAGCCAAAACCAGCTTTGTATCCTTATTTTGTTACTCCTCCTGTTACCCACGTAACCTCTCTCTGAAGCACCTTCTACTAGTTCTCCTCGAGTTCAAGTTGCCTTGTCTTGACACAGCTCAGAGCTGCACCCACATTCCTAGCCCTGCTCCTTCCCTCGTCCACTCTTGCTCAGCAAGCGAGCTGGACCTCCCAAAACACCTGCAGGTCAAGTGACACCTCCTGTCACGCAGCTTCACCCCTTCCTCTTCAGGAGTCTTTGCCTTGTAGAGACCCACTAACATCCCTTAGCGTTCTCACTGCCTGCTCCCCAGGTATTATGAGATTATATATACATATAGTCTTTTTAGGTTGTTTGTTTTGTTATTTTCCCTCCCAAAAACGCTGGTCCGACCTGGTCTTCCCACCACAGTGGCCCATGGGCCCATCTCTTCCCTGAGACACCCCTGACCATTTTGACACACTACCCTCCCCGTGCCCCCATCCTGCCAGGAGCATCCATGACTGCCTCCATGGGCTCCCATGCCAGAAGAGATGCACTGCAACTGATACAGGCTTTTTGGGATGAGCACGAGTGTTTCAAAAACTGCTAACACAAGCTCCCAGCGTTCTTGCACAGTAGTCCCCTCCCCTCCATCCAAGGGTGGCTGTGTGTCCTGTCCTCCAGATACCATATGCTGCCTCTTTATGGTATTATCAACAAGTGCCAAACGTGGTTACATGTTTGCGGTGTGTGTCCTTCTGCATCAGGAACAACACCCAGCCCTTTGAGAAGTGTCCCTTTTGCTGCAGCCCTGGGTCACAGCGGCCTGTGCTCCCCTCGCAGCGCACGGAGGCCGCAGCACTGACTGCCCTGCAGCCCTCCAGGAGCTGGGCTGTGGCAGCCGACCAAATAGCTCAGAAACCATTGCCTCCTGCAGCCTGGTGCACAGCTCTGGGGCTGTCCTCTGCCCTCAGCTCCAGCCTGAGCAGAGCTCTCCCAGCCCAGGGGGCCTCTGTGCTCTGTGGGACAGTAGGGCCGCTCGTGGTGCGGCTGCTCCATCGTTTGGAGCTGTGGCAGCCAGTTGGCACTGACCTTGGCACACAGCAGCACCTTCTGCTTTGTCCACAAGAGCAGCGCTTCTCCGAAGGGCTCCAGACCAGCCAGCAGCCGAAGTGAACATTGTGGGGATGGTTTGCTCCTACCTCTTCAGGGGAGTGCTGCAGACACGTCTTCCAAAGAGCTCGGGGTGCCAGCTGCTGCCAAAGGACTGAAGGCCGCTGCCCTGCGAGCCGCCATCCAACACCCTACCGTGTACAGTATTGCCTCTGCTCTTCCCTCCCATTCTAATCAAGAGTCAAAGTTGCTTTGCTTGTTTTTGTTTTGTTTTGTTTTCCAATTCCACCCCATGGTACATGAAGGCAGGGCCTCAGGAGGAGCTGGTTCCCGGGGCCGTCGCTTTGGGCTGACGTTTTTAGTTTTTAGCTGTGTGTGGAGCTGCCGCTTTTCCCGGCGCACACAGCGTTCCCGGCACGCTGGCTGCAGCGGGGCAGCTGACTCAGACCTCCAGGGGTCTGTCCAGGTACACCTTTCACTGCAAATAATGAAGTGTTGCTACAACCATGCTAAAGAAACAAAGGGCTTTTGCTCGTTAGCTCCAAATAACCAAGTGCCTTTTTATATATGTGGCTACCTTTTACAAGATGAGTGCTTTCTGTGGAATGAAGCCGGTTCCGTGCCTGGCTGTTAATACGATGGCCCTCTGCCTTTCTTCTCTATTTTTTTTTAACTACTTGTAAAGATATCTCCTTAAGGTGGTATTTTATCTCGTAAGTTGTAGAGTAACCATTCACACAGCATCATTTTCCTATATTAATAATGGAAAATATTTGCTTATTTTTACATTTTTTATAAAAGTCTTTTATGAAAATAGTTGCTGCCAAATGTATAAGCAATTTTTATCCCCAGAATAAAAAGTATGTGCCCATTTTCTGTGTGCTGCTGTTTTCATTTTGTTTTCCTGGCTACTGTGGCACAGCCACCGGTTTATAAATGAATAAGGGGTGCTCTGTCTCATCACCACGTGAACCTCACCATGTAGCTCCACCCAAGGGAGCTGGAAGCAGCCTGGAGTGGGTGTAGCAGGTGGATTTTGGGTCTCTTGGTTAGCTGGGAAGGGGGCAGTGAGCAGCAGCCAAGCAGCTGGGCATACTGGGAAGGATGGGGAGGGACTGGGATGGGTCCTTTCCTGGGCACTTTGGGTGAGAGCTCTCACTTGCCTGTGGGAGCCAGGGAAGGCTTTTAGGAAGGTGCTGAGTGAGTGTGGGGTGGGCAGTGGGGCTGTGGATTCACTCACTCTCTCAGGTCCTGCTTGCTGCCCTTGGTTGTTTCCTGTCCTTTCAGTAGAGAAGAGGACTCTCATCCCTGGAGCTGGGGCTGCCTCCCTGGCTTTGTCTCAGCAGCTGATGCATGGAATCCTTAAGGCTGGAACTGGAACAGACCCCTAAGATCATCGAGTCCAACCTTTACCCTGGCACTGTTTTGTTCACCGCTTAACCATGTCCCCACATGCCACATGCCACATTTTGGAGCATTCCAGGGATGGTGATTCCACCTCTTTCTGGGCAGCCTGATCCAATGCCTGACTGCCCTTTCATTGACAAAATTTTCCCTCATATCCTGTCTAAATCTCCCCTGGTGCAACCTGAAGCCATTTCCTCTCATCCTATTGCTTCTTACCTGGGAGAAGAGACCAACCCCCACCTGCCTACTGCCTCCTCTCAGGTTGTTGTAGTGATAAGGTCTCCCCTGAGCCTCCATTTCTCCAGACCAAGAGCATGAAGATGTGTGATTCTCCAGCCCCTGAAACAGGGAACCACCCCTCCTCTGTGCTGGTCTCAGGCTGGGAGAGTTTGACTTGAGCAATCAGAAAACAAGCAGTCAGTAGCTGCTGAGCTGTGTTTGCAGCACAGAGGTGCCTCTGGAGCCTTGGGCTCCCCGGGTGCTCACCTGGCTGTTCTCCAGCTCTTGCTGTGGACTCAGATGGAGCCAGCAGCTGAGTTACGATGCTGAGCAGAGGTAAAGTTGCTGGGGGCGTTTTAAGGGTTTAATATTCAAACAGTGCAGCTCCTTTATCTCCTGGTAGAGCCAGCTGGGCGAGTCCAAACCTCCGGGAGGCGTTCATCCACGTTCTCCCACAGCTTGCACATCTGTGCCAAAGTTTAGCGAGCTCTGCTGAGCCCCTGGCACAGCAGCATCGAGCTCCCTGGTGCTCAGGCTGAGACTTGAAGCTGTCTCGGGGCTGCTCCTGCCTCCTCCCCAGCCCAGCATGGCCAGGGGCTTGTGGAAACTTGCTGTGCTGCATCCAAGCTGAGCCATCCAGGCAGGGAGCTGCCACATCCCTTATCTAACTGAGGAGTAGTGGAGCAGCCTCAGGCTCTTTGGGGGAGATTTTTCACTGTTTTTCCATAAATCAAGGGTGGAGTCCTGTTTTCTGGGGAGTTGCTGTGTTTGCAGGGTTTTGCCATTGATCAGGGCAGCTGATGTGTGGCAGGTTGTTTCTTCAGAAGTGATAGCAGGCAGCAGCTGTGTTTGGACACGAGAAGGTGTCACCCCAGAGGATGCCTAGCAAGCAGCAGCAGCTCTATCCTGCTGTGTGGGTGAAGGAGAGGGGCCTGATCCTCCTCCTTTCCCGGGGCAGAAGCCAGGCCTGCCCCTGCACGCCGGCAGGGAGCTGCTCCCTGTGGGTGTAGCAGCGTTCACCAGCTGCGTGTTTCAGCAAATGCTGCTGCACAGGAGAGCCCGTGGCAGGTCCCTTGGGCTGGACAAGGCTTGAGCCTGACACAAGCTCTCCATGTGGGGGGAAGCAGGGCTAGCCCTGGGTCTGGATCCTCTGCAGGCCACACTAATGCTGGTGAGCACCAGGCCCTCAAGGGCAGCTCCCCACTTCCCACCAGCCTCCACCAAGGGTTTTGGGGAGGGAGAGCCGGGCGTTGGCCGGAGCTGCCAGCAGCAGGATGATCTTTCAAAGCCGCTCTGGTCCATCGGGAGCCAGCGAAGTGACACTGCAGAGCAGCGTGGTGGCACAGGAACGTGGAGAACTCCACAGGTGCACAGGGCACCCGGGGCGAGGAGCAAAGACCGTGGCAGAGAAGGCTGTGCCAGTCCTCGCCGCAGGGCTCCAGCTGCTGGGCCCGGAGCTCATCCCTGTGGCTCCATGCTGGCAGCAGCC
>NW_005054421.1:1010419-1011623 GCF_000277835.1 Geospiza fortis
TCAGTGCTGCGGGAGCTGCCCCTTCCTCCCGGAGGGACACCCAGTGACGAGGGCTTGCGTCACGGCCGGGCCCGAGGGCTGGGCATCCTCCCCGCTATCTGATGGCACCGCCAGCCCCCGGCTGCAGGCTGTTCCCACATCCCGGCGTCCCGTCCTGCTCGCAAACATCCCCCGGCAGTTCAAACAAGGGCGGTGTGCGGGTGACGCATGGCACGGCCGGGCAGGGTGCGGGGCCCGGCTGGGTGCCATCCCTTGGTTGGGGACAGGGGCAGTGCCAGGGGGTCGGACCCGCGGCAGGTCCCGCTGGTGTCAGGGATGCCCTGGCCGGGATCGGGGATCACGCCCGGGGCTCAGCCCCGCCAGCCCTCGGGCGATGCAGGGCTGGCCCAGCGGGCATCCCTGCCAGGTGCCAGGCTGCTCGGGGCTGGAAGATTGTATCTGTATCGCGGGAGCAATTAATGATGATTGCAGGGGATTTATTGACCAACTAGGACAGGTTCTTCCTGTCTGTTTCCGGAGATATGTTAAATGCAAACAGATTGGAGGTCTGGGCAATTTTCCAGCAAAGTGGGGAGGATGGAGGGGGGTCAGCAGTAACATTTTTATAGTGAGAATCACCTGAGTAGGGCAAACAGATGCTGATGAGCAGCAGGCTATAAAGGGCAGCTCCTCTCCTCTCCCGTCCCGGTGACTCGCCACAAGCCGCTATTCCTCGCCATCTCCGGACAACAGGTGAGGAAGAGGAGCCTCGCAAGGCAGCTGGGGCCTCGGGATGCCCAGAGCTGGCTCAGGGGCAGACAGGAGCTGGTGCCTCTCCCTCTGCCCTCGCTGCATGGGGCAGGCTGTGATGCTGCATTTTTCAGCCCTGCGTTGACTTTTGTCGCTGCTTCTTTGAGGGGAAGACGAGCTGAATCTGCAAATCGGCCCCGCTGCCCGGGGATTAGCCCAGATAAAGGGGAACTGCGCTGATGTGGCCGATTTGCCTCCCCGGCCTGGGCAGCGCTACGAGCTCAGGGCGTGCAAACGCCGCCGTGCACACAGTGCCTGCAGCCCCACCCGTGCCACTGCCTGGTTGGGGTCCCGTGTCCGCTACAGGGCCCTCCCCTTGTCCCCACAGAGCAGTTTGGCTCTCCCGGGTGTCTCCTGCCGAGTCTGGGGCTGCTGGGGCCAGGACAATCCGCTGCCAGTGTGGGCTGGGGCCTCC
>NW_005054421.1:1011829-1012262 GCF_000277835.1 Geospiza fortis
CCCGCCGCTCTCCCCAAACAGAAGGCAGGTACATCGGCTACTGCCCCGCCGGCTGGTCCTACTACAAGCTCAGCTGCTTCAAATACTTCTCCGAGCCCCGGAGCTGGGACGAGGCTGAGGTAAGCGCAGCGGGGTACACAGAGGAACAGGGATCCCCCATCTCCGCGGGGCGCCCTGGCGCTGACACCTCTCCCTGCAGAGTCGGTGCCAGGACGTCAAGAAAGGCGCCCACCTGGCCTGGGTGGAGGACGACCTCG
Organism: Geospiza fortis; assembly: GCF_000277835.1. Classification (NCBI taxonomy): domain Eukaryota; kingdom Metazoa; phylum Chordata; class Aves; order Passeriformes; family Thraupidae; genus Geospiza; species Geospiza fortis. Next base: position 1,012,087 of record NW_005054421.1, read on the forward strand.
AGGCAGCCACCCTGCGCAGAACCATCTTCTACTACCAGCATGTGCAGCCCGTCTGGATTGGACTGCAAAAGAGCAAAGAGGTGAGGTGTGCGCGGCAGGGCTGATGGGGGCTGGGAGACAGCAGGGCCGTGCCTCTGAACCCCCCTCGCCCTGCACAGAGCCAGGCGTGGCAGTGG
>NW_005054421.1:1012485-1013285 GCF_000277835.1 Geospiza fortis
CCGTCCTCGCCGTGGCCCCGCCATTCCCCTGCCTGTCTCTCCCGCAGACTTCTCCGTGTGGTCCAGCGCCGACTGCTCCCGGCAGCATCCCTACATCTGCAAGTTCTACCCCTTGCACTGAGCGCAGCCCCGGCCCGCGGCGGACCCCGCGCCGGCGGCGTTCCTCCCGTGCCACCTCCGTGTCTCTCCCCGCAACTCCTATAAATACATCTTATAAAAAAAGAAGCATGCAAGTGCTGTGTGAGCCTGGTGCTGGTGCAAAGCCCTGGGCTGCCCCGTGAGAGGGAGAGAGACGGGCTCTGCCCCGGCTCCCCGAGCTTCCCGGCTTCCAGAGGCTTCTGCGCTGCCGGTGCGGGCAGAGCTGTTCGGGGATGTGTCCCCAGGAGCTGCGGGGACCGTCGCTCTCCTGGCTGAGCACTCGGGTTTGCTCGTACCAGCCCTCGGGTGCCAAACACCACGGGCGTCCCTGAGGAGCAGGTGCGGGGACAGGAGTGTCCCCAGAGCGCAGACACGGAGACTGGGACACAGACGTGGGTGGGGACGGGAGCTGTGGTGGGTGTGCAGGCATGGGGACAGGTGATCCCCCAGGTGCAGACAGCTCCACAGGGCTCCGGGGCCTGCAACACGGCCCCATGGCCATGTTGACAGCAGCACTGGGACCAAAGGTCCCTTTTGTGCCACTGTTATCTTGCCACGGGCATCACGTGGCTGTTTGCTCTGCTGTTTTGGGAAGGCTCTGCCCCCACCCAGCTCACGAGTTTTTGCCCCCCCCCAGAGCTGCGGCACGTGTGAGGCTCGGA
>NW_005054421.1:1013540-1020509 GCF_000277835.1 Geospiza fortis
TCCACAGCGCGGTCGGGGCGAAGATGCTGCGCTTGGTCGGGCGCGCCGCACGCTGCTGGGGGGCGAGGTGGGCACCGCCCGCGCCGGAGCGGGCACCCCGGGGCACCCAGCACCCCGCGGCCTGGCAGAGGGCATGGTGAGCACCCACGTGGATCGGGGGGGCTGGAGACACAACCAGGGTAGGGCTGGGGAGCTGGCTGAGCTCTTAAACCTTGCTGGGGAAGGGGAGCCTCTCCCTCCTCCCTGCAGCACTGCCAGGCACAAGGAGCTACCAGGGATCTGGGGTGCTCCCAGCGTGGGCTGCTCGCTGGTGGCATCTCTGCAGGGCCACCCTCTGTGCCCAAGACTGCCACGGGATTGTTGCCACTCGCTCTGTCCCACAGCCTCTCCAGTGCTGCCGGGACCGGTGCCTGGCCCAAGGACGTGGGCATCCTGGCCCTGGAGGTGTACTTCCCTGCCCAGTACGTGGATCAGGAGGAGCTGGAGCGGTTTGATGGCGTGGAGGCCGGCAAGTACACGCGGGGCCTGGGCCAGAAGCAGATGGGCTTCTGTGCTGCCCACGAGGACATCAACTCCCTGTGCCTGACCGTGGTGCAGCGGCTGGTGGAGCGCGGGCGCCTCTCCTGGGACGCCATTGGCCGCCTGGAGGTGGGCACCGAGACCGTCATCGACAAATCCAAGGCCGTCAAGACCGTCCTCATGCAACTTTTCCATGACTCTGGCAACACCGATGTGGAGGGCATCGACACCACCAACGCCTGCTACGGGGGCACAGCCTCGCTCTTCAACGCAGCCGCCTGGGTGGAGTCCAGTGCCTGGGATGGTGAGTACAGGCAGGGACCCTGCCGTGGGACAGGGGAAGGAGGCAGGAGGTGGCCTGAAACCCAAAGATTCTCCAACTGCAAAGGGCGCCACTGCACCTCCAGGCTCTCCGTCACCCCTGTTTCTTGCCCATCTTGGTGTGACACACAAGATGGGAACACACAAGGGCCACGGGATGGAGGCTTCCACCCGCTGGTGGCCCTGCCAGTCCCTCTGTCCTCCCCCAGGTCGCTATGCCGTGGTGGTGTGTGGGGACATCGCTGTCTACGCCACGGGGAACGCGCGGCCCACGGGAGGTGCCGGTGCCATCGCCATGCTGGTGGGACCCAACGCCCCGCTGGTGCTGGAGAGAGGTCGGTGCCATGAGGCCCTGGGGGTGGCGAGCTGATGGGTGCTGTCCCTGGGGGCCGTGCATCCATGTCCCAGCCCTGGGCAGAGCTGCTCAGCCAGACTCTGCTGGGTACTCAGATGCTGGCTAGCCCCATCCCTGTGGGCACCATGGAGCGACTCAGGGAGGCTGCTGGATTCCAGGGCTGCAGTGGCAGGCAGCACCCCGGGTGTTTGCCACCGGGCTGGGACCTCCCGATGCTCTCTGACAGCTGGCTCTCCCCGTGCCCCTAGGCCTGCGTGGAACCCACATGGAGCATGCCTACGACTTCTACAAGCCCAATCTGTCCTCTGAGTACCCGGTGGTGGACGGGCAGCTCTCCATCCAGTGCTACCTGCGGGCGCTGGACCGCTGCTACGCCGTGTACCGGCGGAAGGCGCAGAGCCAGTGGCAGCAGGGTGAGTGGCAGCGCCCCTGAGGTGCCCAGCACAGCCCCCTGCATACTGATGGCCCCGTGTTGCCTCCCAGCTGGCATCCAGAGGCCCTTCACCCTCGATGACTTCAAGTACATCATCTTCCACTCGCCCTTCTGCAAGCTGGTGCAGAAGTCGGTGGGGCGGCTGCTGCTGAACGACTTCTTGGCCTGCCCCAACCCCGACACAGCCTCCGGCCTCTACAAGGGGCTGCAATCCTTCCGGTGGGTCCCTGGGCTGTGTCCCCATCCCTCAGCCCAGACAGGCACGTGCTGCTCTGGGGTTCCAGCTGGTCTCTGTCTGGGCAGTGGTGTGAAGCTGGAGGACACCTACACCAGCAAGGAGGTGGAGAAGGCATTCCAGGCTGCCAGCCAGGACATCTTCAACCAGAAGACCAAGCCCTCCCTGCTCCTCTCCTCCCGCAATGGCAACATGTACACACCATCCATGTATGGCTGCCTGGCCTCCCTCCTGTCCCAGTGAGTCCCCCAAAACGCTGGCTTGGGGAGAGGGAGGAGGTCATTTTGGGGAGGGCACTCTCTGTCTGGATGGAGGGGCAGAACTCATCTCCCAGCCCTCATCTCCCCCTGCCTCAACAGGACCCGATCCTTTCATTGCTCACAACCCCCAGTGCGGATGCATCCTGCTCCAGGCCATCTCCCTGCCAGACTTTTCATCCCAGCTTGTTGGAGCTGAGCCAGTGCCTAAAGCCCCTCTGTCATCAATGGGAGGATGAAAACCCTTGTTGTCATGCCCAGTAGAATGAGTGACCCCATGGGAAAGGAGTCATGGGAACAGACAGGCTCTGAGGGGAACAAAAGCCTTGTCCTGGGCCTCCCTGGCACCACCGCACTGCCTCGGGGCTACACTCCTTCAGAAATGTGGCCCCAAGGATCTGCCTGCCTACCAAGCAGGCAGCCCCCTACGCTGCCCCCACAGCCCTGTATCTCCCTCTCAGCCCAAATGTCCTGTAACCCCCTCACCCCTCGCTTCAGGCGCTCAGCACGGGACCTGGCCGGCTCCCGGATCGGTGCCTTCTCCTACGGCTCGGGACTGGCGGCCAGCATGTTCTCCTTCCGCGTCTCGCAGGATCAGGGGAGAGAGGGGCTGCAAAGGGAGGGCAGCGTGGGGCTGTCAGCGCTGCCATCTCACACACGGGGTGCCCCTTGCCAGGCTCCCCCCTGGACAAGCTGGTCTCCAGCCTGGCTGACCTGCCCGCCCGCCTGGACGCCCGCAAGCGCGTGGCCCCGCAGGACTTCGCCGACATCATGAAGCGGCGGGAGGAAACTCATCACTTGGGTGAGTGGGGCTGGGGGGATGTGAGCCTGCCCTGCTGGGACCCCACAGCACCCCTGAGCATCACTGCCCTCTCCCTGCAGCCGACCACGCTCCCCACGGCTCCCAGGCGGATCTGTTCCCCGGAACCTGGTACCTGACCCGGGTGGATTCCAAGTACCGCCGCGAATATGCCAGGAAGCCCATCTAGAGTGGGATCACCAGAGTGGTGAGCCCTGGAGAGGGGGATGCTCTCTTTCCCCCATTCATTCCCCACATCTGGGGCTGGTCTGTGTGGGAAAGTTCCCTTTGTATGGGTGGGGAATGGCCAGCAGTGGCTCGGGCCCCAGAGCTGCTGGAGATGGCAGTGGCTTCTGCAAACACCTGGACAGTGTGGGGGAATAAAGGTGTGGATGGGAGGGGACAGCAGCCCAGCTCTGGCTCCTGGTCTTGAATGGTCTCCTCCCACCCCCGGTCCCTCCCAAATAACAACCACCAGTCTGGATCACAGCTGCTTAAGGGATTTATTCCATGGCCAGCTGCCCTGTTAGACATGGGAGTTTGCCCTGAGTCTGGGGGACTCAAGGAAGCCTCAGCCTCCCAGTTGCCAGTTTATGGGGGCAAGATGGCATTTTCCCCACGATGTCATTAAACTGAAACCTCCTCATGGTAAAACCCGTGGGCAGGAGGGCACAGGTGACACAGTAGCTCACAGGGAGGTTCGTGCCCCTTGCAGTGCTGCTCTCTGAGCCATGGCCCATCACGGGATTGTGGCCACAGGAACCTTTGCACCCTTCAGCAAACAGCAACAAGGCCAGGGAGCAGCAGGGGCAGGAGGGAGGGGGTTTGGGGTTGAGGACAAAGGACCACACAAGGCACAACATGCTCTCTCCTTCTAGACCCTTTATTGAACATGGGGCCACCCCAAACCCAGTGTGGGGCTCAGGGATGGCCATGTGCAATGCTTCCCCAGCTGGGGAGGGCCCAGCTGCTGTGGCCGTGGGGAGAGTCCCTGTCAGCAGTCGGGTTCTATGGCAGGTGGAGCTGGAAGATTTCTGTGACACGTGGCTTTAGCTCGCCGAGGCTGGGCAGGGGGGCTGAGAGCCCCACGATGCTCCACTGCTCCCCTGCCACCGTGCTGGAGCTGTGGTAGGACAGGAGCTGGGCCCCTGCCTTGCTCAGCAGCCCTGGAGGGGAGCACAGGAATTAGGGACCACAGGCTGCCCCCACTGCCCCAGCAGGGAGCTGAGCCTCTCTGCTCGCCCCAACTCCCTGCTCAGAGGCCCATGACACCATTTCTTCCTCCAGCCCAAGTCCTTTGCTCAACATCACACAACCCCCGGCCCAAACCCCCCATCCCATCCATCCATCCAGGCACCATCTGCTGCAGCAGGGGCTCAGCTCTAGGTCGGGTGTGGGGGTTCCCCAGGCTGTCCCTGCAGCTCAGGGCTGGCACAGGCACTCACCGGTCAGCGTGGCCAGAGCACTGGTGTCTGAGGCTTTGGCTCTGTAGATGAGGAGGGGGCCGGACAGTGGGGCTGGCAGCTTGAAGGCAGCCCCATTGATCTGCCGCAGGACCGGGGTGCTGCCCTGCCCTGTCCCTGTCACCTGGTGTGGGGTGCCCTGCAGGGACACCTGCACCAGACCCGTGCTGCTGTCGGGCTCGGGGGCCACATCGCTGTGGGTGGCTGTGACCTGCCAGGGAGACACAGCCACTCAGTGCCCAGGTCCTGTGTGTGTCTGGGGCAGGGAAGGGATGTCCTTGGGAGCACCCAGGGAACAGCCAGCCTCAATGCTGCATTAGCAGCACGGTGGGGTGTCCCCAGGCTCATGCTGCTTGCTGGGGAAGGCACACCAGGCTGGGGTGCAGAGCCTGGGTGTCCACGCACCTTCAGCCCAGCCTCCTGGGCCAGCAGCGTGGCATTCACCAGGGTCACCTCCTTCTGTGTCCCTCCAGCCAGCATGCCTGCAGCCACAGCAGGTGTCAGGTAACTCCCAGCCTCCTTCAGGGGTGTTCCTGGGGTGCAGGGAGGAGGTGTGCATGAGCCAGCAGCAGAGAGGTCAGGCCCACAGCCTGGGGCTGGTCCTTCCACCCACCCAATCCATCCACCCATCCATCCCTGCACACTCTAGGGCTCCAATCTCACTGTTAACCACCTTCCTGTCTATCTGTTCTCCTGCCTGCCCATTGGAGCCCCCACACCCAGGCTCACCTAGGGTGCAGACCTGCATGCTGCCCTGCATTTGCTTGCCCACCGTGCACAGCACCGTGCCCAGGGCCCTGGCCAGGGCGATCCAGGGCTTGGTCTGGGGTGAAAAAGCCTTGCTGAGAGCCTGCCCATTAACCTGCAGGAGAGAGTGAGCAGTGAGAGCCTGCTGGGGATCCCCCACGGAGCACTGCTCCCAATGCCCCCACGGGTTACAGCTGGGGTAGCTGAGGCACAGAGCTCAGGTGCTGCAGGGCACTCACGACGCCGGTCAGCCCCTTCCCCGTGGCCATGTCCACGATCTGCATGGCGATTTCCTTGCCGCAGCGGCTCTGTGCCTCCCGCGTGCTGGCACCCAGGTGTGGGCAGGAGATGACGTTGGGGTGGTTCACCAGGTCACGGTCCTTTGGGGGCTCCTGCAGACACAGTTCCATCCTGCCATCAGCTCCCAGCACCCAGCTGGGAGCTCGGAGCAGGGGGCATTTACCCCGCCTCCTTTGCAAGGAGAGAAGCTGAGGGCTGCTCCTGGTCCCAGCCCCACAGGGTTTGCTAGGCTGCTTTGGGCAAAATTGAGGTGGTGCTGAGAGAGAGCCAAGCTCAGGAGGTCCTCACAGCCCCACTCACCTGTGTGAAGACATCGAGGGCGGCCCCGCCACACTGCCCCGACTGCAGCGCCCGCAGCAGCGCGCCCTCGTCCACGATGCCACCGCGGGCACAGTTCACCACCTGCACGCCGCGGCGGCACTTGGCAAAGGTGCTGTCGTTCAGGAGCCCTGCAGAAGGAGGGCTGTGAGCAGAAGGGGGCTGCCCCAGCTCTCCCCAAACCTCCCTGTGACCGTGCCCGCTCCATACCCGTGGTGGAGGGCAGCAGCGGCGTGTGCACCGTGATGAAGTCGCAGCGGGGCCAGATCTGCTCCAGCGGCAGCTGCTCCACACCAAAGGTGGCTGAGACATCGGGGGTGATGATGGGGTCGTAGCCAATGGTCTGAGGCAGAGCAGGCACTCACTCTTACAGCCTGGCACGGTGGCTCTGGCCAGGTCAGGAAGGTTGATGCTTCCCATCGTTCCTCCCTGCCCCATCTCCTCACCTTCATGCCAAAAGCCTGCATGCGAGTGGCCACCTCCCTGCCGATGCGTCCCAGCCCCAGCACGGCCAGCGTCTTCCCGTTCAGCTCCATGCCCATGTACTGGGGAGTACAGGGAGAGTGAGCGAGCACACCCCACACGGACACCCCCCCAGAGGCGCTTCACTGCCTCCTACCTTCTTACGGTCCCACTTGCCCTCCTTCATGGAGGCAGCTGCCTGTGGGATCTGCCTAAAAAGGAGGCGGTGGTCAGTGCGGGGTAGGGGGCTGTAGGGCACACCTGTCTGCATCCTGCCTTGTGCTCACCTGGCCAGGCACAGGATCATCCCACAGGTGAGCTCGGCGGCGCTGAGGCTGTTCCCAGTAGGAGTGCTGGGGATGGAGAGGGGTGTCAGTGGTGTGAGTCCCCCGGGCTGACAGGGATCTGTGCCCCGTGAGGATGGAGGCACACAGGGGGTGCCAGGGGTGCCATGGGTGGGGAGGGCACCCTATTGAAGTCTCCCCGACCACCCCAGGTTCACGGGTACGGATGTCCCCACACTCCTGCTCTTACTTCATGACCAGGACGCCCTTCCTGGTGGCTGCCTCCACGTCCACATTGTCCACACCGGTGCCAGCTCGGCCCACCACCTTCAGCCTCTCTGCTGCCTCCAGCACCTCGGCCGTGACTTTGGTGGCCGAGCGGACGATGAGCCCATCGCAGTCCTAAGGGGTGACAGACACGGCGAATGGGACCAGGATCGGGGCCATGGCCCCGGGTGGGTGACGGGACGGGGGCT
>NW_005054421.1:1022417-1025064 GCF_000277835.1 Geospiza fortis
CGTGCCTGGGCCAGCAGGCATGTACCCACACCCCTGGCCACCAACAGAGCCGCCTGGAGGGGACCCGAAGGCTGGAGGGGACCCAAAGGTGGCAGGGCCAGCGGGATGGGTGCCGGGGGATGGGGGCTGTGGTGGCTGATGAGCCACAACGGGGATAAAGTGAGTGGGGTAGCGGGCCACAGCACCCCCCCTGCTGACCCTATTTGTACCAGGTGTTGCGTTTAGAGTAAGAAATTTGGCAGAAAATAAACACGCCTGTGTTCCAGCTGCTCCTCACAGGTCAGAGGGCTGGGGACAGCTGAGCTGAATTTCTGCGTATAAACAATTTGGCACTATAGGTTGTGTTCAGTAGGAAAATCCATGAGTGCAGCTTCACAAGTAGTGCAGCTTATTAATTCAACACCATAGGTTTGGGCACATTCCATAAAAACCTTCCTAATCACGCATTCATGAATAGTGCAGCATGTGGAAGCAGCAGAAATACAGATACAGAATTGCTGGTGATAAATACACCAGCTGCAATAGAGTTTTAACAGTGACAATAATGTTGTGTGGTGATAATAACAATTGTATGCAGAAACTTACCACGAAGGTGTCCCCGCTAGGGGGGAGGGAGAGGAGAGTAGCCCATTCTGTCTCCCAGGTTTTTTTGGGTCTTCCTCCTAATCAGATAAGATTCCTACCCTCCTTATATCCAGCCCAAACTTCTCCCCCTACTCCTACGTTATGCAGAGCACAACCAAAGTGGAGAGTATGGAGCTATAGATGTGGTACCATGTCTTAAGCTTATTAGCATATGCAGGACATGTGTGTTAATATTTAAATGGCCCTTAATCAGACAAAAGTTACTTTTTTTGGCCACCGTGTCCTCCAAATTTCTGGTCATATGACTTTGATCCATTTGTCAGAGCAAAAGCAGAATCCCCCCATCACCACAGGACCTCCTCCTTCTTTCTTGCCACCAGCTCAGTGGTTCTCCATCCACACAGGTAACACCGAGGGTATGGAGAGGAACCCTGAGCCCTCGTCTGGCTCCTTGGTCATCATTCCACGCAAGGACAGACTCTGCTTGGTGGCAGGTGGGTGGCCATGGGGACAGCTGGTTGAAGGGCTGTGGCAGTGCAGGACAGGGGAGAATGGGGCCAAGCAGCGGGGAATTAGGGGGAGGGTCCCTGCAGAGAGAATGGGGCTGGGGGAGCAGTCAGGGGCAGCGCTGCTATTGGGGTGTCAGAACCCAGGACGTTCCTCTGGCTGCCCTGGATGGCTCAGGACCCTGGCAGGGGCTCAGAGACCTTGGCATGGAGTCACAGACACCTGTGCCTTTGATTTTAACCCATGGAAACAATTACCAACTTTGTGTGAGGAGTTACAAGCCACAAGGGTTTGAGCAGAATGATGGTTAATTTGTCACAGGGTGAAAAAGTAGAATTTTGGGGATTTAGAATGGGGGTTCAAGAGGCAAAATGGAGGAATCTGGGCGTGTCCTGTTCTTCTTCTCCTTCTTGGCCTCCATCTTCTGCTGTGATGGTGACACTGTTGGATTGGTTTAGAGTAGAGACAGAGTGTCTAACATAGGTGATAGGTATTGGAAAATTATTGTAAATAAAGTACACGTAGTTCTTAGTATAAAAGTTAACACCACCCCAAGGGCAGGGACTGTGCCACAACCCAACCTGCTGGACAGATCTCAGCAGGGCAGAGAGGGAATGGAACAGATCAGAGAAAATAAACAACCTTGAGAACCAGAGCCGAGGAATCTCAACTTCTTCTTCGGTCACGGGGCTGGGAAAAAAAAAGACTCTTTAACACCTTGGGAGCCATTTCAACCACAGAAACCCGAGACTGGGGTGTCCAGCAGGTAAAGGAGTTGTGGGTGTCAAAGGGACTGGGGTTATTGGAGGTGGGAAGGGGAGTGGCAAAGAAGAGGAAAGGGGTGGGGGAGTTTGGGGGTGTTTGGCTGGGATGGTGGGTGTTCAAGGGGATCTATGGGGATCAAGAGGTGTAGGAATGTTCCCAGCAGAGGACTGGGAAGTCATGGACAATTAGAATGAAAGTGAGGGTATTGAGGAACTGGAACAGTACCTGGGGACTCATGGGGTTCTGGGGTGGCAAAGGGAATTAAGGATGTCACATTGGGATGGACATTACTGGGCAGGTAATTAGGGTATCAGGATTGATGTTTGAGGGTGCCATGGGGGATCCTGGCTAGCTGGGGAGACTGTGAAGTTGGAAGAAGGATTGAGAGGGGTGAGGAAGGGATCATGGATTGTTTCTGGGGGACTGAAGGGAGGGTTGAGGCTCAGTCCAGAGGGACTGGGAGGAGAGGGGAATAGGGCTGGGGAGGTGGATGTGTCAGCCGGGACAGGATGGTGCCTGGGTGGGGGCGGCTGGAGAGATTAAGGATGGATGGACAGATGGATCAGGGAGAGGGCAGAGGGAGGGAGGGAGAGGGGAAGGAAAGATGCGGGGTCAGAGGGAGTGATGGAGGGAGGGAAGGAAGGATGCGGGGTCAGAAGGAGGGAGGGAGGGAAGGATGCTGGGAGGCAGGGAAAGATGAAGGATGGAGGCAGGGAAGAGGAGGAGGGGAAGCAGAAGCGGGCGGAGCCGGCCGGTGCCGCAGAGCCGCCTCCCCGGCGCACGCTGGGCC
>NW_005054421.1:1025427-1026220 GCF_000277835.1 Geospiza fortis
GGACCGCGGGCTGGCGGCTCTCTGGGCCCTGCACCAGGCAAGCCCAAGAGAACTCGGGAGCCGCTGGTGTGCACGAAAGGGACCAGGAGCCCCTTGTCCAGTGCCGGGGACACGCTGGTGTTCGCTGCCCTGTGCCATGGGGCCCTGTGAGTGTCAGGGCAAGGTGTGTGTGCCAGATGAGAGGGCAGGAGCTGTAGGGTGCTGTAGGATCCTGGGCTGGTGCCTGCACCATCACTAAGCTCTCATCGGTGCGTTGGGCTTGTGAGGTTTGCTGGAGGTGCTGGGCCAAGCACAGCCCTGGAGGAAGGGGCTCAGGGTGCTGGTGTTGGTGCGGGGATCTTGGCTTGCCCCGTTTTCATCGCCCCTGCTCCTCCCCGGTTGTGCCCATCCCCGATTCCGCTCCGATCCAATGATGCCAAAGGCATCACTTTACCCTCAAAGCACATGTACTGAGATTACATGGACCAGGGTTTTAAGAGCATCCTGATGACGCAGGTTGGAGAATGTAAAAAAGCAAGCTCTCCCTGAGTGTGACATGGATGTACCCATGGACTGTGTGTGATGGAGAGACAGCTGCAGCTCTCCCTCTCTCTCTCTCTCTCTCTCTCGTATTTTCTTGACAGTGCTTTCAAGAAAGCATTATTTTCACTACCCTCATGCCCTTCCCCATCACACAGCTCTCCACTGTTCCCTTCCAGAGAGAGACATCTCCCTCACTGCAATGACAGAGCCACCCTAGGGCAGAGATGACAAGGCACCCACTGTGCCACCTGCCTGTGCCAAGGCTCCAAAC
>NW_005054421.1:1026896-1031761 GCF_000277835.1 Geospiza fortis
GCTGCCACTCTGGCTGTGTGGGGGTGCTGGCTGGGCACTGCCCTGGGATAGCCCCACCTCAGGGTGGCCCTGGGCAGTAACATTTTGTTTCCCAGGCGTGAGGTTATTTTGGGGTTGTTAAGAGCACTGCCAGGGTCCCAGTCTGAAGCATTGTAACCAGCACAGGATGGCCTGCTATCAGTCGGTTGGGTATTCCCCCGGATATTCTCACTCTGTCCTTCCCTTTGTTCTTTCCTTATCTGCTCTGCTTGTGTCACTGCCCCACCAGGGACAGCAAGCCCTTCCCTAGATAGGAATATCTTGTTCCAGTGTCATTGAAAGAGTGGCAGCTAATGTCTAGTGCTCTCTCTGCCTCTTCCAGCCCCTTTTGACACAGATTAAAAAGGGAACTGTGTACACTGAACCCGCATTCCCCATAAATATATATGCTATATGTTTATGGTATATGGGACCAGAGATATACGGGATTAACCTGATGGGACAACCTCAGTTCTCTTAATAATAATTCTAAAGTTCCTAGAACTTGCTGGCAGCCCTTTATGTTAGGTAGATTCTGTCCATGTTCTGTTTTTTCTGGGGTTTGCAGGAGTACAGAAGCGGCTTCTTTAATCCAATAGACTCACAGGAACCTAACCTCCTGCTTGGGCCCCTGATGCTGGGATGTAGGGCTGCTCAAGGCTCACAATTTTCCTGGTGGGCAACACCACCACAGGATATTCTCCAACCAAATTGGTTAGAGGGATGGAGCACCTCTATGAGACAATTTGAGAGAATTCTCTCTATGAGACAATTAGGCTTCTTCAGCCTGGAAAAGAGAAGGCTTCAGGGCCACCTAATTGTGGCCTTCCTGAAGGGAGCCCACAAGAAAGACAGAGGGAGACTTTTCACAAGAGTATGTAGTGACAGGACAAGGGGAATGGCTTCAAACTGACAGGAGGTAGGTTTGAATTGGATAGTATGGAAAAATTCTTTACTGTGAGGGTGATGAGACCTGGCCCAGGGTGCCCAGAGAAGCTGTGGATGTCCCATTGCCAGAAGTGTTCAAGGTCAGGCTTGATGGGACCCTGAGCAATGTTGGCTGGTGGAAGATGTCCCTGCCCATGGCAGGGGGGTTGAAAGGAGATTATCTTTAAAATTCTGTCCAAACCAGACCATTCTGGGATGATTCAATGATGATGATGATGATATTATTGATCTACTGATATATTGTAATGTTTGGTGGGTCACAGTTGTGGCTAAGACTTTGCCAGGGCTTTATGAGCAATAGTGGGAGAGTGTTTATATCCCTGGAGCAGCCTATTCAAAACATGCTACACTCCCTTCCAGGTGAAGGTGAACGAAGCCTTGTTGTGTTCCTGGAGTGGAATCACAAAAAACCCGTATATTTTACATCCAGGGCTGCCTTCCATGAGTGGGGGACTCCCTGAAGCTGAGTTACCAGTTCCTTGACATTTGGCACAGCAGTGCTTAAAGGCTCAGCATTGGCATTGGCATCTCTCTTTTCTCCAGATCTGGTCCCACCCTGTCTATGTGCCAGTAATCAACAAGTAACTGCCGTCTCCATTCCAGTTTTTAGCCAGACTGGTGAATTCCATGGGGTGAAAGTTTGGTGAATTATCAGTCAGTGAATTACATGGGGAGTGGGCTCTGCAGCTGATATATATATACATAAATGTATAATATACACATCAGCAGCTTTTGAATAAGGTACATTAGCAGCTTTTGAATGAGGGTGGCTAAGCACCCTGTGGGGTGAATGTGGATCTGGATTTCTTTTAGGGTCAGGGTTGAACGGGAGGACCAAACGTTGCTCTGCATCAGCTGCCAGGTTTGGCTGCTCAGAACATTGACACTCCAAATGTTTTCATTGTGATCTTTTGCTGCAAAGTGAGGGGGGAACATGTGCTTATTGCCTGGGAGCCATAAATTAACCTTGGTGGTTTGGCACGTAGCACTTGCTCTGTTCACTCCAGTGATTTCAACTCTGTCCGGTTTTTCAGTGTCCTGCCCTGTTAATACTGGAATTTGTGTTCCCTTATCTGTTAGAAATGTCATTAATAGTTGAGGAGGCCCACCTGGAATCAGAATGTGTGGGCTGTTATTATGTGTGCACTGATAGGATTCCTCCTGCCTGAATTTCAGTCCAGCCTGGCTTGTGGCCACAGCACTTTTCGAAGTGAATCAGATTGAATGGGATTGATTTACAGCTATGATTCCCCACGATTCACCAAGGCTCAGTTGTCGCTTCTGTTTCTATAATGCATCTGCCTTCATCCTCAGGGGGATTTGAAGGAGACAAAGAACCATCTTCCCCCAGTTTTCTGTCATTTGGGTCATCCCATATGTCTCCATCCTGTTCCTCAGGGAATATGATTAGTTTTCTAATCTGTATGATGTCAGGGGGAGCAGGAGCTCACACAAGCATCATCTCTACCTTTTCTTCCATTTTTTTTTCTCCTTCTCTTCCTCTAAATGTTTCTGCATTTGCTTTTCCTTATTTTCAGCTGTGGCCAAGTACATTTTAAGTTGCTCCTTTTCTAATTTCAAAGCAGTATATTCTACATCTGCCGTTTTTTAGGGGAGAGGGTGCTCTGATTTCCTTTGCACACAAGATCAGCAAGCCCAATTACTTTATTGTTGTTTTTCCAACATTTTTGGGCCCATTCTATTCCCTCTCAGGATGGTGCACACTTGTGTTAAGTCAAGTAATAACAACAATAATATGCAGAAACTTAGCAAGGTGTCCCTGGCTTGGGACAAGGGAGAGAGGAGTAGCCCATTGACTGTCCCCAAGGAATACCCTAACCCTGGTTAGGGTATTCCTCCTAACCAGGTGAAATTCTTCTCCTCTTTACGTATAGCCCAATCCTATCCCCCTCCTCCTATGTTACATGTGGCATAATCTAGATGGAGAGTTGAGTAACAGAGTAATTTATGTGGCAGCATGTATTTCATTAGACTTATTTGCCCGTGCAGTGTTGTGTGTTTCATTATTTAAATAATCCTTAATCAGGAAAAAGTTACTTTTTTGGCCATGGTGTCCTTCAAAGTTCCAGTCACAGGGCTTTGTTCCGCTCTGTGCAGTTTTTCAGAGCCAGGGCAGGACAATCCTATCTACAGGACCTCCTCCTTTGCCCAGCTCATCCTTTCTCTCTGTCAACTGTGCACATCTCCCTGTGCATAGTTAACAGTGTAGGCTGGTGAGCCTTAGCCCTTGCCTGGCTCCTTGGTCATCACCCCACAGCACCCCCAGGATTTGGGGTGTGTTGTACTGCCTGATGGGTATTCTGCCTCTGGGCATTGTGTCTCCTTGTGCATCCTCTGGGCATTGTGTCTCCCTGTGCATCAGGTACTTGGCTGTGATCCCTCCTTGCTTGTTGTGCCTCTGGGTATTGCCCTTCTGGGTGTCAAGCCTTGCATGTTATGGTTAATGTGCCTTTTTGGGTATTTTGCCTGCAGGGATGTCTTGCCTTGGGATATCATGCCCCTGAGCACCATGCTTCCCTAAGTGTTGTGCATCCTTGTGCATCCTGAGTGTTGGATGCTTTGCCTCTGGGTGTCACACCTGGGGCACTGCTCCTGCTGGGGTGTAGTGCCTCCAGAGGTCACACCTCCCTGGATATTGTGCCTCTTGATCTCCTCAAGAGTCACACTTCTGGTTATTGAAATTTGGGTGCCTCTGGGTTCCACACTTCTGGGTAAGATGCCCCTGGGCACTGCACCTCTGCGTGCTGTGCCTGCAGGTACAACACCTCTGGGTGCTTTGGGTATCACACTGTGGTGTCTGGCAGGGCACACAGCCATGCCTGACCAGTGCTGCTGTGTTTAAAGTCATTGTGCCTCAGTTTCCCTCCATGACGGGTTGTTGCCGCAGGGTCTATGGTACCCTGTGTCTGCCTCTCCTGCTCCCTGCCAGGCTGGCAGTGCTGTCCCTTGCTGCAAGGTGCTGGTGTGGTGTGCAAGGCTCTGGGGACATGGTCCCAGGGTCCCTCCCATGGCTTGTGCCACAGGAACATGCTGGCCCTCCTTGGCTCTTGGGGCTCAGCCTCATGCATGTGGGCAGGGCACTGTGCCCACACTGATGCTGGGACACGTGCCCACCTCCCTGGGACCCTCCAAAAACCTGTCAGGCTGAGATTAGAAAATAAACATTCTGATTTCTTTAAAAGGATGAAAACCCTCAACAATCCAGTTGTTTTTTTTTTTTTTATTTTATTTGTCGGGTTTGTCTTTCTTTCTCTTAAATCATGAAATGACTCACACGTCTGAGCTGAAAATAAACCCAATTACGAGCTGGCGAGCCATGGCAGCCCGGAGGCACAGGGTCCCTCCGAGAGCAGCCAGGGCCAGCCGTGCCTCGTGCCCCAGCTCCCCCCTGGGGGCTGTGGGGTCTGCTCTGGGCCTCAGGTGGCCCTGACAGGGCTGCTAATGGAGCTAAAGTGCTGCTGAGGGGACACACCATCTGCACAGCCCCCCAGGGCCTCGTGGCTTTGCACTCAGAGCCTCTGCCCGGCGGCTGTGGGGACACACACGTGTGTCTCCACGTGTGCGCAGACACCAGTGGCACCCTGTCACCCTCTCTGTCACCCTCCCCGGTGACAGCGGCACAGCGCGGGGTGGCACAGGGGGGCCTGCTGTGCGTGACAGGCTGTGTGTGCTGCTCTCTGCAGGGACCCCTGCAGCAGTGACACGGTGCCAGCCGTGGGGCCCGGAGCCAGAGGCATGGCAGGTGAGGCACCCCAAGAGCCCCGGTACTCTGCACGCCCCGCACCGCCCGGGCATGGCCGGGGGCTTTCTGGGCCCCGGGGCGTCCCCCTTGTCTCTCCTCTCCTCGGGGGCACGCGAGGCGTGGAGCAGCCGCCTTG
>NW_005054421.1:1032168-1035644 GCF_000277835.1 Geospiza fortis
GAGGAAAGGGGGAGCAGCGGGGCCAGCGACGGGAGCTGCGGGCGGGCAGGGAGCCTAGGCTGTGTCCCGGCGGCGCCATGTGAGGGGTGCCGGGATGCCCGCCTCATGGAGCGCCGGCCATGGCTAACGGGTACCGCACGCTGTCGCAGCACCTCAATGACCTCAAAAAGGAGAATTTCAGCCTCAAGCTCCGCATCTACTTTCTGGAGGAGCGCGTCCAGCAGAAGGGCGAGGACAGCCGGGACGATGTCTACCGGCGGGTGAGTGCCAGTAGGGGACGGGGTGAGCGGGTTTTCTCCCTTTTCTGTGAGGGAATGGGGTGGGGAGAGTGTAGTCGGGGGGATGCCAGGGAGGGCTTCGGGCACTGGGGCTGGGGGAGCTGCTGTTGGGAGTTTGCTCTTCGTTTCCTTTGACAGGAGCGGGGAGAGGGCTGGGGAGGGCGTCCCAAGCCCGGGGTGGGTGACAGTGCAAGTTTGGGGGCACACAGATGGAGTGGGTACACCCCGTCCCGGAGCCGACAGGCTAAAATGCCACCTGTGCCACTCAGTGACAGGAGCACCCAAAGCCCTGCCATGGCAGGGGGGTCCCCCATGCCACTTCTTCATTCCCGTGGGCAGTGGGGCTGGGCTGTCCAGGCAAATGTGAGGGCATCCTACCCACCTCCTTCCTGCTCCATAGAACATTGAGCTGAAGGTGGAGGTGGAGAGCCTGAAGCGGGAGCTGCAGGAGAAGCAACAAGCCCTGGATAACACATGGTGAGTGTGCTGGCCAAGCCCCTCACCCCGGAGCAGACGTGGTGCCCATGCCCTGGCTGTGGTGGCTTTGTGTGCATGGGCACGGGGGATGTCTGCCTGCACCCTGCCTGTAGCAGGCAGTAGAGGGACCTGCAATGGGGCTGGAGGGGTTTGCAGTGGGGCTGGGCACCCACAGGGCTCCTCTTACAGCCCTGGCGCCAGCCAAAAATAAAGGACAGCACCTGTTTGTGGGGGGAGGGCAGCGCCGTGCCCAGGGGCCATGGCATGGGTGTCTCACCATGGGGCACCGATGGCAGGGGGGCTAGTGGCACAGCAGCTGGTGAGGCCCAGGTTTTGGGAGTGTGTGCTGGGTCAGAACCTAAACATGGCTTAGTGCTGCCAGAGGAGCGGTGTCCCCAGGGCAGGACATGGGGGGAGCCAGGCTTGAGGGCACCTGGAGTGGTACAGATCACCCAGCCCAGCTGGTTTGGGGTGGAGCCTGTCACAAAGGGTGTGCTATGCCATGCTGTGCCATGCTGCGCACTGCCAAGCCACACTGTGCTGTGCCAGGCCATGCCATGGGAGATGCCATGCCATAGCAGGCTGTGGCACACCGTGCTGTGCCAGGACATGCCATAGCAGGCTGTGGCACACTGTGCCATGCCATGCCATGCCATAGCAGCCTGTGGCACACTGTGCTGTGCAATGCCATGCCATAGCAGCCTGTGGCACACCGTGCTATGCCAGGAGATGCCGTAGCAGCCTGTGGCACACCGTGCTGTGCCATGCCATGCCATAGCAGGCTGTGGCACACTGTGCTGTGCCAGGACATGCCACAGCAGGCTGTGGCACACTGAGCTGTGCCAGGAGATGCCATGGCAGGCTGTGGCACACCGTGTGCCAGGCCATGCCGTAGCAGCCTGTGGCACACCGTGCTGTGCCCGGCAGGGTGGCTGCAGAGAGCCAGACGAGCCTCAGCCAGGCCGCGCTCCGGCAGCAGTACGAGGAGCGGCAGCGGGAGTCGGAGCACGTCTACGAGCTCCTGGAGAACAAGATCCAGCTCCTGCAGGAGGTGAGTCTCGAGGGATGGTGGGGGCCAGGCAGGAGCCAGGGTCTGCTGCCTGGGGGCTCACCCTGCTGCCATGCAGGAGGCCAGGCTGGCACGGAGTGAGGCCGAGCAGGCCACGGCGCTGGCCAGAGCTGAGGCGGAGAGATGCCGGGAGCTGACAGGGAAGCTGAAGGAAGCGGCGAGGACAAAGCAGGAGGACAGGAGCGACAATGGCTGTGGCTCCATGGCCCAGAGGTAGGTGTCTCAGACATGTCTCCTCTATGCTGCCAGCCTGTGTGCTGTGCCAGTTCTTGGGGACTACTGAGGGGCTCGTGGTGTGTGTGACTGAGGGGCTGTGCATACCTGGTGGGATGCAGAGGTCCCCTGATCGGGGAGAACTGGTCTGTGGGAAGGGGGGAGCAGTCCCGAGGCTGCTCTGCTTTGCCCCAGAGACTGACCTTTGTCAGCTGTCCCCAGTGTCATTCCATGGCCATCGCAGTCCCTGAGCATCGCATGCCCTTTTGTCGCTTTCAGGAGGATCGAAGAGCTGACCCAAGAGCTGGCTGCCAGCAACCAGCTCGTGGAAATGCTGTCAGCAGAGAAGCGTGACCTGCAGCAGTGCCTGGAGGGGTCTCCGGTCATGGAGGGGCAAGTAAGTGGGCAAGGGTGGGGAGGAGCTCGTCCGTCCCGGGCTTGGCCGGTTGTTGTCATCCCTGTCCCCTTCTGGGGCTGTGGCCAGGGCTGTGCCGTGTTCAGCGTGGCAGGGCTGATTGCCAGGAGCTGGGAGGAGCAGGGGGGCTCGGAGGACACGGTGTGAGCTGGGAGGGGACAGGCCACCAGCCTGTGCAGTCCTTCTGAGGCTGTTGGTGCTGCTTGCTCCTGTCTGCCATTTAAATCCCAAGTCTTAAAATACCCCTGGCAGCCTGGCGTGGTGCCAGGCAGGATTTCGGGGCTGTGAGAGATCAGAGCGGCATGTTCCTGGCAGCTGCACAGCTCTGGCCACGCTGGGTGTGGTGGCACGGCGCTGTCCCCAGCAGCCGCGGGCTGTCAGTGCGAGAGCTCCTGCAGGGACCCTGCTGTTTGCCCGCCAGGTGGCACGGGCTGCTGTGCAGGTGCTGGTGGCATTGTGCTGCGGGGACGTGCCCACCCACACTGCCTGCTGCGGCTGGGCACTGGGGCACAGCACTGCGGGGGCTCCTGGCGCTGGGACGGGCACTGGGACAAAGATCTGGCACTGGGACAGGTGCTGGCATTGGGATGGGGACGTGGCACAGGCACTGGGGTGGGGACCTGGCACTGGGACAGGCACTTGCATTGGAGCCAAGCGGTAGTCTGTGTGCTTGTGTGTGTGTGTGTGTCTCTGGCACTCTGAGACTGGGTCCCTGCGCTGTCGCGTCCCCATCGATCACCGTCGCCTCTGTCGCGACCCCCGGCACTGCCCGTGTGCCCGGGCGTGGCGCAAGCCGTCACTGCGCATGCGTGAGCGGGCGTGGCAACTACATATCCCGGCCGGCGTTGCGGGCCCTGCGCATGCGTGGGAGGCTGGGCTTGGCCGCCATCTTGAAATCTGAGCCAGAAGCCGGGCGCCGCCGTGGCAGGAGCATCCTCGGCTTGGCTCGGCTCAGCTCGGCTTGGCTCGGCTCGGGGCGGTGGGGCCGGGGCGGGACGGGAGGGGCAGCCCGCGGTGAGGGGCA
>NW_005054421.1:1035794-1045911 GCF_000277835.1 Geospiza fortis
GGCCAGCCCAGGTGTGGCTGTGACGATGTGAAGAAGGTGGTGTAGGGTGGGATGTTTCTATTGAATCAAGAGTCCCGGCGTGTGACCTCCCTAAAAAGAGGGGATTGGTGCGGTGAGACGTGCCGGCGGGCTCAGGGATCGAGGGAGATGTGCTGACCTCGGGAAGGTCTCCTGAGAGCCCGCAGGAGTGGGTTTGTGTGCCGGGAGGGGGCGAGGATGAAGGAAAACTGCCGGATCTGCGGCCGGGAGCTGTGCGGCAACCAGCGGCGATGGATCTTCCACACGGCGGCCAAGCTGAACCTCCAGGTGCTGCTCTCCCACGTCCTGGGCCGGGAGCTGTGCCGGGACGGCCGGTCCGAGTTCGCCTGCAGCAAGTGTGCCTTCATGCTGGACCGCATCTACAGGTTCGACACCGTCATCGCCCGCATCGAGGCCCTCTCCATCGAGCGCCTGCAGAAGCTGCTGCTGGAGAAGGACCGTCTCAAGTTCTGCATCGCAAGCATGTACCGCCGGAACAACGACGACTCCAGCACAGAGGACAGGGCTGGGGAGGGGACCGTGGACCTTTCCAACCTGCCTGATGCACGGTACGCTGCCCTCCTCCAGGAGGACTTCACTTACTCGGGGTTTGAGTACTGGATGGATCAGGAGGAGCATGGCCTGGAGCCGCACAGCTGCCACGGCTCCGAGGGGCCGGGGAGCCGCCCGCGGCGCTGCCGGGGCTGTGCGGCCCTGCGCGTGGCTGACGCCGACTATGAAGCCATCTGCAAAGTGCCCCGAAAAGTGGCCAGGAGCATCTCCTGCGGGCTGTCCAGCCGCTGGTCGGCCAGCATGGGCAACGAGGAGTCGTCTGTGTGTGATGTGGCCGAGTCCACCAGCTCCAGGGTGGCTGTGGATGGGGACAGCATGGAGGAAGGCACACCTGCGTCCTCTCTTGAGTCTCTGGACACCACCGTGGAGGCCAGCCCTCCGCAGCAGAAGGATGAAGATGCAGATAAGGGGCTGAAAGGGAATGGGAAATGTGACGATTTCTCGGATGATCGCATGACCCCCAGCTCTTCACTGAGTGGGAACAGGCTGGAGCTGGCCCTCAATTTGATCAAGACTTTGGACTACAAACCCCTTCAGAGCCCCCGAGGCAGCCGACTGCCTATTCCTGTGAAGTCCAGCTTGCCCCCTCCCAAGCTCAGCCATGACTTGGCAGATGGCAATGCTTCTGCTGGCTTAGCATGTGCTAGTTCTGCCTTCCTGAACACCGACAGAAAATCGTTTTCCAGAGCTCCTTTGGGCCTTCCCCTGGAAATTTCAGAGCTGCAGGAGCTGTGGGATGACCTCTATGAGGATTATATGCCGCTGCGGGTACAGGTAGAGGTCACGGTGCCGCCCTTCCATTGAGCATTGTCCTCGTGGTCCAGTGCTGAGCCCACTGGGGATTCTTCTGTGCTGAGATAATGCAGACAGCCACGTGTGGCTGATCAGGGGCTAAGAATAGGCAACTCGGTCCTTTTTAGGTGTGCTGCCTCTCTCCTCAGTCATTCTCTTGTCTCCTGTTTCCTCCCGGAGTTCTGGGAAATGAACCTTCCCCCCCTCCATCAGTCCTCCCTGACAATGCAGCCTGCTGGGTGGGTCTAAGCTCTTTGTCATTTTACTGCTGAGAAAACACCACTTTCACTTCATCTTTAAGCTTAAAGTCGGCGTGGCTTTTATCCACAACTAAAGGGAGTATTTTAAGCTTCTGGGCATGTGTTTTCCAGCAGGTGCGTTTTCTTTGTGCCTGAGTAATGGTTGGAGCGTGGGGAACGCCTGCCTCCAGCCCTGCCTCTGCAGGTCAGGCCTTCACCTGCCCAACGTGCAGAGCCACCCAGGCATCTGTGGCGTGTGCCCTGAGGAAAAGGTGTTTTCCTCGCAGGTGGATTTGTGCCAGAGGATGACTTTAGGGTTGGTATTCAAGATAATTGGTTTATTTTCTGATCCTTTGAAAAGATCTACCAATTAGTGGCAGGTGTTGCTGAGAGGGGATGAAAGCTCCTGCTTTTGGGATGCTGTTATCTCTTGATAGCAGTCCTAGCTCCAGGTTGCCTCTGTTTAGCTGCCTTTAATGAAATGTCCTTTAGTATGCAGTCAAAAAGCCGAACTCACTTCTTTACCACATCCAGTAATGAATAGAAGGCCTCAGTCAGGTTCAATTCTGGAATATCCGTGTCAGCCTAATTGCATTCCCATTAGCAGCCTTAGTGCTGCCTAATGCTGTAGGTAGCCTCGGGGATTAGGAAAATGCTCATTTATTTCTATGGCAACTGGGGCAGTGCTGAATTGCTCTTGCTCTTTAGCCGGCTTGCTGTCCCATCTGCTCGGGCGTTTCCCGGAGCTGTGTGCTTTTTTCCATAAAAGCCTGCTCTAGGGAGGAACGTAGGAGAACTAGTTTTCATCTGGAGCACAAAGGCATCGCGCTGGCAGCCGAGGATGTGAGCCAGGGCATTGGGGCTCATTTGCTGATGGTTCTCACTGCTTGGGGTGTGTTTGCAGGATAAAAATGGGCTTTCTTGAGCACCGTGGAGTGTTGCAGGTTGGCTTTGTGTCACACATGGCTGTTCTCTTCTAGGAGCTGTGTTTTGAGGAGTTTCTCCAGCCTCTGCCATCCGACTGGCCCTGCCAGGATTTTATCCTGTGGGATTTTTTACTTGGTTCCTTGGTGTGACAGCAGCAGCTCTTCAGCGCAGGGTCTGGCTGAAGGGGGAAGGGCTTAATCCTTCAGATGGCTTTAAGAGCAAAACTGGGAAGGCAGATGCAGCTAGTAGGCTGAATAGTTCTTGCACAAATGATTTTTCTTTCGGTTTGTAAAAGCAACACCCTTCCTATAAGTCAGGTGCTGCTGCTGTCCAGCAATTCCTGTGCATAAATGTGAAAGGAATATCTAGAATATATAGGACCACAGTTCTCTTACTGCCTTTGCAGTTCTTTAAATTTGTGGAGCATTCTGGTGTCAGGGCATGTGACCTTGTAGGTACCGTCTTCCCGGGCGTTTTCTTGAAGCAACAATTCCTCCCCCTCCCCAGCACTGCCCCAGGGCGGCGGCACCAGAGGGGGCTTTGTGAGACACTCCCGCAGCTGCCTGCGGTGCCGTCCTGACAGCCAGGCTCTTCCCCACTGTGCTGGGCCCTCTGAGCTCGGCAGGCTCAGAGAGTGCCGTGATTATCATTTTCAAAGAAGTGTTCTGTGGGGTCAGTGTGTGCTGGGGCTGCTGCGGCTGTGCTGAGGAGAGATTGGCAGTAAAGTGCTGATGTTGGAGAGGTCGACATGGCTGCAGGGAGGCACAAGGGAGGCAGCTTGGGCTTTGGAACTTTGGACTCTGGAGCTGGCTCTGCATTTGCCCTCCCTGCTCTTAGCTCTTTCCGAGTTTTCAGCTCTTTTTCTAATGTGAAAATTGAGGAAATGTGTTTTCCTTTTTCCCTCTCTCTGTTTTAATCAACCTTGTTTCAAAATAAGCTGCTGTGACAGATTCCAGCAGCTCTCCCTGCCTCATCCAAAGCCTTCTGGCAGAGAAAATTTGTAATCACCACGACTGTAAGCGTTCACTGAAATCCTAACAAAACATCAGGGTAAAGGGAGGTGTTACTTCTGTCTGTGAGAGGCAGTGCACAGATCTGAGGGAGCTCCCCTGTGCTGATGGCTTCCCCACAGACAGCGTTTCTGTGGCCACTGAGGATGGGGATTCAGCCTGACAGTGCAAATTGGAACTGACTGCTCTGGCCGTGCTGCACTGCCTGGAGCTGGTGCTCCTGTGTGTGCTCCAAAAAGCCCTGCCACATTCCCACAGCCTCTGTGCTGCATCCAGCAGCCCTTCCAGGGCTCCCACCTCTAGCAGGCAGCAGTGCAGTCAGTCTTGTGTTGCTGATAATATTCAGGAATGCTGAAGGAGCCCTGTGAGGGCTGCAGAGGGTGGCTGGGATGGAGTGCTGCCCTAAGGAGTTAACTCACTGGGCGGGGGACAGCAAAATTGTAAGGAGGGATGACAAGGGATTAGTGTTGTGCTCAGCCAGCCGGCTCTGGCAGGCCACGTGGCACAAAGTAGGCTGTTTACATTCCCAATAAATGGGTATGTGTCATGAAAAAAAAAATCTCAGCTGTGGCACTGAATTCGCTTCTGTTTGAGGAGCTGCAAGGAATTGTACATGAAATGGGTGCTGGAGCACGGGAAGTGGTGAAGGAGAGCCCAGAAAATCACAAATGGAGGGGTTCAGGGAGTGACTGCTAGGTCATGGCAGGAGGGGAGCTGGTGGGAAGGATTGAAGGTTGTAGCCTTGATAAAGACACAGAAGCTCAGCAGAGCATGGGAACCATTTCAGTGCAGATTTTGAAGCTTTTATAAAATGCCAGCAGGGCACATGGGAAGGAGAGCAGGTTTCAGGGATATGGCTTGGGTGTGGGGAGAAGATCCATCATTAGCCCACAGACAGTGGTTAGAGCTAAACAAGCTGCTGGGCTCGTGGTGCAGCAGTGAGGGGAGACAGGGAGCCCAGTCAGAGCCATGGGACCCCGGGGCACTTGTGGCAGGGGAGGCAGAGAGCTGCCAGGTGCCAGCCTGCCACCCCGGGGCAGGGACACACAAGCAGAGCGATGTCTCAGAGCCAGTTAGGAAAGCACATGGGGCGTGTTTAAACCCCTGCTGCAGGGTCTGTGACGGCTGACAGCTGAAGAGAAGAAGCCAGTGCAGGAGTTGGGCCGTTCTCTCGTTTTTCACTGTGTTTCTCCTTGCAGAATTTGCAGGATGAAGGGCAGCAGGCCGCTCCAGGCAGCGCTGCGGCAGGGGAGCACGTGGCCGATGTGCGTGCAGCAGAGCTGCAGGGCAAACTCCAGCACTCTGAAGCTGCCAACAAGGTATTTCTTCATGGAGAGCACATCCAGTGCTATCAGTCTGATGTGGTTAGTGTCAGAGGGTGCCTCCTGGCCTGGCTGGAGGCAGGTACCTGCACCTCTCTCCCAGCAAGGGTGTGTGATTCTCAGTGCTATTGTCTCTCAGATTCAATTAAAAGTATTTGCTTTTTTTTCTGCAGCTGGGTTGTGTAAATTTTCCGTATTTAATTTTGCAAATCATTATTTTGACGGAACTTTCCACTTGCCTGGTGAGCCTGCCAGGAGCTGGTGAAGGAGATGCACAGGGCTGTTTCCTGTCTCTTGGATTTGCATGGGCTGAGCCTGGTCTAGGAGAGAGGGAGTCCTGTTTTCATTTCTGTTTAAATACTTGGGAAAGAAACAGATATCTGAGTTCTCTTGAGGCAGATCAATAGTAACACATGTTGAGAAGGGTATATGTTCTTAATTATTATGCTCTTGAACTCTAAGGTAAATTATATCCTCTGGAAAAATCCTCAGGTTAAATGTGGGGAAAAAAAATTGGGATGGAATATTTATTTAAATAATCTGGGGATGGCCATAAGGTGCTGCATCTGCCTGGACTGCAAAGCTTGACAGAAATGGAGACCCAGGGCCCAGTTAGAAGTGTTTAAACAGGTTAGGGGGAGTGTCTCAGGTCAGAGATAACAGGACAGGTGTGTCAACAGATGAACAACAGGAGGAAATTATGTGGCAGCACCAGCTCCAACTCTAGAAGTTGAGTCCTGAGTAAGCTCACAGGAAGGGGTGTATCATCCAATTTCGAGAATGCAATAGGCAACGTTTAAAAATGCTAATAAGCACTTGTTTAACTGCACAACACGTCCTGTGTCATGAGCTTTATGGTGAAAGCAGCAAACTCTCCTGAAACTGAGTGGTAGTGTTCTCTTCAGGGTGAGTGTCAAAGGCAAAGGTTTCTCAGGTTGTAAACCAGCCATGGAGACTGCTGAGAGGTTCCTGGCAGTGGCCAGGGTCTTTTGTGCTGAAGCCAGAACTTAATGCTAAATAAGCCACTGATTTGATCAGTGAATGTGTAGCTTCTTCATGCTGGTATTTTTCTTTCAGATTTTTGGGAGGATTTTGGGCTGAAGCAGCCCCTTTCCTTTTGAGTAAAGAGAAACAAATGATAGAAACTGGGAGGGAGGGCTGTGGGGCAGCCTGAGTGAGGCTCTCCTGGGGTATGTGGGAGGCAGTGTGGTCTGTGAACCAAGCCTGGAACCTCTGCCCTGCACCTGAGGGAGCAGAAGCACTGCAGTAAGTCCTGTGAAGGGCCTTTGTGTTTACTCACTGGTCTCCACCCAGCTCCAACGGTGTTTACAGACTCTAGAGGGAGCCACGTTGATCTCGATGTGGTCAACACCAGGGCTGTATGGAGTAAGGAGTGGAGGGAGTCTTAAGGGTGTTTACATAGAGCATTAAGCAGGATTAAATAAACCCAACCTATTTCTGTCTTCAGTTGTTACAGGAAAAGCTGAATGAATTGAATTTTGAATTAAAATCTGTTCAAGAAACATCACAAAGGCAAGATCGTACGATCCAGAGTCTGAACGAGGCCCTGAAGAGCAAAGAGAGTAAGGTAATAGTTCAGGGTGGGCAGGCTGGTGCTCACAAAAACAGCGAACTGTGCTCCAGCCCTGTGGGCAGTGCCTGAGAAGGAATGCTTGAGCCACTGCCTGGCATCCTGCACCTCACTAAATTATTTCTTGCAAAACCTCTTTCATGTGGTGCTGAGGTGTCATAATCCAGGCTGGAGGCTTGGGATGGGAGAGTTTGTGCTTGGTTTGCCACTGACTGGGTTTCCTGTGCTTGGGCCCAGACAGAGGAGCTGTACCACATCATCGAAGGGCAGAATGAGACCATGGCCAAGCTGCGGGACATGTTACACAGAAACCATCTGGGACAGCAGCAGGTATGTCCTGGGAAGCCTCAGGTACATCAGGTTTCATTCTGCAAGGATCCTGGTTTTTAATCCCTTACATGAAGAGAATCTCTTGAGTTTCTGTGAACCCTGCTTTTTGGTTTTTGCTAGGTGTCAGAGAGCCCACTGTCACCCCAGGAGCAGCAAATGTCACCGCTCGATCTTCAGAACGCCCTTTTCTGCGCCAAGCTGGAGGTGCAGAAACTGAAGAGAGCTCAGCGCCAGAAGGAGCATCAGCTGGCTGAAGCCAAGAGAGCAGCCCACCTCCTGGAGACCACAGTCCACGAGGAGGAGCAGCAGAAAGAGGCAACCTGGCAACACAACCAGGTATGACAGACACTTAGCCTGGAAGTTTCTGGGTTTGCACGACTAAGGAGCACTGAGGTGGTCAATACTCTTCTCTCCTTCATAATTTCTGCAGACAGCAGACTGGGCACACTTGCCTAACCCCTCGTCACATGTGGCAGGGAAAATTCTCCAGCCTCCTCAGTGTCATAGCTGAGGATTAAGAATCAGCAACGACCCTTGATAGTGGGTGTGTTGTCACTTGTACATCACTGGCTGGTGCAAATGTCCCATCTCTTTTTGTGATGCTCATGTCCCCTGCTGCACAGCTTAGGTGTGGCTGACTAAAGCTCTGCCTGTGGCCAGAGCAAGGGGTTTAGATGGATGGATACCCTGGGCAATGAAATAAATTCAAACACCATGGCAGTGTGTTTTGAGATGTGAAAGTTGTAGCATTGCAGATATCTATTCTCAGACTGGCCTACTGTGTATGGTTGTGTTGAGGACTGAATTCCAAGATATTTGCCTTTTCCTTGCAGGAGCTGCGTGCTGTGGTACAACAGCTGCAGGCAGAGCTGCAGGACAAGGTTCAGCAGCTCCAGACTTTGGAGTGGGAGAAAAGCCGTGAGCTGCAGGCCCAGGAGCAGAGGGTTCAGCGTTTGACTCAGCAGCTGGCTCACAAGGAGCAGCTTCTGCAGGTGAGATCAGCAGAAAGATCTGACTTGAGCATAATTAAATGGAGTCCCTGATCCTGCTTTGGTGTTTGGCCATGCAAAAGTCTGTCTGTAGCTTTCATGCATGTCCTTTGAGGAAAGAAGGGAAGGAAGGAGAGGGCTTTGGGCCCCCAGGGTGAGGAATAAGACACAGATATCCATGTACCTCAGCCCCAGCAATGCCTGGTGAGCCCTGGCAGAGTTAGTCAGCCAGCCCCCGGTGCTGGGACTACCACCCTTTTATGTGGAGGCTAGAGCAAGCATTGGGTGGAGGAAGTTATCCCTGTGTGCTGCTCTTGGGATGGGGGAGGTTTCTGTACTGTAAGTTGTACTAGGGGGTGTGTGTCTGATCTCTAGGAGTCCAGGGAGCTTCTGCAATGCCAGCAAAGCTTGGAGAAGAGCCCTGCAGCCATGAATGCCATGTTGGAGAAACTGCAGCAGCGTGTCAGCGACAGGGATGCTGCTCTGGAGGTGAGCACATGTTGTAGGCAGTGTTCCAGCTGTCCCTGAGGCTCAGCCTTTGGGTTACCATCAGCCCAGGCTGACCCCAGGGGTGACCATATCTTCTGAATGTTCTTCATGGCTCATCCTTTGAGAGGAGTTCCTCTGGCAGGGGGAGCTGAAGTCCAACGTACAGTGGGTGTTGGCTGCAGAGCCCCATGCCCCCATTGTGAATGATGCCCTCTGTCATGCAGAGAGCAGTAGATGAGAAGTTCTGTGCCCTGGAGAAGAAGGAGCAGGAGCTGCAGCAGCTGCGCGTGTCCGTGCGGGAGCGCGGCAGCGACCTGGAGAGGCTGCGCAGTGTCCTCTGCAGCAACGAGGCCACCATCCACGTGAGTGCTGGGCCTGCACAGCCCAGCAGGGCTCTGGGGACGTGCTGTCAGACACACCTTCCTGTCAGTGCTCTGGGGACAGTGTCTGCAGGTGTTTGGCTTCCTCTGGCCTTGTGGTGGGATAGGTTCCTGGGGCACTCGTGTTTGGGCTGGGCATAGAGGCTACCTGGAGCAGGTGGGTGAACCTGTGTGACTCTGTTAGCAGTAGAGAGAGTTTCCAGTTTTGCTTAATTCGGGATTAAGTTTGTGTCCCTGCTTGAGCTGCTTCTGTTGTGGTACTCAGAGCCTGGAGAGCCTCCTGAAGGCCAAAACCCTGGAACTGGAGCAGGTCTCAGCAACCTGCCAAAACCTCCGCTGGCTCAAGGAGGAGATTGAGGCCAAATCTGGCAGCAGGCAGAAGGAGCAGGAGGGGATCATCCAACAGCTGCAGACCTGCCTGCATGACAGGAACAAGGAAGTGGAGGTAAGCCTTAGCTTGGCTTCCTGAGCCTTCAGCCAGTTTGTCCATAGAAGGAGTGGTGCCAAAGCAGAGGCTGCTGCCTGCCTCACCTGAAGCTGTGCTCAGCGTTTGAAGGCTGGCTGCTTCTGGCACTTGAACATACCTGTACCTGCTGACAGTGCTCCCTCAGCTACACCCAGGCTGGAGAGTCCTTGAACAACTCCCAGTCTCATTCCTTTCCTCCCCCTTGCTCAGGAGCTTACAGCAACTCTGCTGTGCAAGCTGGGCCCCGGGCAGAGTGAGGTAGCAGAGGAGCTGTGCCTGCGCCTCCAGCACAAGGAGAAGATGCTGCAGGATCTCCTCAGTGACCGGAACCGTCAAACCATGGAGCACGATGCTGAAATTCGGGAGCTGCTGCAGGCTCTGAGCACCAAGGAGCAGCAGAGCAGAGTGAGTTTTGTGCAGTGCCACAGTGGGAGGCTGAGGTGGGTGGCACTGCCTTTTGTTAAGCAAAGAGAAGCCTTGCAGTGGACTGAGAGAAACAGAGGAGTTGGTTCCTCTGTATGTGAGAGGCTGCTGAGCAGAGATGGGAGGGTTCCACTGGAGTGTGGGGGGCCAGGAGCTGGTTTTCAGAGCACTTGGAGTCTCCAGTGTCAGATGAATATTGAGGTGATTTCCCTTAGTCTCCGAGGAAGAAGAGGGACTAGGACCCTAACCCTGGTCATGGCCCTGTCCCTATTTTCCCCCTCAATCAGGTGGCTGCAGAGAAGATGGCACAGGCTTTGGCTGAAAGGAGCAGTGAGCTACAGCTGCTGCGCCAGCACATGGTGGGGAAGGACCCTGTTGGGACCCAGTCAGCTGGTGCCAGGCCATTGAAGCAGGACAAACAACCCATACAAGTAAGAATCATGCACTGTGTTTCTCTGCCTGTGGCCTTGGGGCTTCAGAAAGAGCTGATTGCCACCGAAGTAAATAGGAGAGAGAAGAGCACCGCAGAGAATGATAGAAATGAAAGTGGGATTACCAAAAAGTCTTC
>NW_005054421.1:1045959-1051974 GCF_000277835.1 Geospiza fortis
TCACTCAGTGTCTCTTTTTGTTTTGATGGAGCAGTAATTGAATCCCCGGGGCACATGAGAGTATGAAAGACATCCACCCTTTGACCTTATAGCATTGACCCACTCCTTCCTTGGGCTGGGCTGCCTTGCTGTATTGTAATCCCCTCCCTGACATTGTCACATTCTGGAGGGGACAAGAGAGCTAAATTTAGGTCTCACTAATTCTTGGCAGAGCCTGCTGGCTGTTTGCTGTCTCTTCCACAATTGGAGTTGGTATTTTTAAAGCAGCTTTGCTAAAACCCCCTTTGAGGCTGAACACAGCTCCAAGGCTGCATATGCCATGGCTCCTACTTGAGCAGCTGTTAATGGTTTGCTGATGAGCTGACTTGTTGAATGTTTTTAAGCAGCTGTAAACAGGTTTCTATTCCCAGCTCTAGAGACTTCCAGGGATGTGTTTTCCTTCTTGCATGGTCTCTTTGGGCCACATCTGAGATAAAGCTGAGTCTCGGTTGAAAGGTGTCTTGCTGCAATTGATGAAACCTGTTTAGTCTTTACTGTGAAGACACTTGCTGCCAGCAGCTTCCCAGTGCCAAATAAAACAAGGCCAGTGCCCTCTTCCCCACAAGTACAACTTCTGAGTGCAATTCACTTGTTCCTGCTCCCAGGCTACATCCCCTTCATTGTTTTTTCACATTTTAGAGGTGTCAACAGAGCAGCCAGCAGCTTTGCTGCAGTCCTGGAGTTCTGGGGAAGCTGTGTGTTCCCCATGAAAATGCAAACCTGCAGACTTCTATGTTTTCAGGACATACTGCAAAGAGCTTATGGAGCTACAGTCATTGCTGGATCCCCACAGGAAGACAGCAGCTGCAGGACAGAGGGAGGTGAGTGTGGGACAGCATCTTTTGAGGTCCCCAAGTATGACTGGGGCTTTCTGCTGTGGGGAAATATGATTACATGAAACTGTGGAAGAGTAGGGAACTTTGAACGAGAGAATTTTGAAATAAAGCTCTGCTTCTCTTCTGGGTGATGTCTGAGGATGGGAGTAAGGGAAGGAGAAAGGCTGCTCTTGGGTTTGAGGTGAAGTGTTTGTGCTCAAGATCTGATGCTGTCCACTGGAGAGTTTTTGACTTTGTTTCAGGCTGAGCTGAGACAAGTGTGTATCTGTTTTGGGCTTTGCCTTGGCACCAGGACACATGAACTTTGCCAGGGGTAGGACAGCAGGCCTGTGACATTGCGATGGCTTTCAGCTGCTGTTGAAAGGCCAAGCAAGGAAGAAAAGCATTTACTGAGAAACGGTGTGATAGGGAGCACAAGCACCAGGGCCCTGTCTTGCCAGAGGGGGATTGTTTGTGATCCTGGGGTCTGAACTGGCACACGGTGTTCCTGCAGTAACCAAGCTGTCTTTGCAGTTACAATGTCAGCAGCAGAGCTGGAGAAGGATCTTGTCAATGCCAAAGAGGAGCTGGAGCTAATGGCAAAGAAGGAAAGGGAAAGCAGGGTGAGCTTGTGATGGAGCCTGTGCTGATCTCCTTTGCTTTTGGGAGACCTTAGGGCTGCCCCTCACTGGAGGTTTTGGACCCTGCTCTTGTGAGGGTACCCCAGTGAGAAATGGGGGGCAGCATCCTGCAGGGGGGTGTTGGCTTTCAGAAGTCTCTGAGGGGCTTCTCTTCCCTCTGCAGCGGGAGCTCACTGCTCTCCAGTCTGTCGTGGCCACACAGGAGGAGGAGCTGCAGGTGCAGGCCTCAGATATTGAGTCCTTGACCAGAACCATCCAGATGAAAGAGGACCTCATCAAGGTGAGATGCTGTGCTAGGCTGGGGGAGTTCCACCTGGGAATGCTGCAGAGAAGTCTCTTTGTTCCCCACATCCTCAGAGCAGTGTGGCTGGCTATACCAGATGCTATTGCTGCTGGTTTGCCTACAGCTCTCTGGGTTCCTTTGGCCAGAAGGCAAAGGCCCCAAACCCCCAGATTGTTCTTATTTGGTGTTTCGCTCTTTCTGTACTAAGCACCCTCCTTCAAGTCCTTTAATCAGAATGCACCCTTCTTGTGTCCCCTCTTGGTTCTTACTGAACACTCTGGTCTGTGCCTAATCCACTCTCAGTGCTTTGGCATTTTTTCCTTAGAAGACCTGGATCTTTCCAAACACTGGAAACTTCTGGCAGTTGCATTCCAGGGAGGTTTGCAAAGGTCCAGCTGTCTTTGTTACTGATCCCTTCCTCATTGAGCTCTCCTGCTGTTTGTTGGGTTTCAGGATCTGCAGATGCAGCTGGTGGATCCTGAAGAAATTCCAGCCATGGAAAGGCTGACACAAGAAGTGCTGGTGCTTCGGGAGAAAGTGGCCGTAGCAGAGTCCCAAGGACAGGAGGCTACTGGAAACAGAAGGCAACAGGTAGTGTGCCAGTGGGACAGGCTTGGATGTGTTTGTGCTCCTGCTGGCACTCAGGTATGAGGCTTTGTTTTCAGCCTTTAGATAGGCCAGGATGTGCTTGTTCTTGGAAGCTGGCTGTGTGTGATTGTGGGAGTACAGAGGAGAAGATCAGCTTTCTTTAGCACTTGTCCAAAGAGCAGAGGCTTTTGGGAGTCCAGGGATGACATGGACACAAGCAAGGAATGGGAACCCCCAGGTTGTCAGGGACAGCTAGATAACCTCCTTTGGTTTCTGTCTCTGTTTAAGAGCTGCACCTTGTCTCTTCTCTCCAAGCAGTTGTTACTGATGCTGGAAGGGCTGGTGGCTGAGAGGAATCGGTTAAATGAGGCTCTCCAGGCAGAGAGGCAGCTCTATGGCAGCCTGGTGAAGTTTCACACACACCCAGACAGGTAAGTGAGGCTGCCTTGGCTCTGTGCTGCCCTGCTCTGCCAGGGCAGGTGTGGCTGGTCATTCTGCAAGTCTGAGAGTTTACAGTGGGGGCAGAGGGAGAGTAGTCAAAGGATCAGCCAAATGCCTCTTTGAGAATCCAAGTTTTAGGCTGCCTTTTTCCCTTGAAGGGGCTGCAGTGGGCAGCTTTAATGGCTCCCTAAACTCCCCCCATTGCCATGAGATTTCCATCTCTGTTCCTTGGCTTATCTTTTCTCAGCTCAGTTTCCCACCCACACTTGGCCACCTTTCAGAGACTGCTGTCAAATTCTCAGCCAACTGTTGGGTTGATAAGGATCCCTCTAGGTGCTTATCCAGGCAGTGGCCTGTCCCCTGATTTACTCCCCTGCCCTTCACAGGGCTGCAGCCTCTGGGATATTTGAGCTACCTGATAGCCAGGGAGCACATAAGTGGAGTGCTTGGGAAAGTACTGGAGAACAGCTGCGACTGCGAGGCCCCTACCACGGGCTGGGGCCCTTTTTGGGGGTGGCTGTGCTCTGGGGAGGTCGGAGGTGAGGCAGGAGGTGGCCAGGCCTGGCTCGGTGTCCGAGGGCGGGGCCGGTCTAACCCTCTTCCCTCCTGTGCCGCGCTCCGCTCAGCGCTGCGAGAGACCACGCCCTGCACGTGGAGCTGGAAGGGGTCCACGAGCTGCGGGGACAGCTGGAAGAAGCTCTTGGAAGAAGCTTGGAGTGTTTGAGCAGGCTGGAGACGCAGGGCGCCATAGGAGGTGGGGAACAGGAGCGTGTGAGAGTCCTACCCCAGCATGCCTTCTGAGCACTGGCGCTGGCCTGCTGCCACGGAAACGGTTCACTAACCTGTCTCACTGACTGAGCTTGGGTACTTGCTGTGGTACGATAGAACTGGTGCAGGGCTTCTTTTTTGTTTTATTTTTGAGCTGCTTTGGAAACGGCGATCAGTGCAATCCACCTGTGTCTCGTGTACGTTCCTGTCTGACCCACCCTGGTGGCCCCTGATGTATTTGCACATTCAAATCATTCCATTTTAGTTATTCCCCTCTATCTCCCTTGTTTTCCAACCACCGTGGGCCAAATAAAGATTCCCTATCTCTGAAGGAAACACCAGATGTTTTCTATCATCTCCCAAGTGCATGAGTGTGAGTTTTTGTATTCCCTCACCGTTTTTCTTACTCAGTGACACCCACCCCTTGGGTTGATGGTGGCTGGCCCCAAGGGAGACAGTGTATATGGAAAAGTGTGTTCCAGAGATGGAGAATTCAAGACCTGGGGACACTTGCCTGGGCCTTTTACACAAGACTTGAGTGTAGAACCAGAAGTTCAGTTTATGCTTAGACCAAATCCTACTCCAGTGTTAATGATTTTACTGACTGGCCTTTTTTCCTGATTGTAAGTTGTTTCAACCTAACTTGTGAATGCCTTTGTGGGAGAGTTTCCTCCTCTTTTAGACAGATGGTTTGGGGGGGACTGAGACCTGTCCCTGCTCCCAGGGTCTGGGCTGGGTCTGCTCCCTTACTCATACATGTACATATCCCTGACATGCTCCATGTGCCCCTTGGGCCATGGGCAGGACCCTCTTTCTGAGGTGTCTGTCCCCCTTGGCACCACTGCATACCTTTTCCAGGCCCTCTTCCACCTTCTTTGGGAATGTGGGAGCTGGTGTGAAAGCTGAAAAACAGTAGCAACAACTCTCCAATGACCAGGGCTTCCTGTGCACAGTGGGCTGTGGATCTGCTGTCTTGTACTCACTTCTCAAAATGGCAGGAGCAAATTTTGCAGCTCTGAGCATCTGTTTGTGCTTGCTGGGGAGGCTGAGCTAGGGGCAGGCGGAGCAGAAGAGCTCTGTGGTGCTGGGCTGCACACCTGGACTGAGCCTGCTCTGCTGCGTGGCTCCCTGCAGCTGCTTCAGCTGGCACCACCTGTGCCTTGTGCTGCCCTGGGGGGTTCTCCTCCCTGTGCCCCCGGGGCTGGGAGGCAGCAGAGCTCCCCTTGGCACCCAGCAGGGCAGCTCTGCCCCTCTGGGTCAGCACTCAGCTGCACTGTGACTGCAGCAGTTCCCCTGTGGCTTGAAGGGACACAGCTGGGAGCTGCTGGGCAGCTCTGGACTTTGTTAGATTTTCCTTTCTTTGTTTCATCTCATTCCCTTCTTTTCACTTCTCTGTGTAGCACCATCTTCTCTTCATCCTTTTGCTTCTCACTTTGTAGAAGCCTTTGTGTCCCTGTTCTTACCCTTTCCATTTTCCCCCTGCCATCCTGGCACTGATGCCCAGCTGGCCCCCTGGTCCCTTGGGTGCCATGGAGCCCAGGATCCAGCCCAGACTCATTGGCATGGCTGAGAGGAGTCTTGGCATGTCTGGAGCTCAGGCATCTCCCTTCTCCACCTGTGTCTGTTTTGCTGTAGGTCTGTCCCTCCCTGATCAGTGCCCCTTAGGGGCAGTGTTATCCTAGGCTCACATCCCCCAGCTTTTCCGGCCTCTTCTTTAAGGCCTCCTCTTATCTCTGATAGTCCTGGCTGAGCATTCCCTGCCTGAGCTCCCCCTCTGTCAAACTGTGCAGTGCTTTGTGCTGTCTCGTAGCTCTTTGTGACAGGCATTCCTTCCTCTCTGAACCTCCCTGAGGACCTTGCTTCCAGTCCCTTGTTCCCAGCAGTGTGAAGGCTCCTGTGCAGCCCTGTACCCGAGTGTCCCGTGCTCGTGGGCCGTGTACAATCTGCAAGCATGTAACTAATTCTGTGTGCCTTCGGGCTGGGCTGAAAGCCTGAGGAGTGTGTGGGAAAGCAGAGCTGTGGCTGCATCTCTTGGCTCCTGTGCTGGTGGCGCTCACAGAGCTGAGCAGCCTGCTGTGCTCCTGCTGTGACGGGGGCTCAAGCACGTGGTGAGCACCAGCCAGGGTCCAGCAGCCCTGCGTGCACACATCTCTGCTCCTCAGCCGCTCCCTGCTCTGCCCCTTGGTTTTAGTTGGGTTTGGGGTCCTTTTTCCTTTTACTCAGCCCCGGAGCACTGGGAGCCGTGCGGAGCTGTGGGCAGTGGTGAGAAGTGGGATGCTGTGCCCTGGCACAAGGGCTCGTTCTCCCATGTTCCCAGAGCAACTGTGTGTCACTCTGCCACGGTGACCACCTCGAGAGCCTTGTGGCCCCTCAGCCCCCAGCAGAGTCTGCGGCCGACGGTCTGATCCCCTCACCGTTCGGGCCCCCCGGCACTGCTGCG
>NW_005054421.1:1052329-1053424 GCF_000277835.1 Geospiza fortis
TGAGGTTCCCCACGTTTTTGCAGCCTCATGGCACACGTGGGTCTCCTTAGTGTGTCCCCAGCTATGAGCACAGTACAAACGCCTGCCCTGCTGCAAGGCACCTTCCTGGCTGCTCCTTGGCTATTCCTCCTGAGAGCCAGATGCATCCCTGTTGGCTTCCCCTTCAGCAGTGATGCTTGGCATCTCTCTGTGTTCCCCTGCTCTGTGTTCTGCCTTGCCTGGCAGCTCCAGAGTTGATGGATTTGGCCACAGACAAAGCAGTTACCTCTCCTTTGGTGCACGGGCAGCTGTGGAACCTGGCCTTTCACAGCTCTAGGGGACAGTCTTGAGCTCTGTCTAAGCATCTCTCCCCCTGGGGAGGGGAGGATTTGTGATCGTGTTCAAAGGGGTCTTAGGATGAGGTAGGCGACGAGGATCTGACTCCATGTTTCAGAAGGCTTGATTTATTATTTTATTATATATATTATATTAAAACTATACTAAAATTATACTAAAAGAATAGAAGAAAGGATTTCATCAGAAGGCTAGCTAAGAATAGAAAAAGAAAGAATGATAACAAAGGCTTAGCTAACTGTCCGAGCTAACTCACTGTGAATTGGCTGTTAATTAGAAACAACCACATGAGACCAATCACAGATGCCCCTGTTGCATTCCACAGCAGCAGATAACCATTGTTTACATTTTGTTCCTGAGGCCTCTCAGCTTCTCAGGAGGAAAAATCCTAAGGAAAGGATTTTTCATAAAAGATGTCTGTGCCTGGGATTGTGGACACAGCCATGTCCCAGCTGCCCAAACAAGGGGCTCGAGTCCTCACCCAGGGTTTGGCACCAAGGGGGCAGGAGCAGAGCTGTGTGCAAGCAGAAGGGCATGACCCCAGCTCTGCCCAAGCTCTCCATGCACGAGTGTCCCTTTAGCTCTGCAGAGCCAGCACAGGGCTGCAGGGAGCTCCGGCCATGCCTGACAGCGCAGCTCGGGCACTGAGGGTAGCGGGGCTGCTCCCGAGCTGCCCCTGCCTGGGCAGGGCATGTGGGGTGTGCGCCCCAATCCTCCCCCCGGGCTGGGGCAGTCCAGCGGGGCTCCCTGCCCAAGCCTGTG
>NW_005054421.1:1053699-1070019 GCF_000277835.1 Geospiza fortis
GCCAGTGCCGCTGCTCTGAGCGCCCCGTGTGCTGTGCTGTCCCCTAGGTCAGGCCGCAGGTTCACACACCGATGGCAGCACCAACTTCACGGACAGCATGAAGGAGGAGGCAGCCCGTGTCTTGGCACCCCAGCAGGTCAGTCGGGGCAGCGCCACGCTGGGAGGAGCGGGGGTGGCGGAGCTGGGCATTGCGCCCCCTCCAAACCGCGTCCCAGCCCTTGGGAAACGTCCCTGTCACCCTCTGTGCCTCTAGAGCAACCCCCGGGCCCGCAAGGAGAATGGGAGCACCGAAAGGAGCGCAGCGCCCACCGCGCCCGAGCGGGAGCTGCGGGCTGAGCAGGAGCTGCGGGAGCTGAAGGCGCAGCTGGAGGAAGCCGGCTTCTCCTCTGTCTCCCACATCAGGCAAGAGCTCTGGGGCTCTGCAGCCGGGGCTGCCAGTGGCCGGAGGGGACACCCTACATCATCCCTGTGACACAATCCCTGCCGGCCTCTGCCCGTCCTTTACCGTGCCTTGTGCCCCCAGGAAGGCGATGCTGAGCCTGTGCCTGGAAAACGCGGAGCTGAAGGAGCGGATGGGTGAAGCCACGTCGCTGCTGGAGAGCGGGGAGCAGGAGGAGCCGGGGCTGGGCAGCCCTGTGGCCACTGAGCCCCGGCGGCTGCCGCGGAAGAGCCGCGGGTCCCTCGGAGGCAGCGGGGATGGCCCAGGGCTCCCGGCAGAGAGGGGAACGGTGCCCACCAAGCGCCCGGCGCTGGAGACCCGAGCCCAGGGTGACATGGCCAAGAGACCGTGCCCTGGCAGCCCCGGTGGAGGGGACGGGAGCCATGTAAATGCGCAGGGAACCGGGATGGAGATGAGAATAGAGCTGGGGATGAGGGTGGAAATGCAGAGCTGACAGTCCATCTCCCCTCCCGCAGGTGGAGGGCTCGGTTCCCGGCGGGGGCTGGCCCGGGCTGGGCGCAGAGCTGCGCTCCCAGGTGGCACAGGGCCAAAGGCAGTGCCAGGAGCTGCAGGACAAGCTCGCTGCCTCGGAGGCCACGGTGCGGGCACAAGCTGAGCAGCTGGAGAAATACCACGTCCTGCTCCGTGAGTGAAAGCCAGGGTGGGGTGGGGGCGTGTTCTGAGCCCTGTGCATGGGGCAGGGGTGATGAATCCTGCCCGGGGGGCTCTGAGCTGATGGCGCTGCCCAGCAGGTGAACCTCAGACACAGCAGCTCAGCAAGCAGGTGCAGGTGGACTTCCAGGACCTGGGCTATGAGACCTGTGGGCGCAGTGAGACCGAGGCAGACCGTGACGAGAGCACCAGCCCTGGTAAGGAGAGCCAGGGCTCCAGGGATCCCTGTGCTCTGCCCCCTGGCACAGAGGAGTGACCTGCTGTGCTCCCTGCAGAGTGCGAGGAGCCAGATGTGTTCAGTGAGACCAGCCTGGGTGAGGAGCTGGGGTCTCCCTGCCAGCCAGGGATGTCCAGAGTGGGCAAAACTGCCCGGAAAACCATGGCCCTGGAGGATGTGGAGGCCCTGCACCAGCACATCCAGGACCTCAAGGCCCAGCTGCTCAATGCCAACAAGGTGATCCAGAGCCTGCAGCGCCGTGCCCGCTCCATCTCTGTCACCAGCGGCTACACCTCGGGCGCTGAGCGGCCCCTGCCGGCTCCCAAGGCCTTGGCGTCCCCAGCGCACAGCCTGACGGACGAGGACGAGGGCTGGCAGTCGGACGGGCACGGCGCGCTGTGCCCACCCGCCCTGCGGGCACACCGCGACCTGCAGAGCCTGGTGCACCGCGTCACCCTGCTCGAGGCACAGCTGCCCGCGGCCAAGCACGGAGCCACCTTGCCCAAGGAGCTGCACTCTGCCACTTGGCCCGGGTATGGCCCTGGGGCTGGGAGCAGATGGGGAGATACAGTGATTTCCAGGAGCTGCCCGAGGCTGGTGGCTCCTTGTTGCTTGGTTTCCCTGCAGGAAGGTTCCTGGGGTGTTTGTGTGCTGGGGCAGAGTCCCAGCAGTGGATGATGCACAGACTCCCTCCACGGTGTAGGAGTCTGAATTGTTGCTAGCATAGTCCAGAGTAAGGAAGCAAAAAGGACCTTTGCATAATATCCACAGATGTTTTATTCAGTGAGGTGTTCAGGTCCCAGCACCCACACCCAGAGCTTCTAGCTTTTTCTCTACGGGGGCCTGGGGGCAGTACAAAGGTGAGGGCCAATCAGGGAGTAGGGAAGGAGTGGCTCAGGAACATAGGAACAGACATAGGAACAGGGGAAGGAGCCAATGGGGTCTAACAGCTTTCTGAGGGAAACTTCTTGTGTCTCCCTAGACCAGGGAATGCTCCCCAGGGTCCCTACACCATGGCACTTCATCCCTGCTGTGTTCCCAGCGGGTCTGGCTGCCCTGTGAACACCCTGCTCGCCCATCTCTCCTAGGAAATACAACTCTCTGATCCAGGCCCAGGCTCGGGAGCTCTCCCACCTGCGGCAGGTGCTGCGGGAGGGCCGTGGGCTGAGCCGCAGCCTGGCCCAGCACCTGCGGGACGCCCTGCGCTCCTTCGAGGACCTCCTCAGGGGCACTGACATCGACTACTACCTGGGCCAGGGCTTCAGGGAGCAGCTGGCCCAGGGCAGGCACCTGGCTGAGAGGCTCAGCGACAAGCTGGGCATCAGTAAGCACCTCTAGGGGGGCAGTGGGGCTGGGTGTCATGGGCGTGGGATGGGTCAGGAAGGGATGCTTTGATGGGTGAAGAGCAGGAGCACTCTCACATCATGTGCTGTGTGGGATACCTGCTTTGCTTTGGGCTGTCCTGCCCTGCTATGGCTCTGTGCGGGACCAGGCATCCTGGGGCATGGAGACACTGACTGGCTCTTCTCTGGCCTTGCTTTCTCAGGAGATCGACAAGACGGGGAGGATAAAACCAGTCACGAACTCCTGGCACAGAGGTACCTGTTCCCAAGGAAGGCTTTGTGGGATGTGTTGGCATGGGCACCCTGAGGTTATCACTGCTCTTAGGTGAGGGCCCAGGGTGCCCTCGGGGTCTCTGCCCCAGGTGGATGTCCTGGGGCTGCTCTGCTCTGCTCTGGGGATGGCAAGGCTCGTGGGCACTCTGTATCTCTGAGCAGCCCTGCATCACTAGTGGGACACAGCATGTGGCGGATCATGTGGGAAAGGGCTGTGGGATGGAGCTCAGACCTGGTGATGGGCCATCTGCACAGGCTCAGCCGGGAGCTCCAGGAGAAGGAGAAGGTGATTGAGAGCCTGGAGGTGAAGCTGCAGGAGCGCTCCGAGTCCCCAGGTAGCAGCTGCCCGCCCTCGGAGTCATCCCACTCTGCCAGCAGCTCATCCTTCACCTCTGAGGGGCTGGAGCCCTGCTCTGATGGGGATGCAGCCAGCGAGTACAGCCAGTGCCACGAGGAGCCTGCCCAACACACAGGTACCACCAGGGGCCACAACTGCAGTGCCCCTGGGCACAGGGACTTGGCTTCAGGAGGAGGGCTCTCTGCCAGGCTGAGCCAGAGCCACTGTGACACCTCACTCTCTCCATCTCTCTCCTGTCTCTAGGCCTTCACTTTGACTCCTTGTCCCAACCCGTCAGTGCCCCCCTGCCTGCCCTGGCCCCCGGGCTGTCCCCCTTCCTCCCTGCCGGGCCCCCTCCTCCTGCGGCCCCGCCACTCCTGGGCTGCTGTGGGAATTCTCTCTGCTCCCTGGCTGAGGCACAGCAGGAACTGCAGGTGCTCCGGAGGCAACTGGGAGAAAGTGAGCACCCTGCCTCTTGGCCTGGGTTTGGTCCTGCCTGCCCTGCATGCTGTGCTGTGACACATCATCCCCACTCTC
The DNA here is from genome assembly GCF_000277835.1 of Geospiza fortis. Classification (NCBI taxonomy): domain Eukaryota; kingdom Metazoa; phylum Chordata; class Aves; order Passeriformes; family Thraupidae; genus Geospiza; species Geospiza fortis. The sequence continues at coordinate 1,057,518 of NW_005054421.1, forward strand.
TCTGACCTGCATGTCCTGCCCTTGATCTTCTCCTTCCTCTTTGGGCTATGGCTTTGAGGTTGGGTCCCACTGCTCTGGCTGGGGGACAGTGGGAACATGTGGCTTTCAAGTAGAGAGGACCTGGTGGGTTGGAGGGACCCATCCCAAGACAGCATTAGCCCCTAGGTGTAGACACTGGCATATCCCAGGTCTTCTAGGAAAGGCTGATTTGGTAAGGTGTTGTGTAGGAATGGGGCTGAGACCCTCCACCTTGTGTCATGTAATCATCAAGGCCTGGGAGAGCCCCGGCTCCTCGGGGGGAATAGGTTTGGTTGGGACAGGAGGTCAGTGATGGGGACACTGGACTGCACTGTTGAGCAGAGCAACAAGGGGGGGAAAAGCAGATGGAGGGAGTTCGTTGCCCCTTTCTTCCTACCTGCTCATTGTCCTTCTCCTCCTCCCCACTGTCCTGCGTGTGCAGGTGTGACACTGCCCATGGCACCAGCAAAGCCCACAGTGCCACTGGGCCCCTTTGGAGAGGGCAGCAAGGCCCCAGCACCGTTCTGCTGCCACGGAGCCCTGCAGGGCCCAGCTGAGCTGCCCAGTGGCCTCTGGGACGTGCCCCCGCCCGGCCAGCTGCTCTATGGGGCCCTGCCCCCGGGGTACCCCTGCGGGCAGAAGCTGACAGGTATGGTCCGTGGTGGAGAGCACTGGGGCATCCCACCTGCCTGTGGGGTGCAGGGAGGAGACCTGGCACCACAACAGCTGCGGGACAGGGCTCTGCTGTGGAGAGGGGCAGGCACAGCCTTTCCTGCCCTGAGCTGTGTCCCTGGCTGTGGCAGGGGCAGACCTGCTGGAGGAGCACCTGGTGGAGATCCGCAACCTGCGCCAGCGCCTGGAGGAGTCCATCTGCACCAACGACCGGCTCCGGGAGCAGCTGGAGCGCCGCCTGGCCTCCAAGGGCAGCGGTACGGGCTGGGGCTGCGGGGCCAGGCCTCTGCACATCCCTCTGCTCACCCCCTGCGCAGCGGGGCGCTGGGACAGAGACTCAGCACTGCTCCCTTCCACAGGACTGCCCAGTGATGTCTATGCCCAGACACCGGAGCTGGGGCTGCAGCTGAGCAGGGAGAACCAGGCTCTGCACGAGGAAAACCGGACCCTGCGGCTCCAACGGGACCACCTCTCCCAAGGTAGGGCCGGGCCAGCATCCTGGGGCTGAGCCCCAGCGGGCACTGGCTGAGTGGGGTGGTGGTGACACCTCCTGCTCTCTGTCCCCAGAGCTTGCACGGGTGCAGGAGACACTGGTGGCTGCCTGCTCCCGGGCACGGGAGGCTGAGGCAGAGCTGGGCCAGAGACGTGGGAAGCAGCGGAGGCTGGCGGAGGAGCTCTCCGAGTGCCAAGAGAGTGTTCGGCAGCTCCGGGACGAGCGGCGCTCTCTGCAGGAGGACAACAACAGGTAAGGTTTGGGGCACTGTGGCCCTGGGGCCGCAGGACTGGGAGGGGTGGCTGGCACCGGACCCACGTGTCACCTCTGCAGGCTGCAGCACTCGGTGACGCTCCTGCAGCAGCAGAGTGAGGAGCAGCGCCTGCTCCTGCAGACCCTGCGTGCGGAGCTGCACATCTACAAGAGCCTCCCGGGCCCCTCTGCTGAGACACGAGCAGGTATGGGACCCATGGACAGCATCCCTGCCCAGCCCCGGCCCTTGGGGTGCCTGGCCCCTCTGCAACCCTTGGGTGGTCCCAGACACTTCTCCTGGGGCAGCAGGTTGCACACAGTGGCCCTGCTGGCAGGCAGAGAGGGAGGGCAGCCCAGCAGCCTCAGGCACGGAGCCACATCTACCTACAGGGGCTCAGATGTTTCTTGTTCCAGGCTGCTTCCCATCTCCTCCAGTGCGTGATGTTGGCACTGACTCAGCAGCTCCCCTCCTGTCCCCACTGGCCTCCGGCACGTCGGTGCTCCGGCGGATGGACGGTGGGTTCTGCTGAACTCGTGGCAGCACCCTTGCTGAGCAAGCCTGGAGAGCTCAGAGCAGAGTCGAGCGCCCGGGATGGGACACGGCGGGTCACCAGGGGAGCGGGCAGCGGTCCTCACCTAACCCAGCTTGCTCCACAGAGCCACGTGGGGCAGACGTGCTGCCGAGGAAGAGCGAGGGACTGACGGGGGCTCACATCGTCGGCCGCCTGGACACGTACCGAGCCCTGGAGCAGCACATCGTGGAGGGAAAGGCCTTGGCCCGGGAGCTGATGTGTCTGACACGCCCAGCACTCGGGCTGCCCAGCTGCCCGCTCCCGGCAAAGGAGGTAAAGCGTGGGCAGGACGGGGCAGGCAGCACCTGGGGGCCAGGCCCTCGGTGCTCTGTGCATTACGTGGCTCCCGAGGCCAGAAGCAGCCCCGAGGGCTGCAGGGGCAGCTGGAGGCCGGGAACCTCCAGGCCCGGGGATGCTGCCGGCTCCCGCACCCTTCTCCCGCAGGCCCTGGGATGGACGGGCACGGGGCAGGGCCATCTGTGGGGCAGCGCCAGCACCCTGCACGGCATCCTGGAGGAGTGCGTGTCCCTCCTCGCTGCCTTCTGGAGCACCGTGCTGCCCGTGAGCCCGGCCCAGCACCAGGGCAAGGTGAGCAGAGCTGGGGACCGGCGGGGCACCGGGGCCGGGTGCTCAGAGCTCATCCCCCTCCCCTGTCCCAGGAGCAGGTGCTCCAGGGCGAGATCGCGGCGCTGCAGGCCCGGCTCTCCGAGAGGGAGGATGCTCTGCAGAGCACGGCCAGGCGGCTGCGCAGCACAGCCCAGCTCAAGGACAGCATGGAGCAGTTCATCGTCAGCCAGTGTACGTGCTCTGGTGGCACGGCCAAGCCAGCCTGGTGCCCATGTGCCCAATGTGGTTCTGTGGCACAGGGACCTCACTGACCCCATCTCTCTCTCCTGCAGTGACCAGGACCCACAGTGTGCTGCGCAAGGCCAGGACAAACCTGGAGGTCAGTTTGCCCTGATGCCCTGGGGATGGACACAGATGGCACACACCCTGTGGTGGCTGTCCTGGAGTGCTGAGGGCTAGCTGGGTGACTGAGGGGGACACAGGGACACATTCTCCTTGTCTATCCTCAGCTAGCATGTCCATGTCCCCAGGGCACAGTAGTGCTCTTCCTTATTGCCATGTGTCATCTCTTGCCAGGTGAAGGCCCAGCAGGCCCTGCCTGTTGCGTGAGCCCGTGCAGGGCAAGCAGCAATGGCCAGCAGGGAAGAGCCCCCTGGCTGCTGAGCCGAGCCGTGCCAGAGGGCTGGAGTGGACCCCATCCCTGCTGCTCTGAGGGCCAGGGTGAAAGGGGTCTGGGGTGTCCAGAGCTACACAGTTAGTGGGTTTGGGCTGCTGTAGTGGTTGCATGCCCTCCACCAGCCTTTGCTTGGCATGGCAGCAGCAGCTGCTGGCTTGGCCTTTGTCTGGCCCATGCTTCAGCACTTGCTCCCTTCCACCCTCAGTGCTCAGAGTGGGGTGACACAGCCCCCCATGCTGAGCACAGCTTGCCCTGGGACCTGGTCCCCTCTGTAACCCCGATGAGTCCCTGTCCCTGCTTGTGGATGTATGTATATGTATATAGACAGAGGTACTGGAAATGTGCTTTGGGGACTCCGCACATGTCGGGGCCCCAGCACAGGAGGAAGATGTAAGAAATGCCATATTCTGTTCAGTGGCTGAAGAGTCCCCAATAAAGGTTTCCTTTGGGTTGTGGTGTTTCTGGCATGCCTGTCTCTGCAGCTGTGCTCCCCCTCCCCAAACCACCTGCAGCACAGGGTGCTAAAGGCCCTGGCTGAGTCCCCAGGGGGTGGCTCAGTGCCCTACCCTAACAACCCAAGGGCAGCTCTATGCTGCACTGGGTGCTCCCTTTCCTCCTCCTCTGGACCCCCTCTCCAACACCAGGCAAGCAGCACCGAGAACAATAAATACTGTAATAAATAGAGAACCCCCTGTCCCACGGCACTGCTGCAGCAGCAGGCGGTGCAGCCGGGGTCCTGGAGTGCCTGCCCAGCTCTGCTCTTCCCAGGGCATGTGCCAGTGCCCCTCTGGCTGTGACAAAGTCAGCCCTGTCCCACAGAAGCAGCTGATATTGGGGACAGGGCGTTGCAGTCCTTGATGGTGCTCTCACAGCAGCAGGTAAGAGTGGCTGTGTCCAGCTGTGCTGTCCATCGTGCTGGCTCGACGCTGAACCTCGCAGAGGTTCAAAAAAGCTGAGGGGGGCAGCCCCACAGCCAGGGCTGTGGAACAGGGAGCAGGTGTCAGGCTGGAGTGTCACAGAGCCCCTAGCAGGCAAGGTGGCCTTGGAGATTGAGCACCAGGATAGCAGCACAACCTTCAGAAGAACAGGATATGTTCCTGGAGCCTGGACTGGGTGCAGTGCCAGGACCACCTTGAGGCCCTCACAGGCTGGAGAAGACAGGCAGGGTGAAGCCCTTTTCATGTTGGGCGTGAGGAAGGGCTGTTCTGGTGAGCAGCAAAGTGGTCCCAGAGACTCACAGAAGCCAAGGGAAGCTGCAGGTGGGTGGGAACCAAGGGCTGAACCACGCCGGTAGGATGGGACAGCATCACAGGCCCCAGTGGCCCTGAGCTTGTTGCCAGGGCCCGTGTCCCTGCCAGCCTGGAGGCTGCAGCCAGTGGCCAGGTGTCACACAGTCCCGTGGCCCAGTGTGTGCAGACAAGCGGCGTTTGGTGTCCTGCGTGGGGAGCGTGTGAGGCCCCGGCTCAGATGGGCTTGTACAGCAGCGTGGTGACGTACTTCTTCTTGTAGCGGTGCGTGGCACTGAGCACCATCACGCCATCCTGAGGGAGACAGCGTCAGCATGGGGGGCCAGGGCACCCCTGGGGCTCAGGGAGCTGCCCCGGGCTGTCCCTGCTGTCCCCAGTCCCACAGCCAGTCCAGTGCACAACAGGCAGTGGGGCACAGCAAGGGCAGGGTCTGATACATGCTTAGCTCCCCAACGCTGCAGGGAGGCAGCTGAAGGGAATTGTCAGGAGGTCTCACCCTCTGCCCCCGTGTGTGCCACCCCTCACCACGCAGCCAGCTCCCATCTGCAGCCCCAGCTGAGTAGGTTCTGCTCCCTGCAGGTGCTGCAGGCTCCTGGGAGCCACAGCAGCTCCTCACCTGCAGCATCACAGGACCTGTGCTTACCTTGATGGAGAGCGCGTAGAGGTGATTGAGCATGACGTGGTTGGGCTCAGGCAGCAGGGCTGGGTCACACTAGGAGGAGAGGAGCGTCACAGGGGAACGGCAGAGCCCTGATCCCCCCGCCCCTGCCTGCACAGGGAGCTGCTGCCTCAGGCAGCCTGAGCTGCCACCACCTCTGGCTGTTCTGAACAGGCACAGAGCTCAGCTAAGCACCAGAGGCCAAACCAGTGTGGCAAACGGGAAAAGTGACACTTTTCCTAGGAAATGCCAAGGGCTAGACCCCAGCCAAAGGGGGCCCAGGCTCCCTGCAGACAGGACTCCCTTTCTGACCCCAGTGTGGCTCTGTCAGTGCGCAGTATGCTGGTACACACCGAGATGTTGGTGTCCTTGTTGAGGATGACCTGGAGGAGGTGGGGCGGGAGGATGGGCGGGGATTTGAAGCGCTCCTCGGGCCGGTACACGTACATCTCCTGGCCGTAAGGTCCCGGTGGGGAGCTGGATAAATCTAGAGACAAGACAAAGGCAGAGACATGAAATGACTGAAGCAGGATGGGCGAGCACAAAGCAGCTCCTAAGAAGCTGAGGAGAACTCAGCAAGGTCTTTCAAGCACAAGCATCCTCCACAAGCCACAGGCAGGGATCTATTCTATAGCAACAGGTCAGCCTTTTCACAGCAGAAAAAGCAGCTGGGTGAGCCCATGGCAATCCCAAGCAGGGCTGTAAGCTGGTACATGCACTGACACAACACAGGCACCCCATGTTACCCACCACAAGACCCCTCAAGCACACGGTTCAGCCAGGTCCCTCTCCCTGCAGGAAGCAGCTGGTTTGCTCCACAGCTGTGCCCTCAGCAGCAGGGGCACAGGGAGCAGGCTGCTCTGGGTACTGCCTGATGGAGGTCCAGGGAAGGCAAACAGGAACTCTACACTGAGCAGCTGTTCCAAACACAAGAGGGACCTCGGGAGCTCGTGGTCACTGAAAGCTGGAATGGCCACATGGGATCTGAACCTTTGGGAACAGCCAGCCCCCAGAAGGGCTCCATCTCCTTGGGCTGCTGCTGCTTGCTGGCTTCTCTCCAGCAGAGAGAAGCTGGGAAAGGACATGGAGCTGGGCTGTACCTGAGATGGGGCTGTAGCAGGGACACACACACGACTGAGCTTCCTGCCAGCATTTCACACAGCCAGCACCACCAGTGCCTGTGTGGTAACCTAACCTGCTGCTGTAACACAAGCAGACAGGGAGGTCTGCAATGTGCTAGCACTGGTACAAATTACCTTGGCATGAAAACTAAGAGTAGCTGCTGAAAATAAACTGGATCCTGCTATCACCTAGCTTGTACCCTGGATCAGATGACTTACAGTTGACCAGACAGAAAGGGCTGATGTTCCTGGCATTTCCCAGTCCGAAATGGCTCTCTCAGCCACGCACTGCAGCAGCTCTGCCCTGGGATGGTGCTAGCACAGAACAAGTTACACCAACACAGCCCCTCCAGAGGGATGAGGCCTCAGCTGTGGGCTGAGGAGGACACGCTGCCCAACACTGCTCACACCCCCAGTGAAGGCCACAGCTCTGCCCAGGGGATCTGTGCACCCAGAGCAGCGAGTCTCAGAGCAGAGGAGGTGGGAAATAGCACATGCAAAGCTCTAATGCCACAAAACTCACCCCGACCTGAGGTTTCTGAGCTTTCCAAGGAATCCACCTTCAACGCATCAAACACCTCAAAGTCAGACTTCTTGACATGGATGAGGTTGTTTATCGTCCCCATCTGGCTGGTAACCACAGGCTGGAAAGAACTGGAGTGAGAATCTTCCTGTGTTCAGCTCCAACTGAGGCACATTCAGTGCTTCCTAGATCCTCCCAGCCCAAGCTGTCTTTGCTGCAACACCACCTCCGAGCACAGGAGGCTGGTGTCCCTCTCTGCCCTACACTTACAGACCTTTGCTGTTTACCCTGGGAGGATTTTCCTTTATCACAGGCTCCTATATCACCTCCTATTTCCATCCTCCATCCTGCTACATGCCCATGGGTAGGTGTGTTGTCCTTCCCATGCTGCTCCCCCATGATTCAGTTTGGAAGAGAACCTGTACGTGAGTGCTGACCTCATGGCCCATCTTCCTATTGCCAATTCTCAGTGGGACTTGAGGGTCTTCTGGCATTTCCCTGCCCTTTCCCAATGCTTCCTCATAAATCATGACTATGTCCAGAGGAACCAGCCTCTGCAATGACTCAGGGGATGGAGGTGTGCCTTTTGTTTCAGGAGACAGTCTCTGCTCTCCCTGTTCCCCCTCTGCTGAACTTACATCTGTCTAGTTCCCTGAAGAAGACGAGATCTGGAGGAATAAAGCTTGGAGCATTACCTCAGATGGATCGTGAACCCACTGGCCATCCACAAAAAATTTGTACTGGTGCTCTCCTTCTGGAAGGTCCAGGATAGCGACAAAGTCATTGTGGCTGTGCAGAGAGAACAGATGTGCAAAGGCATCAGCCTGTTCATGCTCTGAATGCTGCTCTTCCATGGGGCCCCAGGAACCAGCACTGCCCAGCCCCTCTACCCCAACACCTTCATGCAGGGTCAGGCTTGCTCCTCATCAGTGACCCAAGGCATGGCCACAGCAGGCACGAGCACTCCAATGCTCCTTTGAGCATTGCATGGCTCAAACCCCTGGCAGCCCAGCTGCAAGGGGCAGTCCAGCCCTCCGTGCCCCAAGAAAGTGGATGTGACAGACACCCTGTGCAAGACAGGCTAAGAAGAACACGTGGGCAAAGCTCCTGCCCTGTGCTGGCACAGCAGGACAGGAGCAAGTGGGACAGCTCTGTTTATCAAATCTGAAAATGAGATAAACTCATTCCAGATTAACTGCTAGAGTCCTACATCAGCTTCCATGTAAGTCACAGATGTGCTGCAGAACAGTGAGAACATCATTAGGGCAGGGAGATATGTGAGGGACAAACAACTAACACCCACTGGCAGCCATACAACTAGGCATGGGGTAATGCTGCAGCCAAGGGAAGAGCTGACAGCTTCCAGAGGACTGCTGCATACCTGGGCAGGGCTCTGCTGCCAGCATTGGCTGCTGTGGGACATCCAGCTGGGCACGCAAAGTGGCCCATCCTGTCCTGTCCCTGTTTCACAACTTCCCACTGTCCCTGCAGCACCACGCAGGGATGGAGCTGACCGTGTATTTGCCTCAGACCACAGCTTGAGGGAACAGAGCAAAGCCAAGAGAGCAAAGGAAAATGTTCTCTGCTCTGGAGCAGACATGAACATAGAGTAAATGACTTGAGGGACTGGCTACCTCTTGATGAGTGGGATCTTGGTGCTCCAGTTGTTGAAGGATCCGGAGATGAAGACCTCCTTGCCTCCATCAGCCCAGCGTATGACCGTTGGACGAGCCTGTTGGGATGGTTTCACTGACTCCTCCAGATCTGGCTGCCACGACACAAACTCCTTGTCCCCAGGGATCTGGGCAAAGAAAACCAGAGAGAGGTGACTGAATGAACACATTCCCACAGCTGGCCTCTACCAGCCACACACAGGAGCACCACAGAGCTCCTCCAGGCCCCCAGCTCCCCAGAGACGCCTGCATGGCTGGGAACACAGCCCCACACAGGCAGTGTGCCGAGGCTCTGGAGGGCAGGAGGGGAATGGAGCAGCCAGCCCCTACCTTGGAGTCGTGGGAGCTGAAGACGCTGGGGTCGTCGGTGCTGCCCACCATGATCTTGTGCGGGTGCTCCTTGGCGGGGTGGGAGGCACCGGAGCCGTCGGAGCGCTGGGACTTGGAGCCATGGCGCTCCCCTGACACCCGCTCGCTGGTGGTGTTCCCCATGGCCCCTCAGCAGCCCCTGGCAGGGACACACAACAACACTCTGCCTTGGCAGCAAGGAGAGGAGCAAAAGAGCCGTCTCCCAAATGTTCTTTGCCAGTGGAGACAAACAGCAACCCTAAAAAAGGTCCCAAGTTAATTTCCACTACCAAGTTTGGGAGCTGAATGGGAATGCAACAAACAAACAGCTTGACCTAATTATAGCCACATCCTTAAAACCATCACTCTAGTTAAGCTGGTAATTGTTAAGACTCCAAAACCAATACGACTTCACCTGTGTCCCACATCAGCCCCTGGCAGCCAACAGAGTAGAGCTGATGGGAAAAATAAAGCCAACCTTTATTGTCAAATCAACTGCCTGGCGTTAACAGAGCCTCTTTCACAGTCCTGCAGTCAGGCTCTACAGACAACCCAGCAAGAAAACAGCCAGGGAGTGAAAGTAGCAGCTGTTTTACAGTCCCCAACAAGTCCTGGAGAGCTCACAGGCAGAAGAGCAGAGCCTTGTGCCTGCAAAGGCGACGGGGAGCATTTAAAGTGTCCGAATGGAATCGCCCAGGCTGGAGCTTGTCCAAGGAGCAGGGCTAATGCTGTGGTGTCTGCAAAAAGCTCAGCTCTCAGCAGCATTCACTTATGATTCACCAGGCAAGTCACCGTGTCAGCTGCAGCACAGCACAGTGAGCAGAACCATTTGCTGTCACCTGGCCAGCACCTGCCCAGCTCTCTGCAGGGACACGGTGAGGGAAGGGCAGCCCTGGCCACCTCAGCGTCCCTCTGCAGCTGGAGATGGCCCCCATGCCCAATCTCACCCAGCTCAGAGAAAGCAAAACAGAACTGACCAAGCCACGAACAACCACATACCTTTTGGGACAAACAACAAAGCCACTGCAAGCTACACAGGACTCTTCAGGCCTTACCCTCTTTCCAGGAGCTGAGATGGACTGGGGTTTTTGCCACTTCCAGGCTTATTTTGCAGCTTTCAGCTTACTGTGGGATCTGCAGAGCAAGCAAGGGGACAGCCAGCCTTGCTTCATGTGCTCACGTGTGACATTTGGAGGTTTGTTTAAAAGATCAAGTTATATGAAGAGTGCCAAGTGAGGCTGCCAGCCAAAGCCAGGCTTTAGAACATTATGGAGCAATTACTACAGTATTTCTTAAATCTTGAGGGCTAAAAGGTAGCTCAAGTGGGCAGCTAAGCCATACCCTCACCCCTCTCAGCGCAGATCAAGTACACCTGAAGATCCAGGTCAAATGAGCTACACCTCTTCTCTGACATCTTCCCCCTGCTGCTCTGCAGGGGCTCAGACAACTCCAACAAAAACTGCCCCGTACCACCAGACCTGCTGCTGAGGAGTTTCCTCTCCAGCATCTCCACTGAGGCTCCCTTACTTCTCATCTACAGGGAGGAAGGTGGGAAAGGCTCAACTTCCCTTGTAGCAGGACAGACCTGGGAGACGTGCAGGTGTTACCAGATGGGAAGCTTCCCTTTCTCTTCTCTAAAAGGATTCCAGTCCCTCTGTCCCTTACAGGTCATGCTCTCCAAACAATCCCTGAGGTTTATCCCAGGTTCCTGTCTGGCGTGTGCCATCTGCATCCCCTGCATCACACACACAGGCACCTGTCCTGTGCCCGGACAGGTCTTTGTGCACAGCCTGCAATACCTGGCTTTGCTGAATTAACTTTTACAGCTCAAACCCTCCTGCATCCAGGCCAGCCCTTGTAGCATTGGGAGATGGTGTGACACAGGTACACCCAAGTCAAGGGTAGAAATGCTGCCCACACCACAGCCCCAGTAAACCTCCACGGCATCTCTGTACATCCCAGTCTGGCAGCAAGCCCCAGCCAGGCGCAGCCCACGGCAAGGTGCCTGCCTGCCTGCCCCATCACCAGGGCCCTTCGGCTCCAGCCAGCCCCAGCTCCTCATGTGGAAAACGACATGTGAATTACACCCATACCCCTCCCCGGGATGTGCCACGCTTGCTGCCTCTCCCACCCGGCCAGGGACCGCGCTGGGAAGCACTGGCAGGCAGCCCGAAGGGGTTCTGCAGGACGGATGGGATGGAGTCTGTCCGGGAGTATGGCAGGCATTCATTCCCAGGGGCTCCGAGGGATGGATGGGGTCTGTCCGGGAGTATGGCAGGCATTCATTCCCGGGGGCTCTGAGGGAGGGATGGGGTCTGTCCGGGAGTATGGCAGGCATTCATTCCCGGGGCTCTGAGGGAGGGATGGGGTCTGTCCGGGAGTATGGCAGGCATTCATTCCCGGGGCTCTGAGGGATGGATGGGGTCTGTCCGGGAGTATGGCAGGCATTCATTCCCGGGGGCTCTGAGGGAGGGATGGGGTCTGTCCAGGAGTATGGCAGGCATTCATTCCCAGGGGCTCCGAGGGATGGATGGGGTCTGTCCGGGAGTATGGCAGGCATTCATTCCCGGGGGCTCCGAGGGATGGATGGGGTCTGTCCGGGAGTATGGCAGGCATTCATTCCCGGGGCTCCGAGGGATGGATGGGGTCTGTCCGGGAGTATGGCAGGCATTCATTCCCGGGGCTCCGAGGGATGGATGGGGTCTGTCCGGGAGTATGGCAGGCATTCATTCCCGGGGCTCCGAGGGATGGATGGGGTCTGTCCGGGAGTATGGCAGGCATTCATTCCCGGGGCTCCGAGGGATGGATGGGGTCTGTCCGGGAGTATGGCAGGCATTCATTCCCGGGGCTCCGAGGGATGGATGGGGTCTGTCCGGGAGTATGGCAGGCATTCATTCCCGGGGCTCCGAGGGATGGATGGGGTCTGTCCGGGAGTATGGCAGGCATTCATTCCCGGGGCTCCGAGGGATGGATGGGGTCTGTCCGGGAGTATGGCAGGCATTCATTCCCGGGGCTCCGAGGGATGGATGGGGTCTGTCCGGGAGTATGGCAGGCATTCATTCCCGGGGCTCCGAGGGATGGATGGGGTCTGTCCGGGAGTATGGCAGGCATTCATTCCCGGGGCTCCGAGGGATGGATGGGGTCTGTCCGGGAGTATGGCAGGCATTCATTCCCGGGGCTCCGAGGGATGGATGGGGTCTGTCCGGGAGTATGGCAGGCATTCATTCCCGGGGCTCCGAGGGATGGATGGGGTCTGTCCGGGAGTATGGCAGGCATTCATTCCCGGGGCTCCGAGGGATGGATGGGGTCTGTCCGGGAGTATGGCAGGCATTCATTCCCGGGGCTCCGAGGGATGGATGGGGTCTGTCCGGGAGTATGGCAGGCATTCATTCCCGGGGGCAAGCTTTATTGCCTTTTCCCGAGGCCCCCGCTTGGGCACGTTCCCAGTTTCTCCACCACCTCTGTGACCTAACCCGTAGATAGAGCTCGTGGGGCTGCCTGGGCAGGACTTAGGGAGCTGTTCCAGAGGAGCCCGTGAGCAGGCTCGGTGGTATCACAGCGGGAAAGGGCAACAGACCAGGCTGCACCTTCAGGGAACGGCTCCCTCCGTGCTCCGGCGCAGCTAGCGAGGGAAAGCCCAAAGGAAAAGGAGAAGACTACCAGCAGCAGGCGCCGGCTGCCT
>NW_005054421.1:1070434-1073149 GCF_000277835.1 Geospiza fortis
CAGCCATTCGCCGCTTGGTTTGTGTGATTTCGGCCAGCATGTCGGCGGGGGGCGGCAGGCCCTGCAGCCCTGGGCAAAAGGAGGCTGGAGTTGGAGGGTGGGCTGTGCTCCTGCCATAGTCTGGATGGCTCTGCAGCCCAGCCTGGCTCCTGTTTGCACGTGGGGCTTTTGGGACGTGCCACCACCACCACGTCAGGAGCAAAGTGGAAGACGGGGGCAAAGAAAGTAACAGCAGGAAAGGAAAGGGAGAATGTGGTTGCAGGCAACAGGACCAGTTAGTGACCCCCACAAGAGAAGAACAGTGCAAGAGTCGTGGGAAAATGCAAAGCGGGGTTTTGTCCTCATGAAGAAGCAAAAGGAGCATAAAAAGGTGAGTGTGGAGAGGCAGCATGTGAGGGAATGCCACCAGCAGTAAGTCAGTCTTGGCATGGCTGGGGGAGCCCAGCTGCATCCCCCAAACTGCCCTGACTTACCTTTGAAGACATGAGTTGCCCAGCGACTCTGGAGCTCTGAGATAGGCATGATGGCTCCCCAGGGCTGGATGAGGCCGATGAAAGCCAGCGTCGGCTTCTCCAGCTCAGGGGGGAACATGAATTTGTAGAGGGGAATCTGGTTCTCCACCACCTTCACGCAGCCCTCGAGGAACGGGAAGGAGAAGCTGTATCCTGTGGCAAAAACTATGGCATCGACATCTTCCCTGGTGCCATCCTCAAAGATGGCAGATGTCTCTGTGAACTCCTGGATGTTTGGCTTCACCCGCACCCTGCCCGAAATGATGCGGTTGGGCAGGTCATCGTTGACAGTGGGGTGCGTGTCAAGGATCCTGGAAGGCACAGACAGACCTCTTTCAGGTCCTGGCAGGGGAATGGGCATTGCTGGAGCAGGTACCTGGGGTGCTGCTGGGGCGCTCACCTGTGCTTGGGCTTTAGGCCATAGAGTGTGTGGTCAAAGCGGGCATTCAGCTTCCACTCCATGAAGAAATTCAGGATACTTGCAGGCACCAGGTTCTGGACAAGCTGCAAGAAGCGACTGAGGTAGCTGAAATCAAAGGGGTACCCATTGTCTGCCACCCGGTACAGCACCCAGGACCCACGCCTGGTGCTGAGGAAAACCTGGAAGGAAGGTGAAGAAGAGAGATGGTAGCACGGCAGCATGCTCATACTGGGCTGGGTCCCTGCTGTGCTCCAGGGACAGGGAAGCCAGCACAGCTACTGGGACCACAGGAGCCACCTCCACAGAGAGGGGACAGGGTGCTTGTGCCAGGTGCTGGAGGTTGGGAGCCCACATGGGACGGTGGGTGATGATCCCCCCGCTCGGGGGTCCCGTCCCTGTGGGCTCTCCCAGCACACCTGCTTGGCTGTGTGACTCAGCTCCACTGCGATATCGATGCCTGAATTCCCAATGCCAACCACGACCACCCGTTTTCCAGAAAAAGGCTGAGGGTTCTTGTAGTCCCGGCTGTGCAGGTAGCAGCCCTCAAACTTCTCCAGCCCTGGAAGAGAGAGGGAAGCCATGCTGGGATGTGGAGCAGGAGGGTGGCTGGCCCCTGTTCAGACTGGTGGTGTGTTTTGGGGACAAGCTAGCACCAGTGTGACCAACCGGAGTTATGCAGCCCTGGGGTAGGGCCCAGAGGTGGTGGCATCACCAGCATGGAAGATAGTTTAGCCCTGAACATCCTGCTCTGGCTTTGGGACTAGCCTGGCTTGGAACAGGGCTTGGACTGGAGAATTCCATGCTTCCATCCCAAAATTCTGCTGCAGATGCTGTCTGGTGCTATGCATTGCCAGTAGAGGAACAACGAGGGTCTGTGCCATCATGCCAGACCCTGGTGACAGTGTGCTCCAGCCTGTTCCCCAGACAAAGAGGGTGTCCACAGCTGAAAGCTCTCCAGGCATTTTCCCCTGGCACCCAGAGGCAAGACCACCACCTGTGCTGAGCCCTCCAGCCTTGGTGAGGAGCTGGAGGGCCCAGCAGGTGCTTGGCCAGCAGCATGGGGAGAGAGCCTGTCTCAGGTGGGAGAAGCACGCTGGCACCGGTGACATCTGCCAGCAGGATGCTTTGGACACTTGTAATCCCGCCTGGTGTGTTAACCTGCAGGGGCATTTAGGGATGCCAGGGAGCGGGCAAGCAGCCCACGGGCAGTACCTGGGAAGGAGCTGAGCGGGAGATGAGCGTTGGTGTGGTGCCCACTGCACACCAGCACGGCGTCAAAGACGGCCGCCTCCTGCTTGCCCTCGCTCTCCGTCACCACCTCCCACTGCCCGCTGCTGGCGAAGTCGGGGCGCTTGGACACGCGGCACACGCTGGTCTGGCACAGGGCAGCGGTGTCAGGCACCCTGTGCCCCGCTCCCGCTGCCGCCTCCCCCTCGGGCCCCAGGCCTCACCCTGAAGCGGATGTGGCGGAGCAGGTCGAAGTGCTGGGCGTACATGCGGAAGTACTCCATGATCTTGGAGTTGTGCATGTAGTTGGGGAAGTCCTCGGGGATGGGGAAGTCGCTGAAGCACATCATCTCCTTGGAGGTGTTGATGATGACGGAGCGGTAGATGCTGGCACGGCCGTCCTCGGGGTGCTCCTGTGGGAGGGGGGCTCAGCTCAGCGCTGCCCGGGGAACGATGGGGAAGGATGGCTGGGGCTGATGAGGATCTGCTTTTCATGGAGCCCCTGCCCTCAGTCTCACTCAGAGGATCCCACTATGGCCGGCTGCCCCCCCAATA
>NW_005054421.1:1073283-1075529 GCF_000277835.1 Geospiza fortis
ACAGCTGGATGCTGCTGCTCTGGTTCTGCTCCACCAACCCTGTCCCTGACCCATCACAGGTAGAACTAGTGGACTGTGACAGATCCACCCCAGACCCCACTCTGACATGATGCCACCTGTTTCCCCCCAGGGCTCTCCCACATGCCTATCAGGGCACGGCGGGAACACTGGTCATTTTGTTGGTGGGTCCATGGGATTAAAATCAGGAGCTTCATTAGGTGGGGGCAGAGATGAGCTCCAGGATTGCTCCAAGGCAGGGAGAGCCAAGGCACAGAGAAGGCAGGACACGGGATCTCTGTGTGGGCAAGTGGCACAGAAGCAGAAAGAGGAGGAACCATGATTCCAGGAAAGGGCTGGGCAGAATGGGGACAGACAGCGGGGTCAGATAAGACAAGATAGGTAGGCAAGGGCTGGGCAGGACAGGAACAGACAGTGGGGTCAGATAAGACAAGATAGGTAGGCAAGGGCTGGGAGTGACCAAGAGCAAAACAGCAGAGGAAGACGTGGATGAGATTGGGAAGGGAGGAATGGGAAAGGGGAAATCTGCGCTGGGGGAGCAAGCCATGGAGTGAAGTCTTTGGGGAGGCTTCATCCTGCTGCTGGTGAGCGGGAGCTGGGTCCTACGTGCCTGGCATGCCAGCTGGCACCACGCTGCCAAATCCCTTTTACTTTCCTTGGTTTTCCTTGGAAAGCTGCCTGCCACACGCACGCAAAGCAGGGGAACGGTGCGTGGTTACCTGCCAAGGACCGATCCCAAGCCCATCTGTGCTGCTGCCAAGGAGCAGCCTGGCTGCTCGGGGCTTACCTCGAAGCGCCAGAGCCCCCCGATGTCCTTGCTCCTCTCAAAGCAGGTGGGCTCCAGCCCCTCATCCAGGCAGCATTTCAGGGCGCACAGGCCGGAGGCGCCGGCACCGATGATGGCCACTCTGCGAGCAGCCATGTCCCCCGGTGCAGTGGTGGCAGGGGGGTGGGAGAAGCTGTGGCCAGGAGGTGCAGAGGCAGGCGTGTCCCTCAAGGGAGGCTGCCCGCTGCTGCTCGTTTTGAGGGTGACTGTCCCTATATTTCCTGTGGGTGGCCAAGGTGTCACAAGATGTTCTTCCAGACACGATCTACAGGTTTCTCTTACCTCCTTGCCAAACCTCCTGGCCTGCCCTGCCCTCTGCAAGAGGTGCATTAAGTTCTTTAAGCATTTAATGATGCCAACAGGGCCCCAGGACTTCCTGGGCAGGGCAGAGATGTGGCTATGCTTTACATTTCAGCAGGTTGTGGCGTGGAAGACAAACCTAGGGGATGGGGCAGGGGGACTGGCATGACCAGTCGAGGCATCTGATGGACAGGACCCCCGCCCTTTACCCACTCTGGGTCCCCAGCCCACCCAGCCACCTTCTGGAGGAGCTGTGTGCAGGTGACCAGGGTGGCACTGAGCTGTGCCACGTGACCACCAGGACCCACTGTGGCAGGACACACCTTGGGACAGGCTGTCTCACTGTGGAGCCGTGTGTGCGTGTCAGCCTGTGGTGTAATAGGCCAGTGCTACAAGGCTGATCTCAAACCCATGAGCATTGCCACAGTACACAGAGGGTTGTGATGGTGTCAGTAGCAGGACAGACACTTGGCTGTTTATTGCATTTATCCACTTAGAAAATGTGCTGTGCCTTTGCTGCTTAGCTCTGGTGTGTGTGTGGCAAAATTGGCACGGCTGGGTTACAGGGGACAGAAAAGCCCGGAGCGCTGGCTGAGAGGGACTGGAATTTAGCCTGAAGTGAGCAGGTTTCCTCCTCTGTCCATGACAGCATCCCCCAAGGGGAGGTGCAGAGCAGGAGCCCAAGCATTGTTTTGGCAGCTGGGGAGGCTCTGTGCATCCCTAGTTCATGGTGTGGTCACAGCTGGGCCGTGCCAGGCAGGAGGAAGGTTTCTGCCACCAGAGGCTGCCAAGGGGCAGGGGTGGCCAGCAAGTCCTACAGCACATTGCAAAGCTGTCCTGGTTTAGGGAGTCACCCCAGGACAAAAGCCTCCCTTCCTGTGCTTGCAGGGCACCTACAAGTAAGCAAAAATGGCTGCCAGGATGGCCACGGCCCCGATCAGCTTGAAGATGAGGGGCATGGCAGGGGCTGAGGTGCTCTCTTCCACGGGCCGTGTCTGCAGGGGCTTGAGGATGCGCTGCTGCTGGGTGAGGATGGGCTCCCTGGCACCCGCCCACGCGCCCGGGCCCCGCAGCCGGTACTGGTACGGCGTGGGAGGGACCC
>NW_005054421.1:1075539-1078895 GCF_000277835.1 Geospiza fortis
GGGTCCGTGAGGAACAGGGAGAGCAGGTTGGGCTTGACCCCCAGCTGGCGGGCGAGCTCGTCCATGTAAGGGATGTAATCCACCTGGATGGTGTGCCGCTGGCTCTTCACGTACCTGCGGGCAGCGAGGGAGGGAGGTGGGTGCTGGAAGCAGAGCTGGCAGGTGCCCTGCACACCAGGAATGCTGTATTGCACAGACTGGACTTTGGCTAGTGTGGCCAACCACATCCCTGCCTCTATTGGCACACACAAATGTGCCAGGACACATCCATGGGACAGGACGGATGCCCATGAGCAGCTGTGCCTAAGGCACCCTGCAGGGATCTTACCGCTTTGCCATCGCTTCTTTCTTCTCCTCAATGTCAGCCTCCATGTCGTGCTGCAGGGGCAGCTCGTTCAGCCCTGGGGAGGATGAGACACAGCCCTGGGTGCTGTGCCTCTGCCAGCACCACCGTGGTGTGTGGGCTCGCACCTGGGGCATGTCCAAGTGCCACGAGATGGAAAAGAGCAGCCTGTGGAGCTCAGGGTATGGATGTGCCTGTGCCTCTCAGAGAAGAGGCCATCTCACTGACATCTCACTGACTGCCCCCACTCCAGGACTGCATCCACAGGGCAGGTTTGCCTGACTTACCTTTGAAGACACGGGTGGCCCAGCGACTCTGGAGCTCTGAGATAGGCATGATGGCTCCTAGGGGCTGGATGAGGCCGATGAAAGCCAGCGTCGGCTTCTCCAGCTCAGGGGGGAACATGAATTTGTAGAGGGGAATCTGGTTCTCCACCACCTTCACGCAGCCCTCGAGGAACGGGAAGGAGAAGCTGTATCCTGTGGCAAAAACTATGGCATCGACATCTTCCCTGGTGCCATCCTCAAAGATGGCAGATGTCTCTGTGAACTCCTGGATGTTTGGCTTCACCCGCACCCTGCCCGAAATGATGCGGTTGGGCAGGTCATCGTTGACAGTGGGGTGCTGTTGAAAGACCCTGGAAGGTGCAAGAAGCCATTAGGGCTGGGAAGGGAGTGTCTCTGCTCTGTGTTCTGCTCCAGCTGCTGCTCCCTACTCTGGGGCAGCTGCCCCTACACTGCTGTCTCCAAGAGTCCTTGGAAGGGGCAGTGGTGGCTCCCTCAAGCACTGCCTGGGCACAACAAAATAATAACCCAGTCCAAGCACAGGGAGCAGGGAATGGCCAAGCTGGGCAGGACACAGAAGGAGGCAGACGATCCCTTCTGGGCAGGGGGAGTGTTTGGTGATACCTGTGCTTTGGCTTGAGGCCGTAACGTGAGTGATCGAACCTGGCATTCAGCTTCTTCTCCATGTAGTCACATGTGATGGAGGAGCTGAGCAGCCCCTGCAGGAATGTCTTCAGGCGGGTGGTTAAGATGGTGTCGATGGGGTAGCCCTGATCTCCAACGCGGTTGAAGATCCATGCACCCCGGCGGGTGCTGAGGAACACCTAGACAAGGAAGAAGGATCGCTGCCTGAAGGCAGTGGTGGTCCTGGGAGGGCTGCCCTGCAGGGGACGTGCCCTTGCCCTGGGATCACTCTGCTTTTTGCTGCCCAAGCACTGGGTAAAGACCCAGAGGGCAGAGGGAGCTGGTGACTGGCATCTCGCAGGGGAGTGTGACCAGGTCTCAGTTGCCTGGCAGCTGGGATTGGCAGGAGCCAGCACTGCCAAACACAGCGAGTTCTGGCATGGAGAAGCAGCTGTGCAAGTGCCTTGGTCCTGGTGTCCCTGCAGAGCTGACAGTGTCCCACAGGGGCAATCCTGCCTGCTGAGACCCTACTCCTGCTTACCTGCTGGGCTGTTTGGCTGATCTCCACAGCCAGGTCTGACCCCGAATTCCCAATCCCGATGACAACAACCCTTTTGTCTGTGAAAGCCTGAGCATCCTTGTAGTCTCGGCTGTGGAGGTAGCGGCCCTTGAACTTCTCAATTCCTGTGAGCAGAAGAAGGAGGGATGCTTGGCTTCCTGGTGCCAGGTTGGAGGATCAGCCCCTAAAGACTGGAGACGCTCTATTACCCCACCAAAGCACTCCTGGGGAGCACAGGAGCTCTCCTGGAGTCAAAGCAAGGCAGGGAAATGTTGGGGCCAGGGGGGAAAGCAGCAGGGAGAATAGGGACAGGCATGGACTAGCTTTCTAGCATCTCTGGTGTCTCCTCACACCAGCGTACAGGGCAGTACCTGGGAAGGAGCTGAGCGGGAGATGAGCGTTGGTGTGGTGCCCACTGCACACCAGCACGGCGTCGAAGACGGCCGCCTCCTGCTTGCCCTCGCTCTCCGTCACCACCTCCCACTGCCCGCTGCTGGCGAAGTCGGGGCGCTTGGACACGCGGCACACGCTGGTCTGGCACAGGGCAGCGGTGTCAGGCACCCTGTGCCCCGCTCCCGCTGCCGCCTCCCCCTCGGGCCCCAGGCCTCACCCTGAAGCGGATGTGGCGGAGCAGGTCGAAGTGCTGGGCGTACATGCGGAAGTACTCCATGATCTTGGAGTTGTGCATGTAGTTGGGGAAGTCCTCGGGGATGGGGAAGTCGCTGAAGCACATCATCTCCTTGGAGGTGTTGATGATGACGGAGCGGTAGATGCTGGCACGGCCGTCCTCGGGGTGCTCCTGTGGGAGGGGGGCTCAGCTCAGCGCTGCCCGGGGAACGATGGGGAAGGATGGCTGGGGCTGATGAGGATCTGCTTTTCATGGAGCCCCTGCCCTCAGTCTCGGCCTCCGATGTCGCCGGTCCTCTCGAAGCAGACGGGCTGCAGCCCCTCCTGGAGGCAGGCTTTGATGGCGCACAGCCCGCTGCTGCCCCCGCCGATGATGGCCACCTTCTTTGCCATGCTGCGCTCCAGCGCCGGCTCTCTGCCTGCGGACAGCGTCGGACTGCGGGCCTGAGCTGCCAGGGCTGCGACTGTGCAAGGCTTTGACCCTGCTCAAAGCGGTCCCAAGCAACAGAGGCAGCCCCTCAAAAGTTTGTCTGGGGTTGCAAAGCCACTGCTGTCCCCTGCCAAGTGGACCTGGCCAGTGCTGGGTTTTGAGCTACTGTGGTGCTGCTCCTGGATGCCTGGAGAAGAAATCCTACCGAGTGCCAGGGAGCCACAAAATCTCCGCGCCCATGCCAAGTCCCGGCGATGGAGGTGCCCTGAGTGCTGTGCCCTGCTGTGGGGACCGACAGCTCCCTCCCGGGTGGGTGGCAGCCCCTCTGCCTGCCCTTTGCCCTCTCCCTTCCCCGCGGAGATTGCTGTTGTGGGTCGCGGTGCCCGCTGGTGCCGGCAGCTCGGGGGACCCCCTTCACCGACCTGCGGCCGTGGGACGAGCAGCCCAGGGAAGGCTGGCGGCGGGCACGGCGCCGTGCGAGGCTCTGCG
>NW_005054421.1:1079100-1084293 GCF_000277835.1 Geospiza fortis
GCTTATCCTGGTCCCCGGGGTGCCACACCGCTCTGGCTGCTCCAGTGGCAGCTGGCACTGGATCGCCCACATCCCCTGTGCCCCTGGGCTGGGCATAGTGTCGGCACAGCGTCCCCATAGTCACGGCTCACCCCTGGGCTAGCAGAGTCCTTGGCGCCAGTGGAACCCTGGTGAGAGGAGCTCCATGCTGCTGGGGTGTCCCTGGTGTGAGGGTGCTGGGACCAGCCAGGAAAAGGCTGTGCCTCACAGACCATGTGGATCCAGACTTGCTGCTGGCTCCTGGCACACTCACAGCCAGACAGCCCCTGAGGCTGCAGGGGAAATTTGCTCTTCCATATGCAGAGAACTTTGCTGTAGAGCTGAGCAAGGCAGAGGGGCCAAGCTCTGCAGCTGAAGTGGTTTTAACCTTATAAACTCATAGTATGTCTGCAGTAAGCTTAATAAAGCTCTTTCTGTCCCTTGCTGCCAGCAAGGGCTGATCTCTGCCCGAGGCAGAGATGCTGAGCCGCCAACCCACGCTCTGTGCCTGCCTGTCAAAAAGCATCAAAAGCATCTTACCAAGCAAGGGATCAGCACAGGAATGGAGAGCTGGCAGCACAGGCAGTGCCACTCTTCCTGCTCTGCTGTCAGCTGGCTTCTGGCTCTTGCAAGCTCTGCACAGACTGCCCGAGGGCAACAGGTACAGGGGACCTCTCTGAGCTCTCCACCGCTCTGCTGTTGCTATGAAACCTCTGTGCAGGCTGCCTCTGAATTTGCCCTTCTCCCTGCAGGAGGCTGCATAGCCTTGGACTTTACCCCCCTGTAGCTGGACTCAGTACAAACTGTGCTGCTGGGCAGCAGGGGCATGCCATGCCATTTTGGTTTAGGTTGGTATTTGGTTGGTTGATGTCTGTGGAAATTCACAGTTCCTGATACCTGGCAAGCACCCAGGATGCAGATTGTGTGCAGCAGTGCCTGCTGTACAGTGTCTGCTCTGGGCTTCCACAGTGGGCAGAAATGCCGTGGGACAAGTGGAGCAGAAAGCTCCTCTGTCCTATCGTGGCTGCACCCAGGCTGGACAAGCACAGGAGAGCAAAGGTCTCTCTGGTGGAGCTGCAGAGAAGCACAGAAGAGCTGAGAGGGTGGCCAGGCAGCCTGTGACCCAGCAGGGCTGTGCAGTGGTGATGGTGGGTGCTACCAGGACCTCATGGAGTGTCATGCAAGTGAGTCAAGAGCCACTTTTTGGCACACACGTGTGTGGGAGCCACAGATGCACAAGCCCTGTCCACCCAGAGTGTGCCACCTGCCTGTGCTCCCACAGCCACCACAGGGCAGGTCCTCTGCCTTGGGGCAGGAGGGCTGGCCGGAGTGTCCTGGTGCTGCTCTGCAATTGCCAGACTGGCCCAGCCGGCTGCCAGGCCTGCACTGCAACCCAGGGGATTATTTTTTGGTCATTGCAGCACCAACCCAGACGTGGAAGCTTCACTGTCTCACCCTGTCAGTGGGTCAGGGCTCATCTCCAGGGGAACCTTGTCATGTCAAGCACTTCTATTTCAGCCCCTGTACAAGTGACAGCGACAGGGTGCTCACACCAGCAGCCATCAGGCTGCTCCTGTGCACACTCCACCCAGGAGAACAGCACACTTAAACACTACCTGCTCTTAATATGACTTAATTGGTGCTTGCCACGGCCTGAGTGCACTAATAGACCTCAATGACCACAAAGAGCGTCACCTGGGCCCAGTCCCTTTACCCACGTGCCAGGAGCACTGTTGAAGCCGATTATGTGAGCTCAGTCTAGAGCCCTCACTCCCTGCCTGGCTGAAGTGTTCTATGATTTTCTGGCTCAGTCTTGGCCCCAGCTCATTACAGAGGCTCCTTGTGGTCCCCTCCTGCCAAGGACCAGCAGCCCTCTGTGAAAAACAGGCTGCCAGTGGTGCCAGGGGAGGAAAGCCAGCCTGCCTGGAGCACAGGGAGCCGTGGCCAGGGTTGGCAGAGCCAGGGCCTCTTGCTGGAGGAGGTGCAAGCAAGGCTCAGACCTGGGGCTGGGTGTATTTCTGGGCTCTGGGAAGGGGCTGGCTCTGCAGGACTCTCTCTGCAGCCTGGAATATGCTATTCATCAGGAATTGCTGTGAGTGCGTTGTAACCCCTCAGAAACTGAAAACCCTGTGGAGGGCAAAAGGAACTGGGAAGCTCTGGACAAGAGGTTCAGGAGCAGGCTGCTGCTGGGGGCTGCTCACTGCTGCCCACTGAATGATCAACCCTTCAGTGCCACTATCCTTTCCCAATGACTCTGGGGGCCATGTGCTCGACACGCAGCATTAGTGCAGCACTTAAATGGAGAGCAATAGGGAAGAGATTGCTTAGGGAGGCAAAGCTCTGTCTAAGTCTGAGGAAAGAGCCCTGTGGGTCCCCTCCAGGCAAGTGTTGTAGAGCAGGCTGTGCAGGGTATGCTTGTGACAGCAGCACGATCAGTGTATTTATAGGATACAGATACAGGGGTGATTGCAGAGAAACTCTGCAGAGTCACAGCTACCACGTACACCACGGGCCATTGCAGGTGCCCAGCGAGAGCATGCAGATTCACAGTATGAGCAGCGAGCTGCCGGCTGGGTGTGCTGAGCCCTCCCCAGGCTCTGCAGAGACTGCTTTTGGTCACCAGAGAACAATCAGCACAGCCCCTGCCTGGCAGCCCACGGGAGGGCAGGACAGCACCAGACATCTGAGTGCAGGCCCTGGAGCCTGCAGCACCGCTCATGTGGAAGTCTTGGCCGGACTGACGGGGTTCAGGATGCCCCTTCAGCACCAGAATCCCGTCCCGTGCGTGCTCAGAACGGCAGCACAGGGCTCCTGCCGTGTGCCGAGGCCGCGGGCGCTCAGCGGCTCCAGAGCGCGAAGAGGGCGGGCGCGGTGGCCGGGGACAGCCAGCAGTGCTCCACCACGCCGTAGAGCGCGTAGCCCAGCAGCAGCCCGAAGAGCACGTCCGTCATGTTGTGCCTGCCCAGCATGACGCGGGAGATGCTGACGATGAGGGCCCAGAGCACCACGAGCACGCGCAGCGGCACGGCCAGGACCAGGTGGCGCAGCACGAAGCGGCACACGAGAGCGGCCCTGGTGGCGTGGCCCGAGGGGAAGGAGTACTTGTCCACTGAGATGGTGACGAACATGTCCATCTTGTTGTGCGTGGGCCGCGGCCGCTTGACGAGCCCCTTCACCACCGACACCATCACCAGGTCCAGCAGCAACGCTGGGAGAGACAGCAACAGGGGTTACTGAAAGCAGAACCATCAGCCAAGGGCCATCGGCTGTCAAAGCTGCCTGAAGGTGACGTTTTTCCCCATGGCTGCAAGACCCAGGCAGGGAGAGCACAGCACACAGCTGCTCTTGGCCTTCTGCAGCAGCAGGAGCACATCCTCAAATTCTGCTCCTTTGCACACACCCCTCCTGCACCAGCAGCCCCTTGGCCTGCCACAGCCTGCACCCCAGGGCTTTTCTCTCTGTGCAGAATGTGATCTTCCATGACTCTAGGCCCAGTCTGCTCCTTAATCTGAGGGCAGCAGAGGCATGAAGTCCCCAGAGCTCCCTTCCTGGCAGTGCTGACTCTGCACTGCTGTCTGCCCTGCTGACCAGGGCCAAACCAGCCTGGTGAATGATCAACCCACTCCCCTTGCCACAGGTCAGCGGGAAATGCTCAGGGCTGGTGGCCTGCCAGGGCTCCTGGGGTCTGCCTGCTCCCTGCTGCTGGGGGAAAGTTAACCCTGCTCTAGTTCTCAAGAGATGAATCAAGGATAAGTTATGGTGGCTTGCCCCAAGGGCTAAAGGCTGTTGTCACAGAGGAGGCAAAGCCCTGTGATAAATGTTCAGCCAGTATTTGGCAAGAGCATCTTCTCATGTAGGGCAGAGGGTGCTTTCTCCATCCCTGTTAGCTCAGCTTAGCACAGCACCCACAGCCAGGGCTACTTCTTGTTGTGTAAGAGACCAACTTCTGTTTGTCCTAAGACACATTTCTGGACACCAAATCTTTTGGTCACTTCAGTTCATTTCCTTCGGTTAATCATTTAAGACCAAATTTTCTTTTTTTCCAGACGTAAAACTAGATCAATTGCTTTTTCTCTTTCTACACAGGATCTGGGAATTCAAGTTGGACACGAGGGAATCCTTCTTCCCCACAGGGGTGCTGCAACCCAGGGACAGATCCCCAGGGAGGCGGGTGGCTCTTGCCCAGAGCACTGAGGTGCTGGGACAGCTCTCCTTGGAGCAAAGGTTCGGCTGGAGGCATCCAGCTCTGCTGTGGGGCTCCAATTTAACCACGTGCTGCTGGATGGGAAAGATGCACAAACCTATGTTTCCCACCAAGCAAATTTCGATTCAAAATTGAAGTGTGAGATCCTAATTATTTGCAACTTAATACAAGACTAACAAGAGAGAGAAGGTCTGGTGGCCTAGAGCTATAACAGTTTCTAAATATGCAAAAATTAATCCTCTTAAACAGACCTAGGCTGTGTGTGTGAAATACTACAGCACGCAGGATTAAAAGTCGTGCTTGAAGCCAGGTTTCCTCACTGGCTGGAACAGAACAATCCACGAAGGCCCTGCGGGCAGGAAGCCAAGGGTCTGTGTGCCAGAGCAGATTTGCAGGGAAAGGCCTGGTGTCTCAACACTGCACCTGGAGCGTGCTGCTGTGACAGGCGTGGGGAGCCGAGAGGCTTCAGCCCCGAGAGCGTTTTGTAACCGCGGGAGCAGTTTGCAGCCGGGAGTTTGCCGGTGCGAGGTGCCAGCTGTGCCGGGTGACTCGTGTCGCTGCCGCCGCGCCCTTAAGCCGCGGGGTCACTCCGGGTGCGCCCGCACAGGCTGCTCAAACCCAGCCGCTGCTCTCGGGCCTTCGGCTTGCCCAGCTGTGCCCCATCCCTCGGGTCGCCCTCCCCAGCCCCGGGGCGGGCCCCCGCCTCACCGAAGAGCAGGTTGAGCAGCACCTCCCTGGCCGCGGAGCTGTCAGTGTGCCAGAGCCCGTAGAAGGTGCCGAGCACCCAGGGGATGCCGTGCCCCGACACCTCGATGACCTTCATGAGGGGGCGGGCGCTGCCCCAGGCCGAGCCCTCCCCAGCGCACACCCCCAGGCGCTTGGAGGCCCAGAGGTCGATGGCGAGCAGGGAGCTGAGGGCACTGCCCACGAAGGACGGGTTCAGCTTCATGCAGTCCTCCTCGGGCAGCGGG
>NW_005054421.1:1086326-1089554 GCF_000277835.1 Geospiza fortis
CATTGGGCTCTTGCACCCCCGGCATCGGGCTCCGCATCTCTGGCATTGGGCTCTTGCACCCCCGGCATTGGGCTCTGCATCTCTGGCATTGGGTGCTGCTGCCCCAGCACCCTGTGCTGCCCCTCTGCCCCCCCTCTGCAGCACAGGCAGCACCCTCACCCCAGCCCCACTCCCCGACCCCACAGTTGCTGCCCCTCGGGCCCCACAGCGGGTCCTGCACCATCCTGCTGGCCCAGACCTCGCCCCTCCGAGGGCTTTGTGGCCGCTCTCTCCCACCAAGCATCCTTTCTTCTTTGGCACTGGGACGGGAGCACGGGCTGTGCTGGGGGAGTTGCCCCCTTGGCTTGTGTTACAAGAGGGAATGGTTGCAGTGCTGGGCAGAAGTGGCAGCTGGAAAACAGCCTTTCCCAAGGCTGAGCGTGACTTGTGGGGATGCCAGGGGGAAAAGCTGTTGGTTCTCTAGCTGTGTCTTCTGCCTTTGGAAAGGGCTGATGCAAGAGGGGAGATGTCCAGGGGGGTCTGTTGTGCAGCTCGCTGCTGGGCTCCTGCTGCTGGTGCTGCTGCTCTGTGGGTGCTGGGGAGCAGCAGGTCCTTGTGCTGCATCCTTGCATTGCCTCAGATTGGTGTGCATGGGCCATGGAGCACTTGGGGACGTTGGAGTGAGTGGGGTGATCACTTGGAGGGACGGCACAAGCGTGGCCCCAGCCCCTCTGCTGCAAAGCTGCTCCCGTGTTATTGCCACACAGGCCTCGCCGTAGCCACACCGTGTTGGTAGCATGGCCAGCAGCAAAGACTTGGGCTGAATCCTCCCCCCCAGCCATATTGCAGGGATTTCATGGTGCCAGTGGCAGGTTTAATTGTGGGATTCAATTGTTGTACGTGTCTCGGTGTTTAAGGCATAAAAATCACAGACCTCCTGCAGGAGGGGGCTGCTGAGGGGCTGGGCCCGTGCCCTGGTCACCGTGCTGCAGCTGGGGGACAGGGATGGCTGTTCTCCAGCACAGGAGCTGATCAGGGAGAGAGGGACCCCAAAGAGACTCAGCTGTGGGTTTTGGCCCAGTCAGTTTAATTGCAGGTTAATTAAAATGGCATTGTGTTGGCAGAGCAAAGGCTCGAGCTGGACATGCTCAAGGAACCAGAGCTGAATTTGTTCTCCAGGGCTGTCCCTGAGAGTTTGCTGCAGGTGGGCAGAGGGTCTCTGTGCTGCCATTTCCCTGCTCATCTTCCTCTTCCTCTTCACCAGGTCGAGCTGGGAGCTGCCTGACCTGCGGGAAGGACGAGTCAAAGCCATCAGCGATTCGGATGGGGTGAGCTACCCCTGGTACGGAAACACCACAGAAACCGTGACCCTGGTGGGGCCCACGAACAAGATCTCCAGGTTCTCGGTGAGCATGAACGACAACTTCTACCCCAGCGTGACGTGGGCCGTGCCCGTGAGCAACAGCAACGTGCCGCTGCTGACCAGGATTAAAAGGGACCAGAGCTTCACCACGTGGCTCGTGGCCATGAACACCACCACCAAGGAGAAGATCATCCTGCAGACCATCAAGTGGAGGATGCGGGTGGACATTGAGGTGGACCCCATGCAGCTGCTGGGGCAGCGGGCGCGGCTGGTGGGCAGGACTCAGCAGGACCAGCCGCGGATCCTCAGCAGGATGGAGCCCATCCCGCCCAACGCACTCGTGAAGCCCAACGCCAACGACGCCCAGGTGCTCATGTGGAGACCCAAGCGAGGGCAGCCCATCGTGGTCATACCTCCCAAGTAGGGCATGCAGCTGAGCCCCTGGCTGCCCCCAGCCCGCTGCACACGGACAGGGCTGCCGAGCCAAAGCTCACCTCTGGGCTCTCCTGCCTTTCTTGTTGTGCTTGGAAACGTGGCTCCTCCTCGGGCAGAAGTAGAGCCCGGCTGGCACAAGGGCGCAGAAGAGGGTTTGCTGAGCTGGAGGATTTCCCTGAAGCGGAATGGAGTACTTGCAGCTGGCACAGAGGCCGTCTGACACAAAGGACTCATCTTTCCTTGCGGGGCGGCGCGAGGAGCATGAGTGTGGTTGAGCCGTGCCCGTGGCAGATGCTGCTTCCCAGCCAGCCCCAGGGAGAAGCAGAGGCTGTTCCTGCTGGCAGGGGGCTGCCGTGTCCCTGCCGTGTCCCTGCCGTGTCCGTACCTATGCATTTCAGATCCATGATCCCCCCCTCGCCTGCCCGCTGGGACCGGGCGGGAGGGCCGGCAGTGGGGCGGGACCGGGCGGTGCTGGGGGCGGGCCAGAGCCCGGTGCCACCGCCCGGGAGGGGTTTTCTGCAGCCCGGGGGCAGCGGGACACGTTTTGCATGCATCTGGGTGTGTTTGGAGTAGTCGTGAGTGTAGGAGATGCCATAGCTCTTTTCCGTCTTGGGGTGAGGTCTAAGGGCAGGTTAGATGTCCTTTTGTTGTAAGGTGCACTAAGTCTTTGCATCCCTCAGCCTCCCCTCCCGGGCTCGCTGGCCCTTCTCTCTCGGGAGCAGAAGGATTGTCAGCCCAGTCGGGTGGGGAATGGGGGCAGTGCCATTCTCCCAGCCTGGGTGCTCTGGGTGTGTGTGGGGTACCCAAACCAGCCCAGAGGCACCCTTGGACTCGCTTTGCTTCACTGCAGACCCCGCTCCCTTGCTAGAAGTTGGGTGCTTGCTCGTTTTCCACGCAAATGCTGCCTCACGTGGAGGCCTCTCCCAGCCACCCATGGAGCAGGGTGGCTGCTGGCTGGGCCACCCGTGGAGGGGCCAGCACGCTTTGTGGTACCTCCCCAAGCTCTGTGCGAGGCAGGGGTGTGAGTGGAGGCTGTTCAGGGCAGGCCTGGGTTAGCCTGGGAAGGAGGAGCTGAATGTGCTGCCTGGGGCTGCCTCCTGCTGCTGCTGCTGTGCTTGGGAGGAGTCACAGGGGGATTTACTTGCCTTTCTCCTCACTCCTTGCTGCCTGGATGGCTGGCACTGGCTGGTCCGTGGGGCAGCACGCTGCTGTGGGATGCAGCTGGCAGTTCCCAGGATCTCACCCTGGAGCTGCAGCAGAGGCATAAACCATGGCTGTGCTGCTGCTGCTCCGGGTGCTCCATCACTCCTGGGCAGGTGCTTACAGCTTTTGCTGCTTTCTCTGCTCTGTCCTCCCTGGCACGAGCCCTGCAGCTCCTCCAGCTCACAGCCCTGCCTTCTTCACACTGCAGTGAGGCTGTGCTGCCCTGGGGATGCAGGTCATTCCCGCTG
>NW_005054421.1:1089602-1090616 GCF_000277835.1 Geospiza fortis
GGAGCGAGGGTGACACTTCCCTGCACCCCGGGCCCCCCCAGCACAGGGGCTCCCGAGGCATCTTAGACCAAAAATCCCTGTGAAATCCCCGTGCTATTTATTGCCCTCAGTAGTGTTTGCTGCTGATCCAGTTCTTTATTTATTTTTCCTCTGGGAGCGTTTCCTTTGGACGCCCTGGTGCACCAATCCCAGGGCCAGCCCTCCCGCTGGGCTGGGAACCTGCTGCTTTCCGTGCCTCAGTGGGGTTCTGCAGGAGGCAGGCTTGGAGGGAGAGAGGGCTTTGAGCTTTGGTTTGCTGTGTTTTCTGCAGCAGAGCTCCCACAGGGAGCTTGTGGTGTGGGAAGATGTCCTGCTCTTGTGAGACTGTGGTTTTGTCCTGCTGTGGGACCGATGGCAGCTTTTGCCATCGCTGATGTTTTGTTTTTCAAAAAGTGTGTGTGGAGAGGGGTTAGAAACTTGAAATACAATTTTCCTTAAGGACTGGGGGAGGAGGGGTAAGTACCTTTTGGTTTGAAGTGAGGCAGGTGTATACTTTTGACCCAGGGGGACAGAAACATCTCTGGCAGCATCAGAGCTAAAACGCCAGAGGAAGGGGCTCCCCAACAAACAGGTGGCTCCAAGGTGGGCTTCCTGCTGGGAGAGGATGCTGTGTCCAGAGGCTGTGTGAGCCAGCTCCCCAAAACCCACAGGAAGTGGCTGCAGGCTGCTGTCAGCCCAGGGAGAGCTGTGGCTCCAGTGCCTGGGAGAGCAGGGACACTGCTGCAGGGATGCTGTTGGACTCAACATTGCCACCTTTTGGGATTTGCTGGCCAGGCTGAGCCTTGGCACGTGGCTCATGCCATGACACTGAGACAGCAGTGGCTGGATTTCTATCCATGAATGTCTGCAACATCCTGGTGCCAGGGTCAGGCTCCGTGCCTGGCTGTAGCTGTGTGCCTGAGGCCCCAGGGCTGCCCCAGCCTGCAGGCAGGTGTTGGCTGAGCCCCAGGGCTGTGCCTGTGTTCACCCCTCCCG
>NW_005054421.1:1090643-1100642 GCF_000277835.1 Geospiza fortis
GCTGGATTTGATGCACTCGGTTTGGTGCATGGGTTGTCTTTGTGGGCATTTCCCCGTTAAAAAAGAAGGGGGGGGAAAAAAAAGTTTGCAAAACTTGTTTGCAAAGAAACACGTGCAAACAGCGTTTACAGAAACGTGCAGGCGTTTTGCATGTCGGCTAAGGTGGGTGCTCACACCTGGGTGGAGATGGAGCTCTGGGGCTGTTGGTGCTCAGAGGAAGGAGGCAAGGTGTGAGGGAGAGCTCCCATGTGGGAGTCTGAGTTTGGCTCGTTCCCTGTGGCTGGATGAGCACTCAGACTCCTGGGCTTCCCCCTCCATGGGATGCTCTCCCTGTGCCCCCTTCCCCACCAGCACCCCGTTATCTCAGGGAGGGGCAGCCCATGGAAATGCCCACCCTCATGCTCCCTGTGCCCTGAGCCTTGGGTGCCCCTTCCCCTCCTTCCCAGCCTCGGGTCACTTATTTATTTATCTATTTATTTATTTATTTATTGGTATTTATTGACAACTCGCAGTCAGGGGGGGGCGGGGGGGTCTCATTTCTGCTGCACAGTGGGGGCAGCTGGGTCTCCCCCACACCCAGCCCCTGCCTTTTGGGGTGCTGCTGGGAGCACCTCTGGGGAGGGAGGGATGCTTGTGGGTGCCCAGGCTCCCATCCCCTTGTGGAGAGGCAGGGGGGGCAAGGGCAGCACACCGTGCCTGCAGGGAGGGCACCGGTGCTGTCCCCTCCCTGCAGAAGCTTGGAGCGCTCCCTCCCCTGCCCATCCCTGTTTACTGACCCGGCCTCCTGGTGCCTCTCCCGCTGGATTTACTGTTTCCAGCCCCCGGAGAGGGCGGGAGGAGCCAGGATGGATGAATGTCACTACCGAGAACAGACCAAACAAACCAGGTATTCTGCTGCCGCGTGGGGAAAATCAGAGAGAGAGGAAAGCTGGTTTTGCAGAGTGCCTTAAACACAAATGACTTTACCCAGTAGGGGGCTTGGACTTCTGTCTCTGGATGTTATTAACAACTCGAAAAATGTTGCATTTCACTTCTCTGGGATTAAAAGAAAACTACTGGAGCTGTACTGGAGCCAAACCTTGTGTTCGCTTGAGTGTCTCTGGCTGGTTTGTACCTCTGGGGCCATGGAGCAGGCAGGAATTAATGGAATTTCAGTCTGCCTCAGCAGTGGCACCAGTGGCTGTCCCTGCTGCATTTAAGCCCTTGGGTCTGGTGACAGGATTTGCTCCACTTTGTCCTGACTTGCAGGTGGCGTCTGTGCTGTCCCAGAGAGGTTGTGCTGGCCCTGCAGTGCCCTGCCCCAGGGCATGCTCTGAGCAGGCTCTTGGCACAAATCTGCCACGGGGCTGTGTCCTCACACCTCCAGAAAATTGGGCAGTTGGTTGGAAAGCTTGGAGGGGGCAGATCAAAGTGAGGGAGCAGCAAGAAGCCCAGGAGTTCGTGCAGCCCAGCCATGGGAACTAGGAAAGCTGCCCAGCTTGATAAAGCTGAAAAGCTACACTGAAAAAAGATGTTTCCCTTTTGAAATTGTAGCTTGCCTCTCCCCTTTCTTGCAGAGTGGAAGAATGAGAACAAAAGTCAGCCCAGAGACCAACTGTTCCTGTCTTCCAGTCAAAATAACACATGGGAATAATAAGGAGTTTCATAATGAAGGTTCATTTAAAAGCCATTTGGGGAAATACACCAATATTCACTGCATAGTTCCTGAAGGCAATTAAAAATTAATAAACCTCTTTTTTGGGGGGGGAGGGGTAATGAGACAAGGTTGTGGGTGCTGCCTGAGGTTTAGTCTGGAGGGGGATCTCACTGCATTCGGTGCTTTGCTCACCTTGAACATCAAACCTTCCAGTCCCACTTGCTGAGGGGGTTCCTTTGTGCCCAAGTTAGCTGATTTCTTTAACAGCTGCTCCTTTTGAGCATTGCTGGCTGTGCTGGGCACTGAGGGTGCTGGCAGCCACCCTATGAGCTATTCAGTGAGCAGCTTTCTTTGCTGCTGTTACATTAAATCATTGCTCATCTCTTGACAAATCCCCGAGAAGGAGGTGTGGGAGAGCAGGAGTCTGCACAGCTCCTGCTGTGCCTTCTCATGCCCCAGGAGCAGGGGAGGACCTGCCCTGCAGCCAAGGACAAGGCTCAGGGACATTGTTCCTCCCCAGCAGCCTTGTCTGAAAGCCTGTGCCCTGGGACAAGCTGTCCCTCCAAAACTCCTTCCTTGCAGAGCAAGAACAAGGGCAGTCTGTGCTGCTGCCACCCCTCCGGAGCCTGGGCACAAATCCCAGCTGGTGCCCACAGGGAACACAGCAAACGTGGGGAACAGCAGGGACAGACAAGGGACACTGCAGGGAGTACTGAAGGTCAGTTTATTTGCTTGACTCCCTCTTCCACAAAACCTGGAAACCATCACCTTCTAGCAAGAGATGAGAAAGCAGTTAAGAGGTGAGAGATTTAGCTCTGCAGCTCCTCCCCTACTCATGGAGCACAGGTTAGATGGCTGCTCTGAAAGGCACACAGCATCTTGGAGCCCCAGAGCTCCTGTCCCAGCAGCACACCTCCCTCACCACGCCTCGAGGCTGGCACCAGACGGGAGGGACACCACAGCAGGAGCCCTGCAGTCCCCTCTGGGCTGCTGGTGTGCTCCTGGCAGGGCTGGGCCCAGGCAGGAGAACATCCAGGGGCTGGTTCTGGGGGATGGGGTGGAGGGACAGGAGGGCTGGTTCTGGGCTGGCCCAAGGCAGGAGAACACCCAGGTTCAGAAGGGATGGGGTGGAGGGACAGGAGGGCTGGCTCTGGGCTGCCATGCAGCAGCAGTGTGCCAGGACGAGGCCGTGGGTAGTGCAGTGTCAGAGGGGCAGGAGCTGGGCTCGGGAAGGCTCTGGCATCCCAGCAGGACGGACAGACAGACAGACAGGCAGACAGCCCTCACTCTGGCTGCGGGGTGTAGCGCAGGTACTTCTTGCCCGAGGGCAGCTCCTTGGTGAAGACCCCTTTGGGGAAGAGCTTCTTGGCCTCCTCGTCAGGTAAGGTGGGCACGACCATGACGCTGTCACCGGGCTGGGGAGCAGATGGGGACAAACGGGGACAGTCAGGAGCTGGCAGGGCTGGCCACGGGTGGCACTGCCCTCTGTGAGTGCATGTCCCATGCCTGGAGGCAGCAGTGAGGGCACAGTGGGGGAGATGTCCAAAGGGAGAGCTGTCCCACCTGCCAGCCGTGCCAATGGCACCCTGCAGCCATGGCACTGCCAGGGGAACGGGGAGGAAGGAGGGGGCAGGCTGAGCCTCTCTGTGATGCTGGATGGAGCACAGCCTGCCCTGGTCTGCTCATCCATTCCTACAGCTCAGGCAGCCCTGGGCAGGTGCTGCTGGCTCCCCCTGACTCCCAGCCCTGGGAAAGATCTGCTTTGCTGGGAGGTGGGTGAGTGGCCCAGCCCACTGGGATTTTCTGCTGCAGAAACAAGAGCCTGCAGAGGCAAGGCTGCCTCCAGCTGCTGCTTCCCCCAGCCTGGGTGCCCCTCCAAGGGAGGCTGGCTGCCATTTCAATGCCTGTTCCCAGTGCCTGGCTGTGAGCTTTGCCCTGCTCCTCACCTTCCAGTCCACAGGGGTAGCGACCTTCTTGTATGCTGTGAGCTGCAGGGAGTCCACCACTCTCAGGATCTCATCAAAGTTTCTCCCAGTGGTGGCTGGGTACAGAATAGAGAGCTTCAGCTTCTTATCCGGGCCAAAAATGAACACCTGAGCACAGGGAGACAGTGTCAGGGGCTGGGCACATTTGTCTGCTCTGCTGGATCTGCTCAGCCCTGATGCTCCTTCCTTTCCTGGGAGCTGCCTGACCACAGGTGTTGGGACAGGGGAGATGCCATGGAGGGGATCCAGAGAGCAACTGATGCCCAGGGAATGGGCTTTTGCTCTGAGAGCTCCTGTGTCCAATGCCAGCTTGTTTTGCTACCCATGCCCTTCTAGTGCAAGCACATGAGGGGAAAGGGAAAGCCCAGCAGATCCAGCACTGACACAAATGAGTTGGGACAGCACGACCAGGATCGGTGGGTCACCGTGACAGAACCCAAGGGAGCCATCCCAGCTCCTGGGGGTGGCCATGCCCATCCAGGTGAGCAGCCCCACAGCCCCAGGGCAGGCTGGCAGCCGTGGCTCTGTGCTCTGGGACAGGCAGGGCCTTGTCCTGCTCGTCCGGGTCCAGCATGCCCAGCTTGACAGCCAGCTCCCGGTTCTTGTCAGCAATGATGGGGAAGGGCAGCTTCTCTCCAGGCTGCTCCCCGTTGTAGGCATTGATGTCCTGCAGGGACAAAGCCATGGGATGCTGCTGTGGCACCAGCACAGAGGCAGAGGCCAGGCAGAGCCAGGAGCTCCCTGGCCCCAAGGCCTCGGGCTGGGACAGCACAGCCAGTGCTCATGGCTTTCCATGAGTTTCCAGAAATCAGGTGACAAACCAGAAACCTTTGTGCCTCCTTGTTCTGGAGGTCAGTTCTCAGTCTGTCTGTGCTCACAGCCCGGGCAGCAGCTGCTTTGCTCAGGCAGTGGGCATGGAGAAACAGGGAATTCCTGCCCATGTTAGTGACACAGAGAGCTTTAACCACCTTCCACTGAGAACTGTGCCCCTCTTGCAGCTCCCTCCTGCACTGCTGACAGGTGTGCTGGTGTCACAGCTGAACTGACTGTGCTCCTAAGGAGTTGTTTCTCTAGTGGCAGAGCAATCCAGCTGACAAAGAAAGGCCCAACACTCCACAGGTCCTGTGCAAGGCACCAGTTCCATGCAGCGAGTCACTCACAGCTTACTTAACTAGAGCATTTAAGGGTCTGCAGTGCCACTCTCACAGGTCACAGGGAGCCCCAGCAGTGCTGGGGGAGCCTGCTCAGGGCAGCTGCCAGCATCAGAGCAAGCAGAACTCAAGGCTCCTGCCCCAGAACACGGCAGCCTGTTCCTTCCACCCTCTGCATGCCACAAGGAGAAAAAAGTGACTGCAGTGCTGCTGTGAGCCTCCCTCACAGTGCTGTGCTGCACTATCAGCTCGATTTTTAACCTCAGTGTACAAACCTGCCTGCCTTCCCCAGGCTCTGAATGTGGGGGAGCAGGCTGGGCCCTGCTCACAGGGAACCCAGGGAGGGCAGGCTTGGAAATGCTGCCCCTTGGCTCTGCTCAACAGCAGCAGGAGCAGGCAGGCCCTGCACCCCTCCCCATGGCTGCTGGTGCTGACAAAAGGGGCTGGAGCCCTGCCCCAGCTGCTCAGGATGCTGCAAGCAGGTCAAGTGGTGCACACGTGGCCAAAGGTTTCCTTTCCAGCTTTGCTCTTTGCCTGGTTTCTCCCCAGGCCTTTCTGTGCTACCACAGCTCTGCAGAGAGGGGCCACTGGTCTCAGCTGGGCTGTGGCCAGGCCTGCCTTGGAAGGAAGCAGGGAATTGGTTCTGCTGTCCTGCAAACCTGCCTTGGCAGAGCAGAGCAGGGAAGGAGAGCAGAGTTCAGCTGAGGAGAAATGCAGCTGAATGCTCCACAGAGTCACAGGAGGCTGCAGATGGACATCAGCAAATGAGAGCCACCCCCCACGTCTCTTCAGAGCGGGGCTGGAGGATGAGGAGAGTTTCTGAGAAGTATTGTCTGAATCCTATGGACTGTAACTCGTTCCAAAATGCACGTAATTTCCTGGCCTGGGGAGAAAACAGCCTCACAAGCCACGCTGTGTTGCAATAAAACACCCATGACTCCTTCCCCTAATCACTGATTTTCTTTCCAGAGTCCAAGCTGAAACCAGACATCACAGGAGGGATTGATTCACCACTGAGTCACCGAGGTGCAGGTATCCCTGGCCAGAGAGAGCCCTGAAAGCTCTGACAGCACAGCATGTGCCAGCCAGGCCTGCTCAGGGGGCCCAGGCATTCCCCCAGCCCTTGGAGAAGCAGCAACCTCCTGCCTGGGGAGCTGGGATCACTCCCTGGCTGAGCCAGTCCCCAGCCCTGGAGCAAGGCTCTGTTCTGTGCCTAGGGATGGCCAAGAATGGCTGTGACATATCTGTCTGGAGAGCACAAAGTGACACAGGGATTCCTGGCTGCTCTCTGGCCCCACCTTCCCAGGCAGATCCCATCTGCCCACTGAAATCTGGCAGCAGTTTCTCGATTGTTTCACACAGGAGTTCAGCCTCCCCTCCTGCTTCCCTGCAGGCTGTGCCCCAGGTAAAAGCAGCTTCATCCACACAGGGAGCAGAGGTGTGTTTGGGAATGCTGCACACAGGGCTCTGCCCGAAATTTTGCTCACTCCTGGTCTCAATCCAGTGAAGCACAGGCTGCATGGAACACTCCAGCCTTGTCCTCACCAGCTGGATCTTTGGCTCTGGAGGATTTTCAGCTGTTTCTGTCTGGCACTTCCAAACCTCTGGCTCCAAGGCTTCTCCAGCCTCACAGGAAGCTCACCACAGCTTCAAGCACTGCCTCTCCCTGGTTTTTCTGGAAGGCTTTCCTGCTCTGCCTCCCCTCAGCCAGCCTCAAGGCTGTTCTGCAGCTTCTCCTGCTCTCACCTGAGGTTGTGCCATGTGAATAATTCCACAGGATCAGCAGAGTCAGCTCGTTCTTCATCTCTTTTTCAGTTCACCCGAGTCTGCTGAACCCCACACATCCCTGCAGGCCTGAGAGAGCTCAGCACTTCCCTCCCTTGACACAAATCCCCACTTTCCTGCAAGAAAGAGCCTGCCCTTCACAGAGCTGACTTGTGGAAAAGCTGCTTGCAAATTCAAAGGCTTTGCAGAAGTCAGCAACACCCTGACACCTCAGCTTTGGCCAAGCAGATGAGTCTCCCTCACAAAAGCACAACACAAAAGTTCTGTTCTGGCTAATGACATGTTATTTGCTAATTTGCTGGTTTCAGCCAGTTTGAGCAGCAGAGAAATCTCCTTTACTGGGATTTGTACGTTGCTTTTCCCAGGCCTTTCTGGGGCTTGCTGGGGCATTGGCCATGCACCACTCAGCTACAAAGGCTGATTTAAGCAATAAGGCAATTAACTAATTTCTAAAGCCAGTCAGTCATGAAGTAATGTCCAACTGAGTGCAGAAATTTCTCACCTGTAATGCCTCCTATTGCAAACACCTCTCACCCCTGGAAAATATGTGAGAACATTCCCAATTTTAAGAGCTAAGAGAGTGGCAGGTAATTCACCCAAGGATTTTTACACTCTGGCCATTTCTGTCTGACACACTCATTTTAGACCCCTACCATCTCTAGCCCTGGCACCATTCTCCCTGGTGGCACACACAGGCTGCCTTTGACGTTTTTCTTTAGTTCTCTGCAAGTTCTTTCACCGAGTTATACCATTCCCGTATCTTTTTAATGCTCCCTCATGTTCTCCTACTTATGATTTTATATTTAACATGTCTCTGCCCTCTGTTTTCTCCTCCCTGCCCAAGCACAAACTGCAATTGCCTCCTCACTTCTGATGGCTCTTTTCCTTTCCTGTTTTATTACAGAACTTCCTGAGGGTCTGTGGGTAGGCTGCCTTCCTCTGAGGTTCTGGCATCACCTCCACACATTTTAACCCTTTCAGTAGTGGTGGGACAGCAGTAATATTGTTTTCCTCTTGTATTGATGCCTCAGGTTTGAGCTTTTCTATTTTTCAGGTTCTGTGCTGCTTTAGTGTGTACTTCTGAGCTTCATGTACGGGGATGGTGAGCTCTGTGCACAGAGTAGGGAGACAAAACAATTCCTTCTCTAGCTGGGCACCAAGGACAAATGATCCAAATCTCAGCCCAAGAGCACAAACACCGTGGGCTGGAGAGAGAAAAACAAGCAGTATGGGACTGGATGGGCTAAAGCTGGAATTGGACAATGAACTCCAATATGCAAATGGAACAAAACTGATAAAAGTGAGGGAGCCCATGACTGTTTGTGCATTTTGTGACCATTTTGGTTCATCTTGGGTGCAGCCCTGGCTGGGCTCTTGTGCTGCCCAAGGTGGACTCATCGAGGCCTTTAATAAATCCCTGCTTTATTCTTTAACTCTGTCCAGCCTCTGTTCTAGCTCAGCCTTCCCAAGGCATCACCATCAAAGTGCAAAGAGCACCCCGGACTTTGTGGGGTGCTCTGTGACGATGGAGAAGACCTCCCCCATTGCTGCTCTGCACTTCAGCACCGCCACGCTTTGGGATGTGACACTTGTACCTCCAAGCCTGCATGGGCATCTCCTGCAGCCCCTGAGGCCCCCCAGAGCCCGTACCTTGCACCAGGAGAGGTGGTCCTGCACGCTGTCGATGGAGAGCGCGATCAGCTTCACGTTGCGCTTGCTGAACTCAGGCGCCAGCCTGGCCGCCCGGCCCAGCTCCGTGGTGCACACGGGGGTGAAGTCCCGCGGGTGGGAGAACAGGATGCCCCACCTGCAACGGCAGGGAAGCAGCTGTGAAGGGCAGCTGTGCTTCTGGTTTGTGCCGCAGGCACAAGCTGTTGCTGCAAGAGCCTGAATGAGGGATGTGGGACTCCAGGCAGCTCTCCCAAATGCAGTTTATAACATCTAAGGTGTCACAGCAGCCCAGGGTGGTGGGTGACAGAGCTGTGCCCACAGCTGCCAGCTCCAGCTGCAGGCAGCCCTGCAGACCCTTAGTTTAGGTTACAATGCATTATAGACTTTACTTTTGGTTACCATGCAGTCTAGACTTTTCTTTGCTGAGCATCTTAATACAGCAGAACCAATCTATACCTTAACTTTTACCTATAGCCTATCATAACTACTGTAATTACCATATTCATGTTACTGTTCTCCAGTCACTCAAAGTTAGTACCTTACAGTTTAAGCTAGAAGTTGTTTTTCAGTTTTCTTGCAGTGGAAAATTCTGAGACCTTTTCTCTACTTGCAGCATCAGCAGACTCATTTTCCTGTGCTCTCTTTCTGCTTGGTAAAAACATCTTCTTGTTTGGGGTGGGTTTATCCTTTGCTCTGAGCCATAAAATCCCCTTCTAACTAACACACCAGTTGCCTCCTTGGTTATCCATTGAGACTGGCTCAGCAATTCTTTTCTTCTATATCAAAACTTGCTTCCATCTCTATTCCTTCTTCATATTCTACATTCAAAATCTTTCTGCTAAGCACACATATCTGTGAGACTTTCTTGTCAAACTTTCATTGTTCCCAAAGCTGTGCAGACTGCACAGCATGGAGTGCAGGAACAGCTTGACTCTGATAAGGAATTCCTGCCCTGGCAACTCTTCCTTCCCTATCAGCAGAAACTTCCACGAGATAAGCCCTGCTCTGGGAAACTCCCTGCACCTCGCTCCCCACTCTGCCTCCAGGATCCTGCAGGAGATGCTGGAATAGCCCCTGGTGCTTCACATGGAGGTGGACACGGTGCTGTGTGAGGAAGTTTGGGGGAGCCAGGTGTACAGTGCAGCCCAGAGACCCCACGAGAGAGGGGGTGCCTGGCCAGGTTATTGCAGAGCTGGTCACTGATTCACGGGCTGGCCACTACCCCTGCACCTCACCCCACCAGGAGACACACACAAATGTGCATCGTGCAGCTCAAGGAACGGGACAGGACCAAGCCTTAACCCAGCTGCTGCTGCGAGCTGCACTCCATTAAAAGGTAAAAATTAATCAATAGCAGGGGAGGCCAGAAGTTAACAACATCACATTGTGGCTCCTGTTGCAGTGACACAGCCACCTCAGCTTGGCAGCAATGGATTTTGAGTCTTTAGAGCAGCAAACAGTAATCCTGCACCTCGCAGGTAAGGCAAACAGTGCACAGAGAAAGGCAGCAAAGCAGCCCACCAGGACGAGCTGGAGCAAAAAGGCTCTCAGGACTTCCCAGGGGCTAAAGCAAAGCCACCCCCAGCACTCCAAATTCCCTGCCAGAGACTCCTTCCACCATTTCTCAGCTCAAACCACACAGATCTTACTGCCCTGATCTTCACCGGGCCCCCAGCACCACAGCAGGGGAAAGGCCTGTCTGAGAGCCTTGGGAATGCAGCTGGAGGGATGAGGTGAGGGCTGCTGCAGCTCTGCCAGGCCTGTGTGACTG
>NW_005054421.1:1101565-1103422 GCF_000277835.1 Geospiza fortis
GGCGGCGCGGCCGCGATGGCGACCTACGTGAGCGAGCTGGAGGCGGCCAAGAAGAGCCTGAGCGAGGCGCTGGGCGAGAACGTGAAGCAGTGAGTGCCCTCGGGGAGCGGGGCTGGGCTCTGCGCCACTCTCCCGGCCCCTCGCGTTCTGCCGTGTCCCTGCAGAGCC
The DNA here is from genome assembly GCF_000277835.1 of Geospiza fortis. Lineage (NCBI taxonomy): Eukaryota > Metazoa > Chordata > Aves > Passeriformes > Thraupidae > Geospiza > Geospiza fortis. The sequence goes on from NW_005054421.1 coordinate 1,101,734, forward strand.
TCGGCGCTGCTGCCGTTGCGTGAGGGAGCAGCGCTTCTGCTGCGCTCCCTCAGCCGAGGCGCTCGGGGAAAGAGCCGCGGTCTGGCTGACACGGGGGTGGTGAGAGGTTGGACTCGATCATCTCGGAGGTCTTTTCCAACCGCATTGATTCTGTGGCTCCCTGCTCTTCCCGAGGTACTGGGCCAACCTGAAGCTCTGGTTCAAGCAGAAGATCAGCAAGGAGGAGTTTGACCTGGAAGCGCGCAGGCTTCTCACGCAAGACAATGGTAAAGGAACAGCCGGGGTTTGTTTCCCTGCCAGGCCTGGGAAGCTCCTGCAGGCTCCGCGGCGCTTCCCGAACGGGGACGGTGCTTGTGAGGGAAATAGCAGCGGCCAGGGCCCCGGCAGCAATGGGGTTAAAGTGGTGGGAGGTGCCCTGACCTGCGTGGGGAAGTCCCTGTGTAACCCCGGCACTGACAGACAATTTGGCGTTGTAAATGTGATAAAAATGTAAAACATGCTGTTCGAGCAACCAAAAAGCCATTTTTTAATGTCGCTGTGGAGATGCAGCCCTTTCTGCACTTTCCCCTTGCTGTAGCTGGAGCAGGGGAGAGAGCCCTGGGTTCCCCGGGTGCGTTTGCAGCAGGCAGGTCCTTCCTGCCCTTGGGACTGGCAGGTGGGGTGCTGAAGGAGGAGACTCCTCGGTCTTTGATTTTCTGTGTGTCTGCAGACGTGGGTGGGCATTGCTGAGCTCACTGTGGGGGCTCCTGGTTTCCATGTTTGTGATCCCTTAGGGAAGGGCAGGGAGGTTTTTGGTGCTCAGGCTCCAAAGAGGATCCTGAAACCCTCTGAAGTTGTTTTCACTTTCTCTTGTGCACATTTACTCCACGTTCCAGAAAACCTCTGCAATGAAGTTCTGTTTTGTTAGAGCCTATTTGAGCTGACTTCATCTCTGTGGTTCTCATTTTGGTGTATTTTGTAACAAAACCAAAAGCACTGCAGTGGGGTGCTTGCATGGCAGGAGGGGACAGCTGCTCCTCTGACTGGCTGAATACACCAGAACTTGTCAAGCAGCTGTAATATGCTGTGTGTGTAATACTGAGAAGTGACCTCATTGTTTCTGTGCTGTGTGTAGTATTATCCTCTGTGTTGTTGTTGTCACAGTAGTAGATTCTCAGCCCAGTAGAAGAAAACTCTCAAAAAACTTAAATTAAAAATTGACTGAGCAGGTGGGGAGAACACAACAGTGGGAAAGCTTAGGGAGCAGCTTGAGCATGGCTTTGAGGGGGTGCCTGGGCACTGATGTGCTGCTAATGAGCTCTCTCTCTCTGCACAGTCCATTCTCACAATGATTTCCTCCTGGCTATTCTCACCCGATGCCAGATCTTGGTTTCTGCCCCAGGTGAGTCCTGAGAAGCCTCATTAAGCCCTTGGTGTAACACTGTGCCTGCCACTTGTGTGTTTGGGGGTGTGTGCACAGTACCCCAATGTCCTCAGCCTTCATATTCATGGGATTTTTTTGCCACACAGGTACAAATGTAGCAAAATGATGTTTCAGCAGAGATGCTTCTATGGCTAAGCTGTGTGTGCTTGGTGAGAGGCTGATGCTGGATTGCTGCCTGTGATAATCTTGTTTGAACTCTGGGTTGGTGTCTGCTGTGAGCTCAAGGGTCAAGGCACATGCAGCCTTCTCTTTGATGTGCTTTGCTT
>NW_005054421.1:1103466-1104609 GCF_000277835.1 Geospiza fortis
TTTGCCTGACTCATCTTGATTTCAAGTTCATATCTGATAGAAAAGTGCTTACAGGGAGCCTTGGTTGAGCTATGACCTATTAACCCAGTCACCTGCAGACAGTTAACATGTTACCTTTGGGAGCATCTAGAATTACATTTTACCTCTGTCAGTGTCTAGAATGGCTGTCCTCAGGGGTGCAGATGTGGTTTTTTTTGGTCTCCAGAAGAGCTTTCAACCCAGAGATGTGGTAGCAAGGGCAACTGAGCTGCAATTCAAGGTGTGGAACTGCTGTGTAGGAAGGGAGAGAAAATTGTTACAGCTCACATGGCTTGAGACCTGAGAGATGAGTTTTTGGAGAGAATACCTGTTACTGAGGTGCCTGTTGTAGCTAGAGGAAACAATGCCTGAAAAATTCATGGATGGCCACGAGTTTTTATGTTGGAGCTGGTCCTTAACTCTACCAGCTGTGCTAATTAAATGTTGATTGCCCCCACCTCCAAAATTGCTTTGTTTGCTCTTGATTGAACTGAAAAAACACCTTGTGTGTCCTAAACTTGTTCTCTTTAGGGAGCTGGACTCGTGTAAATCAGAAGGTTTATGTCTGAATCTGCTGCTCCTTGCTTTTAACTTTGAGTAATTAATTACAGCTGGATTATAAAGAGACTGCACAGGAACAGAGATTCTCCTGATGGTCACCTGGAGCAGCTGAGTCTAAATGAGGAGGGGAGGGAGGCAGTGCCTGTCCTCTGAACTCAGCAGTGAGTGTTGGGGTGCAGCCCACAGCTCAGAGGGCTTGCATCTCAGAGGCAGTGCTCAGGCTAGAGCCTCCTGCCACGTGGCTGAGGCTGGGTTTGTTATTCCTGTGTGCATGCTCTGGGCTCAGCTGTTCTGAATGTCATTTGTCTCTTTATCCAGTCTCTTTATGCCACTTAGTCATGGTGTGCAGCTGTCTGGTCAGGATTCCTCAGCAAACCCTCCCAGGTGTCCCTTTCCAAGGCTCTTTAGGATTGTTTGAAGGTGGCAGCCCCAGCACAGAGCAGGGTGCTGCTGTACAGGTGTTTTCCATGTGCTCCTTATTTCCTGCCTGACCTGCTTCAATTTCAAGTCCCTGGAGGTCGTTTTCTCTTGTCCCATGGCAGCTGCTCTCTTCCCAGCCCTGGA
>NW_005054421.1:1104619-1121876 GCF_000277835.1 Geospiza fortis
GTGGTGGTTCGGCAGGTCATGGCAGCCTGTGGTGGTGGCCAGCTGGCCACCAGTGCTGGTCACCTCCAGGGCTCTCAGGCAAGCTTTGGCTGGCTCTGTGGCCACAGACTGCATAAGCCAGCTTGAAAAAAGTCAGTTTAATCATGGCTGTGTGGTCTTAAAGATGTGCTTTGGAGCTAACAGTGCATTGTGCTAGTCCCTTCTAGCAGCTCAGCTGTGCTGTCCACAGATCAGTGCAGTCTCCCAGTGGTCTGGGATCTGAGGTTCCCTTTCTGGGCCACTGACTGGGAGATGTCTTACAGGCAAGATCTCCCTATCAGGGTGCTGTAGGGTTGTACATGCAAGCCCAGGAAAATGCAGTATCACTGGAATACTAGCTTTTAACATCTAGATTTCTCTTTGTTCCCCTAGATGCCAGTCTGACACCTGCTAGGTTTTTTTTTTGTTGTGGTTTGGTATTTTCTCTCTCTCTCTTTTTTTTTTCTTTTTTTCCCTCAAATAAGAATGGAAAGCTAGCAGGCTTTTGTTTTTACCACTGTCTTTTGGGTAGAAGGTGTTTACTTGATGATTCATGGAAATAAGTAACTTTAAAGAAGTGTTTTTGAGGCACTTGGCATGCCATCACAAGGGTTATTGATGCAGGTACTTTCCACCTTCTTGTAGGAGACAAGGGGAAAGTAACCATGTGGTCAGTGGTCAAGTTGTACTTGATACTGTACTGGAATAAGAACCCTTGGGGAAGGTATTTTTCAGGAGTGATTGCAGTATATGTTGAACATGCAAACAAACCCATCTGATCCCAATTTTGCTGCCTCTTGTGCTAGTGGTTCCACCTGGGATTTAGGGAGCACTTGGTGAATGTCACCCTTTCTGAGGATGCTTTGCAGTTCCCCCTCTCATCTGCTCAGGCTGTTGGTCACCCAAACCACTTGAAATCCCAGTTGCACACCTCTCTGCCATGGGACATCTAGGGCTGGGTGGTGCAGAGACAGGGAGCTGTGTTGTCCGTTCTGATGTGAGGCGTGGCCATTTGGGGTCAGCTCTCCTGGCTGTGTCCTCTCCCAAGCCCTTGTGCAGGCTCCTAGCTGGTGGGATGGGGTGAGGAGCAAAAACTCCCTGGGCTCTGTGCTCTGCAGGAGTGAAAACATCCCTGTGTCACCAACATTGTTCTTGGCACTCATCCAAAACATAGCCCTGTGCCAGCTACCATGGGAAAAAATTAACCCTCTTCCACCCCAAACCAGCACACTGGGAGTTTTTCTTCCCCAGAAAATTCCATCAAGAGGGACTCTGGTTTAAATCCTTTCTTTACCTTGCGTGGACTTGCTTACTAAGCTGACCTTGTTTGTTGGACAGTTGCAAGCACTCAGGGTAGCAAGGTTTCTTGAGTTAATATGTATCTTGTTGGAACTGTTCCTTCCCTTCTTAGCTAAATGTTAGCAATAAAACTGAGACAATTGCAAACACTTGAGTTAGTGATGTAAGGATTTAATTTATTTAATAATGGTCTGAAGCCATTTAAAAGATGGTTCAGTGAATTAGAACTCGTGTGGAATAACAGGAGCATTTTATTTCATCAGGTTTGTCCACAGGCTTTGCTTAGAGGGCTTTCAGCTGTGAGATTGGCTCAGGTTGCTCCTGTTTGCTTCTCCCAGGGTACTGAGAAGGGAGGAAAAGTAAGAGGATGGGAGTGTGAGTTTTTGGCAGAGGAGAGTCAGCAGAATATCAGCAGAATAGCTGACCAAATCCTTGTTCCTGCAAGAAGAGTAAAACAAACAACCCCCCCAAACTGAAGATCAGGAAAACAGGCATGGGAAATGTGTATTTTCTCTCTGTCTGCTTCTTTCTGTGGTGACTTTCTCTGTTTCTTTGTCCTTTCCTCATGCAGCATGTCAGGCAAACCTGACAGGCTCTGGTGCCATCATGATGGTGCCATGCAGAGATGTGGCATCTCCTAGAAAAATGTTTTTATCTCTTGCTGATCTTTGAAGGCAGAGCAGCAGCTGTGGCTTGTTAAGGTCTGATTCCTTTGCTAGCAAGATTAAATAAAAGCTGCATTCATCTCTGAAGTTTCATGTCTGAGCCAACCCAGCCTTGTCATTTGTGGCCAGGAAGGCAAGTACTGGTTTCTTAGAATGCTAGAGGGAAATTTTGCTTTCTTCATCTAGTGCAAGGCAGGCTTGGTAATATGAAAACCTGGAAAAGGAACCAAAAATTGTCCTATGGGCTCATTATAGTGGGGAATAGGAGATTGTATCTCACCTCTCCTTGTTTTAAGCTGAGTTTGGCTAAGTTCTTGTTAAATATGCACATTGAGATTCAATTAAGTTGCATCTTTCAGATCTACTGTCAAAGCCTACAAATTTAGTTGCCGTTTAATTTAAAACCTACTGTATTACTTTTCTTAAAGAAGGTATTTTAAAAATTCAGACTGAACCGTAACCTATCATATCTGTAGAACATTGTCAGAGAAAAGAGTGTTTGCAATATCTATCTCCACTCATTGCACTTTCTCTGGTCACAAATGAGCTGTGTGAGACCTGATGTGGTTCTCCACAGTGGTTTCCTATGCTCCATTATTAGGGCCTCTCCTGTGATGTATTGATGAGCTGTGACACCAGCCTTACAATTTTTGGGGAGGTTTTATTTATTACGTTTTAATTTCTTAAATTGGCCAGTGGATTTTGACAACAGGGTTTGTAGGCTATGGATTTTCACCTCTCTGATAGGATGTAGGTTGTTTCTAATCCCTTCTTAGCAGCTGACCATTTAAAAACTCCACCTGAATCCTTCAGCTGAGCCTGATCCTGTTAGAATTTATTTTTTTTCCCCATAGCAGAGGACATGGTGCTTGTGCTCCATCTGTGAGTGTGGGAAGCTCCCCATAGCCAAGGACTTCTAGCCAGCCTCATTCCTTACAAACAGGGCTGTGGTATAATGGTGTTTGAGTTCCTGACTACAGCAAATTAACCATAGTTAATTCTCAATTACAGCAGATTAAGCATAGTTGGGACAGCCAGAGATAAACCCAGAGATTGGTGTGAAGCTGGTGAGAACTGTGGGAGCAGGAGAGAACCACAGCTGGGTGTTGGTCAGTGCTCAGTGAGGCTGGCCAGGCTGTGGGTGCTGAGATGTGGAAAGGCTGCTGTCACTTCTTGTCTCTATCTAGAGGAAATGGCAAATTCTGGCTGAGGTGTGGCCAGGGGATGTCCAAGACATTGCTGTGCTGTCAGAGCTGCCTGGCGTGGAGCTCCAGTCTCAGCTTTGAGGGCAGCTGAAGTGCCTTCAGAGCCGAGCTGTCCGAGCTCCCTGCAGTGGGACATGCTGAGGGCACACTATGCTCCAGAGGAAGAGGATGCTCACTTGCAGGGCCAGGCTGGGGAGGAGGGTGCTGGAGGCACACAGCACAGGCTGCTCTGCAGCCAGGAGAGGGCTGTCCAGCCTCTGAGTTGCACTTGTTCCCTGCCAGCAAGCACACACACACATCCAGTGCAGTGCTGTCCTAAGCCAGTGTTCCTGAAGGAATTAATTGCTCACCAGCAGGAAATTTGCTGGGCTGTCCTTGCCAAGAGTTGTGTGATTATCAGGATGTGGTTTGGCCTGCTGTAGGGGTAGCTGTTAGACAGCATTCAGTGGACTTTTGAGCTGATGATATGACCAAATGTATTTATTTATTGGTACTAAACAGGAACCTCTTTTTCAGCTGTTTGCTCAGTGGTCACATTGGTGACATCCTGCTCCTGGGCTCAGTGGCCTCTGCAGTTCTTCCCCCCTCTCCTTCTCTTCAGTGTAACAGAGCAATCAGCTTGATGTAGTGATGTTTAATAAGGATCCATGACAAATCTTGCTGAAGCAGAAGGAGAACTGGGGGGTCAGGCTGCTCAATTCAGATAGTTTAGCATCTGACCTGATCTAGGAGTGGGTGAGAGGAGAACCCACCTCCAGGTAAGAGCTCTAGGTGAGCTCTTACCTTCCTGATGGAACAAACAGCTTGTTCCTTCCTTTTGGATTTTCTTACAGGCTGTGCTTATCTCTCTCCTTCCGCTGTGGGTTTTGTGTGGTGTGTGGACAGAAATTGCTACATAAGTCATGGATGTTGTGAGTGAGTCAAAGTAGCAAGGGGCTGACAAAGGAAGGGAGGGGCTACCAAAGATGTTCTCCCCTCTTTGCTATGGCTGTTGGTTTTGGGTTGAGGCTTAACAGGTGGCCAAATGTTAAGGGTTTCATCCTGGCCCTAAATCAGCAACACCGAGTGGGTGTTTTGTGTTTTTTGGTTTATTTTTTGTTGTTTGTTTGTTGGTTGGTTTGTTTTGGTTTCTTTTTCCTTTCAATTTGTAGAAGGTGCTGGATCTCTGCCATGGCCAGGTGGCTCTGCAACTAAACCTGGAAAACCCAAAGGGAAGAAAAAGATTTCTTCGGTTCGCCAAAAGTTCGATGTAAGTGTCTGTGGTTCTCTTTGCATCTGCCAAATTCCTAAAACAAGTGATTTACTGTTTATTCAGGCAGTCAGATAGAATTCTCTGACTAACTCTCAAAGTGTTAGAAGTGAGATCCTGGGTGTAATGTTTTCAGAAGGTCAAGTTGTTTCAGAGCTGAGAATGCCTTTTAAAGGTGCTATTTTCTGGTAGGTGGCACAGAAACGTGCAAGATCTGGTTCACTTTGCAGCAGAGGCTCTGCACATCCACCCTGCACTGTCACACCCCTGTTCTGCACTTGTTTCTGTGCTGCCAGACCAGTGTGGAGGGGAGATTTGGGATTAGGCACTCTGTGTGTGCTTCAGAGACTAAAGGAATCCAAAGGAATGCAAGTCCAGCTGAAGGCTCCTTGTATTTAGGAACTGTCAAATTACTTTGCAGTGCTCGCAGCTGCAACCTGTATTGTGATGTTCTGTCTTGTATTTAGGAGCTGTCAAATTACTTTGCAGTGCTCACAGCTGCAACCTGTATTGTGATGTTCTGAATTCAGACTGTGTTACCTTGCCTGTCTTAAAACTTGACTGTAACTCTTCAGTTCAATAGCAAGTAGATGAGAGTTTGAGAAGCAAGTTGTGATGTAGTGGAAATCTTAGAATTTGGTTTACTCACTACCCCTAGGATACACCAGATTTCCAGTGTGTGTTGTACAGATGTTCAGGAATGCTTGGCAGTAAGCACTGTATGAAGTGCATCTTATGATTAATGGGCTTTTCTGGTACTAGTGGGATTCCTGAGTAGTGTGAATTTGCAAGTGCCTTGGTATTTCATCATGTTTCCCTCAGTGGTCAGAATAACAGCTGTGAATGACCACAAGTCCATTCCAGTTGGCTTTTGCACTCCCAAACCATATTCCTCTTGAGAGTTGCTTACGTTTTGAAGGTCTTTTTTTCCAGGCATGTGACTTTCCTGTAATGAAAGCATGAATCTTTAGAATTATGGGGAGGGAAACCTGCTTTCACATCACCAGTGGGTGGATTGGTTTTTCACTCTGAGTTAAATGCCACACTGTCCTTTGACTAAAGCAGCCCCCCTTTCTCCCCTGAAACTAAGATATGAGAAATCCACTTTGCTGCTTATTCATTGTTCATATTTAAAGTTTATTTGTCCTGATGCCCCCATAAGAGCCTTGCAGCAATCTCCATTCCACAGCCACTGGAAAGTAGAGGGTGTGTGTTGAGTCTGTTTCCTTGTGGGTCAGAGCTGGGCCAAGCACATGGCTGGGCTCAAGGATCAGTAATTTCCATTTGCTTTGGTCCCCCCTTTATCTGGACACTGAGGAGCCTTGAGACACAATGCAGCCAAGGATTTGTGCTGGAATACATATGGCCTGGGAAATGCCACTTTCTAGTATGAATTCCTCTTCTGTGATGAGTATTTTTGCTAAATTACTGAGTCAGTTCTGAAAAATAGTCATATTCCATCTCAGTGGCTCTTGTGTAACACAGCTCTGCTTAGAGTAGTGAAAGTACACAGGGAAACTGGAGTATGAAATTAGTGCTGGAATTGGGCTAAGTTTAAAGCATTAGAGAAATGTAAGAATCAATCACACAAGTTTAGGATCATGGGTTTTAATCTGGAGGGTAGCTGTACAGATGGTAAGTAAAAATACACCCTTCTGTACAAGGAATTACTAAATATATGAGAATTCTTCAACACAGAAAGTGTCTGAGAGATGTGAAAGTCCAGTCACTGGCCTGGGTAGTGTGAAAGGAGATAAAAAGGGCAGTCACTGACTGCATTTGAGATTCCCAGGAGAATCAAACAAATCTAGCAGGTGGGGAGGTACAGAGCAGACCAGAGCAGGTGAGTCTTCATGTGGTGTGTAGAATTTCTTGCTGCAGTGTGTTGTGGATACCCAAAGTTCAGGTGGTTTGGGGTGCTACTGGACAATTCCAGTGAAAGGATACCAACACTGACTTACCAATTTCTTCAGTCATAAGCCATTGGGGAGGATTTTTAAAGGATTTTTTGTAGGTGTAAGCTTTCTGACTGGAGGAGGGATGTCCCCTAGGGTCTGGATGAATATTATCTTATGCTTTAATGTGTTCCTGACAGCACCGGTTCCAGCCTCAGAACCCACTGTCAGGAGCCCAGCAGTTTGTGGCAAAGGATCCTCAGGAGGATGATGATTTGAAGCTGTGCTCTCACACCATGATGCTCCCAACACGTGGCCAGCTGGAAGGAAGGATGATTGTCACTGCCTATGAGCACGGGCTGGACAATGTCACTGAGGAGGCAGTGACAGCTGTTGTGTATGCTGTGGAGGTGAGGCTGGGCTGGGGGCCTGCACTGGTCTCGTGACACCAGCAGCAAAGGCTCTGTGTGCAGTCTGGGGTGTTGTCCCCCTGCATGGGGTGGAATCCTGCTGCTCTGATTTTTCTCCCATTGCCCTTTTGTCCCCAGAGTAATGTGAGAATGGAGAATCTCGTACCCTAGATGTGAAGTTTGGGACTTCTGCCTGCAAGTGTTAGTTTTGATGTACTGGCACAGTACCCCAGGCACGCTGAAGTAGCTGTTGTGGAAAATGCTATTCCTGTCACTTCAAAACAGGGACAGAATGGGAATGCCAGTTTGACCAGCTCTATAAAAAGCAATCTGTTACAGGCACAGTGTCTGGCCTGGCCATGAAGGGACATGATCAGGTGATACCTGATCCAGGTGAAGTCCTGGTTTGGCTCTGACCATTGATGTGCATCACTGTACACATCCCAGGAATGACACAGCCACTGCTTGGAGCACTGATGTGTGGATGGTTTTCTGCACTCAGCATGTGGAGGCCACCTGAGTTTCCATCTAGAATGAGGCCAAATGAAGAAGTTGTCTGCTTGTTTTTTTTAGAGAGTTCTTTCTCCAGCACTGTTCAGGCAAATGAAAAAGATGAGTGAGGGGCTTGTCACTGTCATTTCAGGGCGTGTATTTCAGTTCAAGTGTAACATCCAGTGTCAGTTATGAAATCTTAACTTTTAATCAGAGGTTGGGAATTTCCTAGCACTGAAGACACCCCTTTGACATTTGAAGCAGGTCATCACATATTAAAGTATAGTTCACAGGCTGTTGTTTACAGTACTCAAAGTGCCACATTCTCTGTATCCAAGGGCTGGATAATGAAAACCTCCTGTAGCTTGTCCAGACATTGGTTCCCTTCCATCTTTAGGTCCCTGTGGTCATAGCAGCACTACTTCTGTCTTGCCATTTGTTGAGGCGCTTCTATCCACGAGTGAATGAATCAGCACATGTCACAAGATTGGTTTTCCTTGCAGAACCACCTTAAGGACATCCTGACCTCTGTGATATCCAGGAGGAAAGCCTATCGTCTGAGGGATGGCCATTTCAAGTATGCCTTTGGAAGCAATGTCAACCCTCAGCCATATCTGAAGAACAGTGTCGTTGCTTATAACAACTTAATTGAGTGGTAAGGAGCTGGCAGCACACTGATGGATTTTGCTAGTCTTGGAATTACTCCATGGCTCAGTTCTATCTTTTATGTGTGTTGATGGTGTCTTGTTTTCACCAACTAGGAAAGCATTGGTATGGAGGATTGTGCCGCTGAACAGGGAAGTGAGAATATGGGGATTTCCCAGCACTAGACTGTAGGGTCAGTGTTACCTCTCTCTCCCTTACCTCTGCTTGTCCAGCAGTTCATTACTGCTTTTTGGAAACATCAGTAACACAGCAATGCTCTGCCTTTGTGGAGGCATGGCTGTTGTGCCATAGGATTAAAATGTCAGTGAGGACCCGCAGGACGCTGCCATCCTGTCATTTCCTGCATGCAAATGTCTTTATGGTTCTGTGGCACATCTTTCCAGTTAGCAGGGCTTTGAGGCCCTTCTGTTTGGAGTGTGTGTCAAAGAGTTTGTGCAGTGCATCTGGCAGTGCTTGTGTACGAGAAGGCAGTTTTGTTTGTCTGTGGCAGCTTCTAGCAGTTGACAGGAGGTCGTGGGTGTTTGAAGATTTGATTGTAGCACTACAAACAACTCTGCCTAACAGCCAATGTTCCAGCCTAATGTTGTCTGTGCCTTAATTTTTATGCTGGGTAGAAACTATTGGCTGCAAGTAACAAAAGTTGCACAACTGAGACCATTTAAGCAGGGCTGGAGCATGTTGAGGCTCAGTCCACGCTCCTTGTTAAACTGGGATTTAAAAGAAATTTTTATTAGAGCTGAAATAATTTTATGTGCCACATCTGTGGTGCAGAACAGCAAGGCTCCTGCTGTGTGACAGCCACAGCTGGTGCTGGTTTGTGACTGGGATGTTTTCTGCTGCTCTGCCCCCAGCCCCCCGAGCAGCACGACACCCTCGGCAGGTCAGAGCCTGGCCCCTCCGCCCGCTCCTGATGATGCTGAGCAGCAGGCAGCCCTGCTCCTGGCCTGCTCTGGGGACACCCTGCCAGCATCCCTGCCTCCAGTCAACATGTATGATCTCTTTGAGGCACTGCAGGTAAGCTGGGCATGTCACACCTTCGTGTCACAGGCAGCGCTGCCCTGGGTGCCAGCTGCCAGTCTTAGCATGGTTTATGTGCATGGAGGGGGATTTGTTTTCTCTTCCCATAGTCTCTTTCCTTCTTTGGCTTTGATTTGTTCCCACTGTTAACTGCTGGTTTAATGCCTGTTCTGATCCCCTTGGTCACTGAGCTGATAAGGAAATCCCTGTCTCACAGCTGTGCAAAATGGGTGAACTCTTATCAGAACTGAGCGGGATGGATTTTGACAGTGCTGCAGCAAAATACCTTACCTGGCATGTCCCTTCTTACTCCTCATGTTCCACCTGGGTGCTTAGAGGAATACTTGGTCCTGGCGTGCAGGGCACTGCAGTGGGTTGGCTGTGATCACCCCAGCCCTGGGGAGGCATTTGAGGTCAGCTGGGTGAATTTTCATTGGCAGTGTATGGCTGTGGTTCCCTCCCTCTCTGGCAGTTGTGGGGGCATTGCCACTTTGAATGTCTAAAATTAGTTGTTAGAAATTTCCCCTTGATGATCTGTGCTGTTGTGAACAGGCCTTGGGATTTTGTCTGACAGCTGTGGATACAGACCACAGAGCTGTAATCAAGCCTTCATCTCATGTTTAGTCAGAATTGTTATTTCTATGGTTTTGATGATCAGTTATTGATTGCCACCCCAAGAGCAAAATTACTGTTTCCTTACCATGGCATTCCCTTAGCAAGTGGTGTAAGAGGTGGTTGTGCTGTGCTGGCTGCTGTGGCAGTGCTGGCAGGGAGCAGCTCTCCCTGTGAGAATCCCTTTGTTCCCACTCTGCAGAGCTGGCCCCTGTGGTAGAGGGAGGTTATTCCCTGGTAACACGGCCAAATGTGTGTGGAAGTGTGCAGCTTGTTTCCCACCATGCCTTTCCAGGTGCACAAGGAAGTGATCCCTGCACACACAGTCTATGCTCTAAACATTGAGAGGATTGTCATGAAGCTCTGGCACCCCAACCACGAGGAGCTGCAGCAGGACAAGATCCACCGGCAGCGCCTGGCCATGAAGGAGGGGCTCCTGCTCTGCTAGGGCTGGGCAGCCCTGCCAGCCCTCAGGTGGCTCCAGCCTGCTCCTGGGACTTGGCATTCAGGTGCTCCTTACAAACCTGTGTCAGCATCTCCGGGATGATGTGATTTATGAGTCAGCTTTTCCTATGGAAATGGGACTGAGTTGTGGGACACTTCTCTGCTTCCCCAGAGTCATGTGCCGTGGAGGACTTGCAGCAATGCCACTGAATTGGGAAAGAGAAACAAGAGACATTTGCAAGGATTGTTTTTAGGAAAAATAAATGTGAGAGTGGAAAGAGTTGGTTTTAAATAAGGCGTGCTCCTGTCTTCTTTTGTGAGCATGGATAATCTGCCTCCTTGCCCTCACCTCTCAGGTAGTTTCCCTCCTGAGCTCAGACTCCAGAGGCCTTGTCCAGCTTCTGGTTGCAGTTGGTGGGATCCTTTTCATTAACTGGCTATGGGGTGGGCTCTTGTGCAGATGAGCAATTCTGTTAGCTGATGTTGTTCCTCTTCTACCAGGGGAACTTCTGCTTAGAAACTGTGACAAAACAGAACTATGACAAAAGGGAATTGTCTTGGTGTTGAAGACTCCTTGGATTTGCAGCATGAACAAATCTCTCCTCTCGCTTCCTTGTAAAAATATGCAGCCTTGTATTACTTCATTATGAAATTGTGCAGCCACACCTCCCCACATGGGAGATGTGCAGATCACTGTGTAAAAGGAGAAATTCCACCTCGTGGTTTCAGGTGCTCTGCTGTATTCCTGAGTCAGCTCTGGGAACTAGCTTATTATAACAAGAGAATTCCATTAAAGTGTCTTAATTACTACATGGCCTGGGCATGACCTCAAACATGAAGGTACCTGCTGAAGTGTGACTCACTTACTGTGCCTCCAGATTAATGGAATTGAAACAGCTTCTTCTGGGGGAATGTGAAAGGGGAAACTCATGGTTCCACTTCATTCTGGTTTTCCTATTTGGAAGGTATTTGGATGGGAGACTTGTCATATTTCTTGTGAAGTTTTCTTCTCTGCTATACTCCCAGGACTGAGGAGGGTGTAGATTCCAATGTTTCTTCCCAGTTACTGTTTTTATAACTTCCTTTCCTGACCCCTGTGACTGTTCCTGTTGCACCAGCATTGTAACAAGGGGCTGTGCAGCTGTCCCTGTGTTCCTGGCTTTCCTGCATCCCCTTTGGGATGTGCTGTGGAGTCAGACATAGCAAGAGGCAGTGTCTGGACAGGTATTGGTGACTCTTCTCATGAGAAGATCACTTCAGGATTATTAAGAAACTGGGAAAGGCAAGGACACAGAGCTGCAGCAGGGCCTGGCAGGATGGGAGCAGTTGTAGGTAGGTCTGGCAGTGTGTGGTTCAGAGGGGAGTGGGGGAGAAAAGATGGGCAATTCCTTTTGGTCCTTTTCTTTCAACTGCTTTGTTTTCCTGTATTTAAGCTGGTCAGAGTGAGTCTGAGCTTAAAAGTTGACCTCAGTGGCTTTTACATGAGAGTTTTTAAAAGCAGTGTTTAACCTTAGTAGCTGTGTGGTGGTGAGATCATCAGGCCACCCAAAATACAGCCTGTGGGGTGTGGGAGGGAGATTTCCCAGGTAGTTGTGATGCTTCTGGTGTAAAATGAAAGCAGTAAGTTTGTTTGCTAGAAACTCTGGGGCAGCTCTGAGGATCTCAGATCTGAAGAAAGCACCCAACCTACGGCAGCATCACAGGCAGATTCTGAAACAAATTGCAAAGTGTGGCACTAGAATCTCTCTGCTGTTTGCCTGAGCTTTGTTCTGAACAGCCAAGTCATCTATTCCACCCTGCCCAAGTGGAGTGTTTGGTACAGCTGCTGCACAACAAAGGCTCCACCAAGGAACTCGTGTCAGCTGCATTGCAGAGATCTGAAAACTGAAAGGCACGTGTTCTCAAAGCACTTTGCCATGAAGTGTGAGTTTTTGTGAGAAACAATGCCTTACAGGCTTCTTGGGTGATGGAGCTGCAAGGGATCACAGAGTATTCTGAGTTGGAAGGGAGTCACACTCCTGGAGCACAGGAGTCCAGCACTTAAGGGAATGGCCCATATGGGGATCAGACCCATTATGAGCACATGCTCTAACTGAGCTAATCCCTGTGGCAGGCTGCAGGCTGCTTTTCCACCCCCTGCTGAAAGAAGGGCCAAGCTCAAAATTAGAGCACGTTGTTTATTTCCAGAGATGAGACCAGACAAGCAGTGCCATCTCCAGTTCTGGTGAGTGAGCATGTGGACAGTGAAGGTTTTCCTGGGACCTCTGCCCTAAGAGCAGGTGCTGGTACTGACAGGTGTCACTGTTAGGCTGTGACATGATATGTCTGTCTTCACTACAGTAGTCAGCACTCCAAAATGAATAAATAACACTTCTGAACTCAAAGCAGCACAGAAAATAGTTTGGCAGGGTCTGGCTTTTGCCCCAAGATCCACCCAGAACCTGCCAGCTCTGGCAAGCTAAGCTTGAGCAGATGTTAGCTCAAAAAGCCTCAGTGGAACTTCAAAGTTACCTTGGGCAACCTGGTGTGCTTTTAGTGGCCTTCACCATTGAAGGCTTTTTCCTCTGACCCCTGCCTCTTGCTGCAGGCCTGGAATTTGTTACATTCATGCCAGAATATGGAAAGACAGAAGGGAAGGGATAAGAGATCACCTGCCATGTCCTCAAGTGTGGGAATTGCATCTTATGCTATTAACCCCATAGGAGCTATGCAGTGTACTGAAAGTTGCCACTTTTGGAGTTTCTATTGCTTCTGCTTCCACTTCTGGATCTGTAGTGAAAAATCATTGGCCTCCTTGTGAACAGGAGGGGAAAAGTGCTTGAGGTCTTCACTGGGCTTGCTTCATTGCCTGGTTGTTCATCTCATCCTAGAAATGATCAATGTGATCTGCATCCCTGCGAGTGTAAGAGTCAGAAAGGAAATCTGTGACTTTCCAGACAGTTTCAGCTGCCAGACCTGGCTTAAGTCTGACCAAACCTTTGCAGTTGTGTGCCAAGCAGGAGGGCAGGGATGTGAACATAGCCCTCCTCAACAGCCCCAGACAGCCAAACCCTTGCTCCCCAGACTTTGGCCTTGCCTCCCTGGGGCTGTGTTGGTTATAATTAAAAAAACACTGTTTCCATTTGAATTTCTGAAACCAGTTTCCCAGTGGTGAGCTGGGTTATAGTTAATTAAAGGCTCCCACAATCAGATATCTCCTCCTGTGCAACGACAGCCACTTCTGAAATGCCACTGCGGTCAGAGCAGCGAGCAGGAGCTGGGGCCGCCTTCATCTCACAGGAAGGGCTGCTGGCCTTTCCATGGAGCACCCTGTAACCTCTTTGAGTCCTTTAAAGGCTTTTAAACCCTGTTTTGGAATGTGTCAGCAGGGCTCCTGCCCAGGTCCTGGCAGCCGTGTGTGTTCTTCCCTGCTCCTCTCTCCACATGCACAGCTGGCCAGCTCTGCATCTCAGGAGGTGATTTGCTCCTGGCTGAGCAATCTGCCCTGTACTCCTATTTGTATCTCACAGAGATGCTCCAGATGGACTTGGCAGAGGAGCAGCAGGTGCTTGTCTGTGCAGCGTAGCCTTTCTGTGGAATGGAGGCTTGATTTTCAGGTATTTATAGTTTGTTGGTGTATTGTTGATGGGAGCAGCCACTCTGTTTTCCCCTAGAACAATATAAATATTTCATACTTCTTTTTCCCACTGAAACTTTAATTTCTTACTAAAATGCTGTTTTTCCACCACAAAGAAAGCAAAAGGCAGCTCAGCCTGCTTTATTTTCACCTCTGTCTCTAGCCTCTCCAAAATACTCACCAGAAATTTGATCCAAGTTGTCAAATGTGGGTTTTAGCTCTATAATAAGTAGAGGATTGAATAACTCCATAATAAAAGTAATTCTTATCCACTCTCTGCATTCCCTAAAGACAGGAAAGGAGGGAGCAAGAGCCTGGTTCTGCTCCTGTGCCATGGGAGTGCCTGCTGCAGCCTTGCTGTTTCTCTGATGGCTCACTAAAGGATTGATGCTGCAGGGTCATTCTCCTTTCTTGTGTGTTGGAGATTCATCTCTGAATTCCTCCTGCTCTGCAGAGTGTCTCAGCTGGACTCCATGGTTTCCCCTGGAACCTGTGAGAGCTGGGCTGGGCCTGCACTGCAGGCAGCAATGACAATGTGTGGTTCCCTTATCCTGCCAGTACAGCCACTAGCAGTGCAGGGAGCAAGACAGAGGTGTCAGAGCAGAGCTTTGTCTTGGTGTCCCTTCTGGAGCTGTCCCTGGGGAGCCAGCCTGGGGAACAGCAGCAGCTGCATCTCACAACTCTTCATGTTGATAGTGCTAAAAAATGGGAGTAAAAAGCCCTTGGGGCAAAAAAAATCAAGTGTTTCCTCTGCTGCCCCAAACCAGCTTGTACACACTGGTGCAGCAAGTCCTAAATCCTGTCAGAAGAGAGCCAAACCACGTGTCCTTGTCCCTGGGACAGCAGGGCCCTGAGCAGCACATCCCAGTGTGGTGAGGCTTCTGGTTTTTTCTTTCCCTTGGAAATGTTGGAAAAGCTAACACAGGAAGGAAGGCTGGAACCTGGTGTCCAAAGGCAGGAAATGTTGAGGGCAGCCTTTGCTCAGCCAGCTGGGTGCAGGGAGCAGCACGGGGCTGTGCAGCAGCTCCTGAGGTTTGCTGGCCCTGGGACCTGCCCTGCCAAGGACATGGGGAAGGCTGGGAAACCCATCACCATTGCCAAAACAGTTCTCTTGCAATTTCCTGGAGCTTCCCAGCAAAACACAGCAGGCAAGGCTTGATTTAGGGTGTTCTCTCAGAGGAGACCCCTCAACCCATGGGTGCCATCTCTGCCAGAGGGACACAGCAGTGCCTGTCAGGGCAGCTGCTCCTCTGACCTCGTGGCTTTGTGGGCTCCAGCTCCCCTCACCCTGCTCAGACACTGCTGGGGTTTGTGTCATTTGAGTCTTCAGGATGAGTGGAAAAAGCAAGAGAGGCAAAGACAGGAACCCAGCAGCACACACAGGTTGAGAAGGCAGCTGAGCCCAGCCCAGCTGTGGGTGACACACACAACCACTGTGCTTGTGCCACTCTGAAAGTGCTGTTTGAGGGCTCAGCCTGGCTGTGCCCTGCTGCAGGGGGGATATTACAGCTCATCCCAGGCTCCTGTTTCCAGCTCCCAAGACTTGCTGTGCAAGGAGAAGATGTATTTGCAGCTTTGGCATTGTGGAGAGCAATCCATGCTCTGGATCCCTGTAAACTGGCCTCCTCCACACCAGGGCTTGAGGGAGGAGCTGCCCCCACACACTACTGATCTCATTAAGGCCTAACTTACCCTCCACAGCCAAAAAATAAAGGAATAAAGCAAGCAAAGTCTCAAGTGTATCATTAATACAGAGCAGCCCCAGTTATTTCAAAATCACTCTTTGAAATACTGAGTCCCTCAAGACTTGAACCAACTTTGCTATTCCTTTTTTTTAGTCATTAATCATTGGCTATAGCTACACAGTTGTGATTAAACACTGTGAATGTTTTAGGCTTGGCTAATCTTTTGTTTTGAGGAAAACAAAAGCCAATCCCAAGATGAATGGGCTGTCTGGATGAGAGACACCAGGAGTGAGCTCAGCAGGACTGAGCAGTAACTTGGGGAAGGGTAATTCTGACCACCACTGACCCTGCAGCATCAATCCAACCCGTTCTGCCCTATCTTGCACAAATGACAGGACAGTGTGAGCAGAGGAGGGAGCTCCCCACTGCCCTCCCAGCGTGTGCCCTCCACCCAGAGCCTCTCTGGCTCCTGGGAAGGTGGTGATGGACAAGTGGGGCCGTGCCCCTGGCGTGCCATGCTGCTGCTGGCACAGGGGGAGCAGGGCTGTGCCTGGACAGCAGGGATCAGCTCCCCAGAGAGGGCTGGGCACGGCTCTGCTCCTGCAGGAAAGGGCAGCCCCAGGCAGAACCTGGCTGTGACATCAGAGGCATGCAAAATGAGGTGCACCTTAGAGCCCAGCCACAGCTGGGCCTTTGCCTGGGCTGTGCAATGTTCTCTGCTGGCTCTTCTGAAGCTTCTTGCTCGACCCCAGAGGTGCTCGAGGTCCCCTGGGGCAGAGGTGCCAGGCCAGGCGTGGAGCCAGCGTGATGGAAGCACATCCTGCATGTCCTGAGGTGCTGATGGAGCTGGGAGAGGAGCAGGCAGAGCACAGCTCCCATGAGTAGCTTTGTTGGCATCGTAGTGAGGACACACATCTGCTTCCCTCAGCACTTCGTGGCTCTTAATTTTCTACTACTAAAGGGAGTATGTGACAAATAAAAGCACAGGCCTGGCTGCCTAAACACCAGATTGTCCAGACCATGGAGGAGCATCTTGATGCTTCCAGCAACCCTTCACTCAGTGTCTGGTCTCATTCCTATTCCTGTAATTGTTTTTCATTCTCTTATAGACTTGGAGGAAACTTGAAGACCATTAGTCACAGCTTCTGCTTTTCTGGGGCTTTAATTGCTTATTTGTTAATATTTTCTGAAAATGGTAACCACAGGGGAAATTGTGGTCCTTAGCCAGAGGCTGGCTGGGATGATTTTTACTATTACAGTTTTTTATGAAAACAAGATTTCCAGTTCCTGCAGAAATACGTCCTTGGTCTCATGCTCCCCTCTCTGCTGGGCTGGTATCAGTGCTCTAGGTGAGTGCCACACCCGTGATCCCAGCACCCTCCAGCATGAGAGGGCCCTGGGCATGGATCTGTGCTCCCTGGCAGTGTCAGGGGCGAGAGGGAGGAGCTGGAGCTGCTTTCCAAACTGAGACTGATGAGGAAGAGAAGCACCAAGGATTTCTGTCAAAGAGCAGAGTATGAAGGCATGTGTGGGCCCTGCCTAGGCACATTTGCTCAGGGTGACAGCACTGCTGCCTTGTGCTGCTCTGGTGGAGCAGGTGAGGTTTGCCCCACCTTGTTTAAAGCCTGGAGAAGTCCAGAGGCTGAGGGAGCAGCAAGGAGTGCTGCTGGCAGCCGTGCAGGAAAAGGCTGTGGCAGTGCCTGTGCCTCTTGGGAGGCTCACAGGGAGCTGGGAGGCTGCAGCTGCTCTCCTGTGGCACAGAGAGGGTTACCAAAGGCCCCTTTTGCTGCAGTGCCCAGGTGGGAGGTGGGGCTCAGCCTGTCCCTCTGCAGCAGCTGTGTTCCCTGAGCCACCACCGGGGTCCTGGCTCGCAGCAGCAGTCCCAGGGCTTCTCACAGCTGGGCAGGGCCTCACGGCTGCATTGACCCAAAAAACCCAGGGCCAGGTGTGGCAGCCCCTCCTGGCATCACTGCCAAATCCAGAG
>NW_005054421.1:1122195-1126887 GCF_000277835.1 Geospiza fortis
CAGGGCCAGTTGTGCCCGCCCCCCTGGGCATCACTGCCAAATCCAGAGCTGCCATTCCAGGGACCCCAGTGCATCCCAGGGGCCAGAGCAGTGGTGGGCACACAGGACAGCCGGGCACCGAGGCAGAGAGCAGCCTCCCCACCACCATCACTGCACAGCTCTGGGCTGCACACCCGGGCAGGACTGCCCAGAAGCAGCTGTCTGGATGCTGCTGGCACATCCCATCTCCTCCCAGCCCCTGGAGTGCCAGGCTATGGCCAATGTTCCCTCTCCACGGTGCACAGCTCGCTGAGCGGGCTCTGCGGGGCCGTCACCAAGGAAAGCCCACAGCCCTGTGGGACCAGCCCATGGTGTGCTGCTGCTGGAGGCTCCTGTCTGTGCTTGGGTCTTCTGGAAATCCCCTGGCACCGTGGTGGCTGTGTGAGTGTGGCAGAGGCTGAGGTGGGGCATGAGGGAGGTCAGGGAGGGCTGTGGCTGCCACCACATCTCGCTCTGCTGGGGAAATTCCTTGGCGGTTTAACAATATCTTTACATCATCCTTATCTATGGTTATCTATCTATTTTCTGCTCACTTCAGGAGTGAGTTTTCTATTTAAGGCACATCATCTAAAGTCTAATTCCTTCCCAGGATCACCAGGCAGGAGCCCATCACCCTTCAAGCACAAAGGCTGACGTGTGTGCTTGCTCCCAGTCCCCCAGTGAAGGGCTTGCCTGGGGAGGGGGTCTGGCATCTTGCATGGCACTGCTGCTTTTCCCCTTGCTGGGCTGGGCTCAGTCACTTACACATCCATGGAATAACAGAGAGGGGCTATCTGGGTAAGTAAGATCTGTGTGTGCCTCCTCCTGTAGTGTTTGTCACAGAATCACAGGGTCAGTTTGGTTGAGAAAGACCTCTGAGATCAGCGGGCCCAGCCCATGACCCAACAGCCCCTTGTCACCCAGACCATGGCACTGGGGGCCCTGTCCAGTCCTTAAACACCTCCCAGGGCAGCCCATTCCAGTGTCCAGCCACCCTTTCTGTGTAGAAATTCCTGTGAATGTCCAACCTGAACCTTCCCTGGCACAGCTTAAGGCTGTGTCCTCTTGTCCTCTCAAAAATAACCTGGGAGAAGAGGCCAAAGCCCACCTGGTTACAATCTCCTTTCAGTGTAGAGAGTGATAAGGGCACCCTGCCTCCTCCAGGCTAAAAACCACTGATCCCTGGGGACACCCCTGATGTCTGGATGCCAGCTGGATGTGGCACCAGTCCCCACCATTCTCTGAGCCTGGCCATGCAGCCAGCTCTTAACCCAGCCAAGAGTGCTCCTGTCCAAGCTGCGGCTGTTCCAGGGAAGGCTGTGGGAGACAGTGTCAAAGGCTTTGCTGAAATCCAGCTAGACACATCCACAGCCTTCCCTGCCTCCACCAGGCTGATCAGCTGGTCGAAAAGGAGAGCAGGCTGGTGAGGCAGGAGCTGCCTTTCCTAAGCCTGTGCTGGCTGGCTCTGCCCCCTTGGCTGTCCTGTGTGTGCTGTGTGACTGCTCGCTGGGTCATCTGCTCCAGAACCCTCCAAGGCCAGGCTGATGGGCCTCTTGCTCCCCACCTCCTGCTTGTGGACAACCTCCAGTCATCTGGGACCTTCCCACTTATGCAGAATTGATCATAAATGAGGGAGAGCAGCTTAGCAAGCTCTTCCTCCAGCTCCATCGTGACTCCAGGATGGAAGTGATGCCTTGTGCAGGCTGAGCTAGAACAGAGGCTGGACAGAGTTAAAGAATAAAGCAGGGATTCATTAAAAAGCCTCAATGGCTCCACCTTGGGCAGCACAAGAGCCCAGCCAGGGCTGCATCCAAGATGGACCCAAAATGGTCACAAAATGCACAGCCGGTCATGAGGTTTCACACTCTCATAAGTTTTGTTCCATTTGCGTATTGGAGTTAATTGTCCAATTACAGCTTCAGGTCATGAAGTTCCATCCTCCTTGTTTGCTCTCTTCAGTTTCCTGTTGTTCATGCTTTTGGGCCTGAAGCTCATAACTGTTTTCCTTAGTCTCAAGCTGGAAAAGGAATTGTTTTGTCCACCTACCCTGTGAAGAGAACTTCCTAGAAGCTCAGAGCTCCATAACCTAGGCAGCACAGAATCTGAAAACTATGAAAGCTGAAACTTAAATCATCAAACCCACCCAGTCCTGCTGAGCACCTGAGCTCAATTCATCTTGGTGGGTCAGGGAGCCACAAGAGTACAGGAGAGTCACCCCCTGAATGGGCCCTGTGAGGCTGTCACAGCCCCTGGGCAGTCACACCTGGTGGGAAATGCTCCTCCAAAGCCTGAGGAAATGCAAATACCTGCCTGGGGAATTGCCCTTGGCTACTGTCACAGCCCATCTCTGGTCATGTGCAACCCACCAGGACTTTGCTGTGTGTGTGTGGAGAGCTGGACGGGACAGTGGGGATGCCTGGGGGGAAGAGGGCTGAAAAGGGGCAACTGCAGTCAGCTACAAGCTCCTCTGAGGGCTCTGCACCCATGAATGGAGTGCACAGCCAGCTTCCTGTGGTGGATGCATGAGGGAGCAGTTGCCCTCCCACCTCTGCCTCTCTATGAGCTCGTTTCCTGCAGTGTATCTCCTCTTGGGCAACTTGTGTGCTGTAAATCATTCAGCCTGGAAAAAAGCTTGAAGATCAGATGTTAGCTTGGCACTGCCTCGGAGAAGTGTTGCATCCAGTAACTCCAATGAGTGAATTTTCTGGGAGCGCACAGGAAACCTGAGAAATGCAGAATTATTTCTCCTGGAGTCAGCACCAGCTGGGCTGTGTGAGCTGCTGCTGCTGGTGTGTATAAACCCCAGAGAGCAGACGAAATGCTGCTCCCACAGGGGGTTAACCATTCCTGGCTGCAGAGCTCTGCTGCCAGTGACCTGGCTCCCCAAACAGGCAGCCCTAACCCTAACCCTGACACACTGGCTTCCCAGCTGCCAGGAGTCAGAAATCCACATTATTAACTTCATTCCCTCCATTCCTCCCACACGACCTCCCAGAGCAAATCATGCTCCGTTCACCAGGTGGTCACCAGATGGCGAGGGAAGCTGATAAATTGGTCCCAGGATTTCTCACCTTGTGCTGATGTTGAGCAAGGGGAGGACACAGGCACCAGCCCAGCAAAGCCACCCAGCCCTGCCAGGGTTTTGCAACCCTGGGTGATGCTGTGCCTTAACTTTGGTGATCTCGAGTCTCAACGTCTTTTAGCCAGGGTAGGGATTCAATGTGTGAGATGGAATTTCTTGTTGGCACTCGGGTGTTTATCAGTTCTTATCTCTGCTACAGTCTCACCAACCCTGAGCTCTGCAGCACTTCACTCTAACACACTAAACATGGAGCCCCATCTCTCTCTCTCTGCAAGGCCTTTTAAGGATAAACTGTCCAATTAAGAAATGACACCTCAATTATTTTTACTTTTAAGCCAATAACCAACCACCCATGGCCTGCAATGGGGATTTTTTTACCCAATTACACAAAACCACCCAAACCCATGGAGAAGGTGAAGAAGAACGAGAAGAAGAAGGTGAAGAAGAAGGACCAGCCTCCACCCTAAAACCTCCATCTTGCTTTACATAAATTACTATATTCTAAGAGCTTTAACTCTGCGTTTTCCACCCTGTGATATCACACACTTCTATTCAAACTCCACACCCACAATCCCAGTTCCATCATTCCATTTTGGAAGCCTTCTCCACAGTCTCAGGTCAGTGCAGGGTTCTCTTGGGCATCAGTCTGTCAGCACAGAAAGTCTCAAATTCCCAGCAGCCAGGGCTCCAACACCACGTGGCATTTAGCAGTCATTAAATTTGTTTAATCTGATTATTTGCTGGATTAGCTGGTAGGCAGCAGATTGCCAAGAGACTTTTTGAGCCCAGGAGGCATCACCTTGAGAAGAGATCTAAAAGAAAACCACACGGATCTGGACTGGTGAGGAGGAGAGGGGAGGCAGGTGGGGCTGGTTTGTGGTGACATGGATGGAGCAGTAGCAGCCAGCCCTGTGGTTCCCCTGCCACTCTGTTTTGCTGGGGCCATCACTGGGTTATGGCTCCAGGGGAACTTCCCCCTGCTCCCTGCATAGCAAAGCCGCTGGTTGTGGAAACCAGCCAGTTATTCTTCCTTCAGCTTTCATGAAACCCAGCAAGCACAGAGACAGAGGGACTGGTATTTCTGCAGAGGCAAGAGCTGCTCAAAAATAAGATCTGCTCAAGCAATTTGTGGTTTGTCCCTGTGGGAGGCAGGGTGGGCCATCAGACAGGGCTGAGAGCATCACAACCTTGGGACAAGTGTGAGTGCCACAGAAGGACACAGGGCTTGATTTTCCAGCACTGGGCAACATCTCTGCCCAGATCTGCAAGGATTTTGTAGATGGCAAGTGTGCAACTACCAATGAGTCATAACCACAAATACTTCTATCCATCAGCAAAATTAGCCTGCCAGGATTACGGTAACCACAGAAAAATCAGGGGAGGGAGTAGAAAACGGAGTGGGAGACTGTTTGCCTGAAAGATGGGCACGAAACCTGGCAGAGCACAGCCCAACCCCCTTGAGATGTGGTGGTGGCTGGGTCTCCTGCCACAGCCCACCATCGCAGCAGGATGGGAGCAGTGGCTGCCTTGTGCCCTGCAGCAGGGGGCTGGCTCCCAGCGGGGCTCGCGGGGCGCCGAGGGGATGTACAGAG
>NW_005054421.1:1127584-1132726 GCF_000277835.1 Geospiza fortis
ACAGCCGCAGACATGCTGCGCTGTGGTTCACTGACACTCTGGGGACAGCCGGGGGCTCCTCCACAGCCCACAGAGGCGGGGAGCAGGGCAATGGGGTGTCACAGGCATATCCTAGGAAAAATCCTTTTGCCAGGATTTTTTCTCCTGAGAAACCGAGAGGCCTCAGAAATGAAATGTAAACAGTGATTATCTGCTGGTGTGGAATGCAACAGGTGCATCTTTGATTGGTCTGTGTGAGTTGTTTCTAATTAATGACCAATCACAGGTCCAGCTGTGTCAGGACTCTGGTCAGTCACAAGATTTTATCATCATTCCTTTTTTTTTCCTTGCTAGCCTTCTGATGAAATCCTTTCTCTTTCTTTAGTACAGTTTTAGTCTATAATTTTCTTTTAACATAATATTTATAATCTTTTATATAATTTATAATATAATTTTATTTTAATATAATATATTTCATTAAATAATAAAACAGCCTTCTGAAACATGGAGTCAAGATTCTTGTCTCTCACCTCATCCTGGGACCCCTGTGAACACCACCATAAGAGGGCACATCACATCTCAAGGGGTTTGGGCTGTGCTCTGCCAGGTTTCGTGCCCATCTTTCAGGCAAACATTCTCCCAGTCCATTTTCTACTCCCTCCCCTGATTTTTCTGTGGTTACCGTAATCCTGGCAGGCTAATTTTGCTGATGGATAGAAGTATTTGTGGTTATGACTCATTGGTAGTTGCACACTTGCCATCTACAAAATCCTTGCAGATCTGGGCAGAGATGTTGCTTAGTGCTGGAAAATCAAGCCCTGTGGCTTTCTGTGGCACTCACACTTGTCCCAAGGTTGTGATGCTCTCAGCCCTGTCTGATGGCCCACCCTGAGGCAGGGCAGGTCCTGCTTGCACCCATGGCACACCAGCCTGCTCCCCACGAGCTTTTTGTGATTATCTTCCTCTGGCCAGAGTGAAGGATGCAGCTGATGTTGGGAGAGATGGCTCTGATGCCTTGTGCAGGCTGAGCTAGAACAGAAACTGGACAGAGTTAAAGAATAAAGCAGGGATTTATTAAAGGCCTCAATGGATCCACCTTGGGCAGCACAAGAGCCCAGCCAGGGCTGCACCCAAGATGAACCAAAATGGTCACAAAAATCCCCAACCAGTCACAGGGTCTCACACTTTGATCAGTTCTGCTCCATTTGCATATTGGAGTTCATTGTCCAATTCCAGCTCCAGCCCATGCAGTCCCATCCTGCTTGTTTTTCTCTCTCCAGCCCACATTGTTTGTGCTCTTGGGCTGAGATTTGGATCATTTGTCCTTGGTCCCCAGCTAGAACAGGAATTGTTTTGTCTCCCTGCTCTGTGCACAGAGCTCACCATCCCCTTACATGAAGCTCAGAACTACACACTAAAGCAGCACAGAACCTGAAAAATATAAAGGATGCCTCAGCTAAAACTTTTATTCTAGTCTTTATTCTTATATTTACTAATATTGTAGCCTTTATTCTAATATTTACTAATAATAGGTATTTAATAACAGATGAGTATCCAACAATAATAACCTATCCATACAAACATCTAATAATAAACATCTAATAACAGATAAATATCTAACAGTAAATGTCTAACAACAGTAATGTCTTGCACAGTCGGGTATCCTGCAAAGAACAGTAATGATCACTGTGAGCAATTCTTTGGGCACAGAGGAGGAGGAATCATTGATAACAGGTTTCCTCTGCAGTAGTGTCTGTTTTTCCAGCTGTCTGAGGCACAGCACAGGCTGCAGGCAGAGGCTGGGGCTGGGGACAGGAGCCAGCCCATGGGTGAGGAGCTCCCGCAGGGCTGGCTGGGCGCTGACCCGGGTCGAGCACGCCGAGCCTGCTCGGGTGTGCCTTGTGCTTGCTGTGCTTCCCTGGCTGCAGTTTCACAGAAAACAGACCCACGTGGTGAGCTGCTGAGTCATGCCTTGTGTTTGATCACTGTCACCCATGGAAGCCATCCCATTCCCCATGGCACAGCCTCCCCAGGGGTGTCACCCATGGAAGCCATCCCATTCCCCATGGCACAACCTCCCCAGGGGTGTCACCCATGGAAGCCATCCCATTGCCCATGGCACAACCTCCCCAGGGGTGTCACCCATGGAAACCATCCCATTGCCCATGGCACAGCGTCCCCAGGGGTGTCACCCATGGAAGCCATCCCATTGCCCATGGCACAGCGTCCCCAGGGGTGTCACCCATGGAAGCCATCCCATTCCCACAGGCACAGCCTCCCCAGGACACCTCTGGCCTGGTCCCAAGGCTGCTGCTGCAGCCCCCAGCACCCCCACACAGACACAGACAGCATTTCCTGGGAAAGAACACAGATCTGCTGCTCTTCTTGGCACTAAAGGCTGCTCACAATTGCGAAAGAAAGGCTGAGACAGACTTTTTAATATTTTCTTTCATTTTTCCCCAGAAATGTTTGGTTTTTTGTTTTTTTTTTTTTTTTTTAATGTGCACAAACTTTTTGTTCTGCAGGCTGAAGGCCTCTCCAGCTATAAAGGGAGCAGGACTGGCCTGGGGCTCTTCCTGCCTGGGGGTTTCTCTGGGGCACAGGCAGCACAGCGGGGCTTCCCTCCCCCCTGAGGTGCCACAGTGACCTGAGCTGAGCTGCTCCCATGGGAGCTGCTGGCTCTGGCCACCCCTGCTCCCCCCTGCCTGGCACAGACACCACCAAAGGAGAGGAGATGCTGTGAAAAACGAGGTAATCTGGGGCTCTTTCTCCCATGCCCAGCCCTGTAGGGGGCTGAAAACATCGGCAAGGCAAAGTTCTCTTGGGAGAAGAAACTGTTTTGCTCAGATCTGAGTTCTCTGTCGTGTCTGTACTGAAGATGCAACTGAAAGAATTCCTTTTTCTAGGTTCTGTGTAGCTGCAGACACCGAAAAAGCAAAGAATCCCTAAACAAAAGATGAGGAAGAGATAAATTATCAAGATGGAGATGTTGTCAAATTCCTGAGTGATAACTCACTGATTTTGCAGTCATGCAATGAAAACATTAAAAAGCCATTTGGTGTCAGTGTGGGAGTCTGTCTGAAGGGCTCTCAGAAGGAAGATGAGAGGCATCAAATGCTCCAAGGATCTGTTCCACCTGTGAGCTCTGGTGGGGAAAGGACACTGCTGGGTTAGTGCATCTGCTGTGGGGAGGAACTGGGAAACCCTTCCCAGCTGCCAGGCAAGGAGGGTGATCAGCACATGGAGCTCATTGCAGAGAGCTGGGAAGAGCCCTCAGGACTCGTGGGATGTGTGGGGAAAGGGATGGACCAAGCTGGGAGGAACCAGTGGGGGGAACAGAGGGGAAAGGGAGCAAAAGGGGCTGCTCAAGTGCCTGTCTGGCCATGCCCTGTGCCTGGTGGTTACAGCACATCCCATCTGCTTCCCAAACTCTCGTCAGCTGTTTCCCTGCTGTTTGATGGGCGCAGACACACGTGGAGGTTGGAGCACCCCTGTGCTGGTTCTTGGCTTCTTGTCTCTGTCCAGGTCAGGACTGAAGGCACTCGAGAGGATATTTTGTGTTCAGACTCAAATGTTTATTTTTTCTCATCTATGTTACAGTCACACAGTTCTGCAGTATTCCACTAACAAGCTACAAAATGGCTAACTATCTTTCTCTGCAAGGTCTCTTAAGGCTAAACTATCCAATTAAGAAATGACACCTGAATTATTTTTACTTTTAACCCAATAACTGATCACTCAAAGTCCACAATGCAGACTTTTGTATCCAATTGAACAAAACAACCCAAACCCATGGAGAAGAAAGTGAAGAAGGACCTGCCCTAAAACCTCCATCTTGCCCCATATATATTGCTATATTCTAAAACCTTAAACTCTAAGTTTTCTACCATGTGATACTACACACTTCCAATCAAACTACACATCCATAATCCCACTTCTATAATTCTTTTTTTTTTTTTCTCCACAGCCTCAGGTCAAACGCAGTGTTCTCTCGAGGGTCTGTGCCTTTCAGCACAGAAAGTTTAAAATTCTCAGCAGCCAGGGTTCCTCCAGCCTAATGGGAGGGGGCAAAGCACCCTGTGTGCCAGGATGGGGCTGTGGGGGCTAGCAGTGAGTGAGCCAGGCCAGCTGGAAACCAGGAGAAAAGGCTCAGGAGCCCGGAGGACAGAGTGCAGAGACTGTACATCTAACACTAGCAGCTGGAGGAATTTATATTTTCTGTATATATCTATCCAAGCAGGGGCATCCCCGATTGGTGAGGGAGAGAGAATGATGATGCACCTGAGTCCATCATCAGGAGGCTGATGAATTGCTTTATTATACTATGCCATGTACATTGTGTCTAAACTGAATCTGCCCTGCACTCACTCTTGCTCCCAACTGCTCACACTGCACTCATCATCTCTGATCCTCTCCTGACTGTCCCCTGACAGCCCCACACACACACCTGGCCCTGAGAGGCCAAGGGAACCGAACATCCTCACTGTGGGTAAACCATCTCCACATTGCATTCTGCTTCAGCACAGCACAGGCACAGCAAGCCAGATAAGAATTGTGCTTTCCTTCTTCTCTGCTTGTCTCACAGCTTCTCTCTGTCCAGAGGGCGTGTGAATAGCACAGATATCATCTGGGCTCTCATTCTGATAAGCCAGGGAGGATGAGGAGTGTCCCAGACATCTTTCATGAAAATTCCTTTCCTTAGAATTTTTCCTCCTGAGAAGCTGAGAGGCCTCAGGAACAAAATGTAACCAATGGTTATCTGCTGCTGTGGAATGCAACAGGTGCATCTGTGATTGGCCCATGTGGTTGTTTCTAATTAATGGCCAATCACAGTCAGCTGGCTCGGACTCTCTGTCCAAGACACAAGCTTTTGTTATCATTCAGTCTTTCTTTTTCTATTCTTAGCTAGCCTTCTGATGAAATCCTTTCTTCTATTCTTTTAGTATAGTTTTAATAAAATATGTATCATAAAATAATAAATCAGCCTTCTGAAACATGGAGTCAGATCCTCGTCTCTCCCCTCATCCTCAGACCGCTGTGAACGCCGTCACAGAGGAGGATGCCAGGAACAGGATGAGGCCGCTGGTGTGGTTTGGGTGAGGATTGTGCATTTTCTGCCAGTGGCACAGCGGTGTGAGCTCCTGCCTGCAGAGAAATTTCCTT
>NW_005054421.1:1133145-1136638 GCF_000277835.1 Geospiza fortis
GTTCTACGGGCAGTGCCGCCCGCACAGCGGGCACACGGGCAGTGCTGCCCCTCACACACCGGGCACACGGGCAATGCCCCCTCACACACCGGGCACACGGGCAATGCCCCCTTCACCGCCGGGCACACGGGCAGTGCCCCTCACACACCGGGCACATGGGCAGTGCTGCCCCTTCACCGCCGGGCACACGGGCAGTGCCCCTCACACACCGGGCACACGGGCAATGCCCCTCACACACCGGGCACACGGGCAATGCCCCTCACACACCGGGCACACGGGCAATGCCCCTCACACACCGGGCACACGGGCAATGCCCCCTTCACCGCCGGGCACACGGGCAGTGCCCCTCACACACCGGGCACATGGGCAGTGCTGCCCCTTCACCGCCGGGCACACGGGCAGTGCCCCTCACACACCGGGCACACGGGCAATGCCCCTCACACACCGGGCACACGGGCAGTGCTGCCCCTTCACTGCCGGGCAGAGCCCTACAGCAGCAGGGAAATGCCCGGGAGCTGCACAGATGGAATTGGCTATAGCAGACCTCTGAGCTTGGCCAGCTCAGTTTGTTAAAGAATAGAAGTTAACAAGGCTGTGGGTAACAACAAGATAAGTTAGATTTAAACACAAACAGGGGACCCCAGCCAATCTTATTTAATCTTGAATGCAGACATCTAGTTAGTTAGTGAGCTATCCCTAAAGTGTCTCACTCACTAACCCTAAAGTGTTGAGACTTCCACTGATTCAGTGTTTTGAATCCCCCTATAAAAGGGGGCATCTTTAATGACCACTGGCTGTTGTGGCACGATCTCAGTGTGTTCAGTTGTGTGCCCATCTCCAAAACTGCCACTGAATGTAACAAGGGGTAAAACCCCAAAAGAAACCAGAATAATTTGAATTTGCAAGACTGCCTTGCAGCCTCTGGTTTGCATTTCTCCAGGCTGGAGGCTGCCGGCGATGGGCTCCCTTCTCCAGGGAGGAATCAGCAACAGCAAAGCAGCAGGAGCTCTTCTGGTATTGAGAGTAGAACTGTGCTGCTGGGCAATGGCATGCAGACAGTGAAAACTGAAGATTGAAAGCCTCAAGCACTGATCTGCCCTTGGCTAAGGGGCCAAGGACTGCCTGATTTTTGGAGATACGGGCCCTTCCTCATCTCGCCCAAAAGTAAAAGTTTAAGCCTGCAGAAACCCTGTTGTGATGAGAACTTTTCAATTATTCCTTAAAGCTGCAACTAGATAATTCAGTGTTTCACAAGTAAAAGGATTAAAAAAAGAAAACTGAGCCCTTTTTGTGCTGTGTGCTGTGTTAAACAAGAGATTGGCACCAGGTCCCAGCAACCCTCCCCCTGCAGGGTGCAGAGAAGGGAAAATCTCCATCTCCCAATCTTGTGTGAGACCAAGGAGACCATTGGGAGAGTTTACAGCGGCTTCAGATATTTCCTAATGTTGACACAGTTATGGTGGAACTGTTACACTGGATGCAAGTGCAATATTTGGTGGCTTTTAAGTGCTGAGGTTTTTTAATTGCTGAAGAACTGATCAGGACTTAAGGATTAGTGCCCATGATCTGACTGTAGTCAGTATGAGCAAAAGGAGGGCAGCCCCAGCCAGTAATACAGCTACCAGATATTGCAAAAGAGCTAATATAAGTTAGGGGAAATTATGAGCCAAAGTGACCAGGTGGAAAGAACAATAGCTAAATGACTGTGAGTGGAAAGTGAAAAAACTCTTTAACATGTATTTGAGAGACAGCAAAGGAAACAATTTAGCCAGAAGGTTAACCTGACAGCTGTTAGAAATGAGAAAACAATGCTGAGAAAACAGAAAAGGAAAGAGTTCACAGTGTTCGTGGAGGTGAAGCATTGCTCTAAACAGTGTGTTTTTATTGACACCAGATCCTGACTCAGTCTCTGAAGTTCCACAGTGAGGGGATTAACCTTTGCTGGTGAAGCTGATGGTGAGAGGCAGGTGAAGTGGTGCTGCATGCATCCTGACCAGCAAAGCATGCTAAAATATCATCCCAACAAAACACTGGCCAAGGGGTGAGGTGTCTCAGGCAGGAAATGGCACTGGGATCTTTCTTGCTGGCTTGGCTGGGGCAGGAATAGCACCTAACCCTTCTCCACCTCTGCAATGCAACACTCTGAAGTAACTGCAGGGCCATCACCACTGGCCAAAAAGCACAAATCACCCCAAAACAGAGCCTGGGATTTGCAGACAGAGCTGTTGCAGTCTCCAAGCTGTCTCTGTCCCAGAAAATTCGCCAGCTCTTAACTCCCTTTCTTCCTACTGCAGTCTTCACCTGCCCACCACCCAACTGCTCATGCTTCAGCTATTTAAGGGAATTAATAAGGCTAAAAAAAGGAAGCACCTCTGCCTGCAAATCCTTCCTCCTGCAAAACCTGCTTGCAATTCTTCTCAAGTTTAAAAGAAGCGAACAGGTTAGAAACACACAGGAAGGCTCAAGAGCTGCAACAAAACCTCATTTTCAGAAGGGATGACTTGGAGAACATCTTTGCTGGCCAAAAAACTCCCACAGGGGTGATTAGGGGAAGCAGTCAGGTTAATGATGGCAGGGCCAGATAGGAAGAGAAACCACTTCCTTAACCCAGAGCAGAGCTGTATCTGGGCCATCAGGGTCTTCATGTCCCTCCTGGGGATTTCTGACACCACAGGAATGAGTGAGAATGGAGCTGGGCTACCCAGACACCTCTGCCAGAGCTCCATTTCTGAATGTCAGCCCTAGAATTCTTTCTTTTCTTGTCATAGATTGATTATTGTCTGTACCAGAAAAATGTCAAAGATGTATTTGGTTTTTCTCTGTCTGTACCTTACAGCAGGACAGTGAGTTAGGGTGGGATTTCTGGCTGAAGCAGCTGTGAGACAAAGGAAGGAAGATGTGTGTGACTAAGTTCACCTCGACCTTTCAGGGGTGCCACACTGAATGCTTATGTGCCTTAGGTGTAGCTTTCATATTTTCCAGATTCTGTGCTGCATTAGTTTATAACTCTGAACTCCATATAAAGTGCTGGCAGTTCTCCTCACCGCTCAGTCCCACAGAACAATCCTTTTCCAGCCCCAGAACCAAGGGCACCACTGCAGCTTCAGGCCCAAAAAGTGCAAACAACAGGGAATGGAGGAGAGCAAACTGGGAGGGTGGGACTGCATCACCTGGAGCTGGAATTGGACAATGAACCCAAAGATGGAAATGGACTACAACTAATAAAAGTGTGAGAACTCATAACCCAGGGTCCATCTTGGGTGTAGCCATGGCCAGGCTCTTGTACTGCCCAGGGTATATCCTGTGAAAGGCTTTAATAAATCCCTGCTTTATTCCTTCAATAAATCCCTAATTTATTCCTTTAATAAATCCCTATTTTGTTCCTTTAATAAATCCCTAGTTTATTCCTTTAATAAATCCCTATTTTGTTCCTTTAATAAATCCCTGCTTCATTCCTTTAAGGCTGATATGATATGATATGATATGATATGAT